>NC_142567.1:1677500-2277500 GCF_041283825.1 Pyrus communis
ATCCCAACAGTAGGTCTTCGTCAGTGAAGTTAATTACGTCATGGGTGGCACAACATGTGGCACATTCATGTGGCTGAAGCTTCGAGCCTTCGTCGTTACTTTCTTGCACTTCGTGGTCGTCGGGACCTGCCAAGACTGCTGCTAGTGCTCTTCGCATCTTTTTTGGCAATGGTAGCGCTTCCTCGATGCTAAAGTGTGTTGGCAGACCTTCTCCAGGTGTAAGGGTCTTTTCTACCTCAGTGGCAATAGCTTTGCCTTTTGAGGGCTCTTCTATTTCTACTTCAACCATGTGACAAGCCACGGTAGTGCACTGTTGGAAAAAGTCATTCGGGAAGTACTCACGCAAGGAAACGGGAATGCGTGGCTCCTGCTCCATAGGTTCCCTAGCATATGTTGTTTTATTATGCTTTATGTTTCTTTTAGGCTTCGCATTGTTGCGGCCGTGGTGATTTCTTCTTTGTTCCACCTTTGGCTGTATGACTTGTGGTCTTGGTTTCCTTGTCTTTTTGTAGGTTACCAATATCCATCCTTCTTCATCATCAGCATGTGTATCTTGGTCGCTTCTCTCCAGTGATGGTTGTGTAGGAGGTGCCGTGCAACTTAAGCATTCACGGGAACGGTCAGGTGTCATTTGGAGAGGCACAGGATTAAACGATCCAAACGCAATTGTAGTGGTATGCGTTGCGGCCGTGTCCTCAAGGTCGAGCTCAATTTGCCCTTGTTGTGCTAGCTTCATGATGAGTTCTTTGAGAACGAAGCACTTGCCAACAGGATGGCTCACAATACGATGATACTTGCAGTACCTAGGATCGTTTGTGCGATTCATTTCTTCAGGACGCTTGCATTCGGGTAGCTCAATCACCTTTTTTTCCAGCAAGTCATCTAACATGGCAGCCATGTCAGAGTCAGGAAAAGGGTACGTTTTCTGTTCCAACTCTCTCAAGGTGCTCTTGTATCTGTCTTGGGTGCGAGAAGGCTCACTTGTCTTTATCTCCTTCGCTTTCTTCTTGGAGGAGATCTTGATGGGCGCTGAGGAGGTCTTGATGGGCGCTGAGGAGGTCTTGATGGGCGCTGAAGAGGTCTTGATGGGGGTAGTGTTGACGGTGAAAGCTTCCTTAGCGGGCTTCTTCCCGGTCTTGTCTACATTTGGGGCGAATACTTTCTCCTTATTGAAGTTAGTAATTGGCTCCTTTTTCCCATGATTAGCGATACTCAGCTCCATGTCGTGGGAACGAGTTGCTAGCTCTTCGAATGTTCTTGGTTTTATGCCTTGGAGGATGTAATGTAACCCCCAGTGCATGCCTTGAACGCACATCTCAATGGCAGAGGTTTCAGAAAGCCGATCTTTGCAATCCAGACTTAAGGAGCGCCATCTATTTATGTAGTTGACGACAGGTTCATCTCTCCACTGTTTCGTACTGGTCAGCTCTAGCATGCTTACAGTACGACGAGTGCTGTAGAAACGGTTGAGGAATTCCCTTTCTAGCTGGTCCCAACTGTTGATAGACTCAGGTTCGAGGTCAGTGTACCAGTCAAAAGCGTTACTTTTCAGCGAACGCACGAACTGTTTGACGAGGTAGTCTCCCTCTGTCCCAGCATTGTTGCAAGTTTCAATGAAATGGGCGACATGTTGCTTCGGGTTGCCTTTTCCATCGAACTGCATGAATTTTGGGGGCTGATAACCCCTTGGCATCTTCAAAGCGTCAATCTTCTTGGAGTAAGGCTTTGAGTACAGTACGGAGTCATGCGAGCTTCCTTCGTACTGTGTCTTGACAGTGCTTGCGATCATCTCCTGTAGCTGCTGGATAGAGAGAGATCCCATGAATGCCGTTTCTTGGTCTAGCTTTGGCTTTTCTTCAACTTTCTCCACTGGTGGCTCCTCTTCTTCGTCGTCTTCTTTCTTTAATAGGCCAATATTTGGGTCGACTTTCACGTCGGGCAGCGCATCTAGTTGGTTGACAAGTGCGGCAATCTGCAAGTCCTTCTCCTCCACAGTCCGTGTAAGCTTTGCGATTGCTTCATTCATCTGAGCTAGCTGCTCCTCGATTGAAGTTGCTCCAGTGGTCATAACTTGCATGGTTGTACTGCCGCTCGAATCAGCGTCGGAGAGTAGGGACTCTGAGTATTTCCTCGGGCTTTCCCCCCTTGATGCCTTTAGCGAGGCTAGGGTGATCACAGGCTCGTACCTCAGGTGCTCTTGTTCCTTTGACAGAGTCAATGCAGGAGCGGAAGCCGCGGAAAAAAGAGCTCTTGCCTTACTTCGGGTTACGATGCCCGAAATATCACCACTTGCGGCGATGATGTTCTTGTTCTTTGCTTTGATTGCAGGAACAGCTTGATCCTTTCTTGATGCCATTTGCGTTTTTCGATGATTGGAGGATAGAGATGAGAGGTAGAGATTATCCCACCGGGCGTGCCAAATTTGTAAACACGAAAAGTTCCTGAAACAAGAAACAAGAATACTGTGTACAAAATATATTTTTTGTGTTTAATGATTTTGGGGTTACAATCTCTTTGTAATTTGATCCTCTGATTCTATCTTCGTAGGGTGTAGGTTTGTGGATGAGCTGTTGATCCAAAGGGCCGTCGGGGCTTGATCTAGGGATGAACAGTTGATGAACGGATCTTCTAGGGCTTTTGAGCTTGATCTTGAATACTGGGTGTATGGATTTCTTCAAGGGGGCCGTCGGAGCTTGATCTTGAGGGTTGATGGATGAGCGGATCTTCAAGGGCTTTTGGGCCTAATCTTGAAGACTGAGTGTATGGATTTCTTCAAGAGGCCGTCGGGGCTTGATCTTGAGGGTTGATGGATGAGCGGATCTTCAAGGGCTTTTGGGCCTAATCTTGAAGACTGAGTGTATGGATTTCTTCAAGAGGCCGTCGGGGCTTGATCTTGAGGGTTGATGGATGAGCGGATCTTCAAGGGCTTTTGGGCCTAATCTTGAAGACTGATTGGATGTGTGGATTTGTTGAGGTTGTTGATCCAAAGGGCCGTTGGGGCTTGATCTTAGGACGAACGGATGATGAACACTTTCTTCAAGGGGCCGTCGGGGCTTGATCTTGAGTCGGCGGAAGTTCTTCAAGGGCCGTTGGGGCTTGACCTTGAAGGAGGGTTTGACGAAGAACGAAGAGTGTTTTCTTGATCCTTCGGGATTTGCTTGAGAGCTTTAGAGTTTCAAGGCTTCAAGGTTTTGGTGTGATGTAAATTCCCTTCTTTCTTTCTTTCTTCCTTTCTTTCTTTCTTTCTTCCTTTCTTTCTTCCTTTCTTTCTCTCTTTCTTCCTTTCTTTTCCTTCTTTCTTCCTTTCCTTTCCTCTTTCTTCCCCCCGAAATGAATGCCTTGGCCTCCTTTTTATAGAATTCCAAAACTTGATTTTTGGATTTAAATAATCAGATGAAATAAATCATTTCTGCCAGATATTGACACGTGTCCTATTTGATGACCTTTCCAATTTATTTCGATTTTTCGTTGAGTCACACGCTACATGTAAAATTTATGTGACACGTAAGCGTTGAAATTTTAATTATTGGTTAACGTTCATTTCACCGAAATTTCGATATCTACAATGACTTACACAAAGGACATCGTTCTCTTCAAAAATGCTGCGCATGTTGAGTTCATCCAGAGCAGTTCGCCGCCTCTAGCCATTGAAAGAGTAAACTTAAATGAGGGATTGTAACACTAAATTTACAGTAGTGGAAAATCCAAATTGATCCGAACATATCTCCGTTTCAAGAGTAGGTGATGGTGGAAATACGCTACTTCTATTGAAAAGGAGTTCAAATTATCTAAATAAATAGAATACATAATGAATAAAAGGGTTCAGTAGCGTTCAGATTGATAACCAAAAGTTCAAACTAAGAAAATCTAGATCATCTAACAGATTCAAATACAGCAATATGAATCGATAGAACAGAATTCCATGCTTCGTGTCAAATATGTCCAACGGTAAATTGGCATTCCTTTGTTCCATCTCGGGGTTATCTTTGGCCCTAATCCACAAAACTGTAAATAGTGGACAATGTACCGAACAACGAACTAGTTAGCATTCTTCTTGAAAATGTTTTACACCACTACGAGTCACTTATCTAGCAACACTACAAATTGCATATCTGGTAAAAGAAACTTATCGCTACTGATGCATGCTGCGAACTTGGGCTAACAGTTATACCTGGATGCCGTCAGGTAAGTTCATCGATGAAAGCATCAACATTGCATCATGGCTATAGTTTAGCATAAAACCAACATACACAACAAAGAAAGCAAATTAAATCATCGAAAATCAAACTTTCGATAAAATTACGAAAGGTAGTTCAGCATTCCGGTTTTCACCTCAATTACACGCCCCACTATGATATCTCTAACCTCTGGTTTGTACCTACCATAGTTTTCGTTTTTCGAAAATTCATTAAGCGCCAATGATCAAAATTTCAACAAAAATTAACAAAAAATAAAACTTTCAAATTCTTAGAAAACCAAATAATTAAACACTTAATTACTACGTACCTGGCCCTTAAAGAACGCACATAAACTAGCTTATTGACTCTCTCGACGACCCCGCAAACCGTCGCAACAACTTCCCCATTGACCTCAGAGGTCCCATGTCCCCTGATCCACAAGAAATCCGAGATACCCAGAAATTATTTTACAGATAAAATAAAATTTTGTAGAAAACCCAAGTCAAAAATCACCAAATCAGGGCATTCTAGAGAGAGAAAGAGAGAGGGGTACTTGAGAAGGCCGTCTTCGTAGTTAACGGGGATGGAGTCCGCGACGGTGACGGAGGCGTTGGAATTGGCCTTTGAAGACAAAGACTCGAGCTTTTCGAGAGCTCTCTGTAGCCGAACCTTCTGGGTTTGGTTCAGCGAAAGCTGTAAATCTTTCATCTTTCTCGCTGTGGAAGAGAGAGCGAGAGAGAGGGAGAGAGGAGAAAAACCCTGAACCCTGGCCTGAGTTCCCAGATCGTTGCATGGATTGGGAGGCAATGAATGGGCCTCACGTTTTAAGGCCCAGTTAACAAATGATGAAAATAAGCCCACATTAGATGACGTCGTTTCTGACATGTTTACTTAAATTGAGAATATATTATAAAAAATAAAAAAATAAAATAAAACCTAAGGGACGGGTTAAGTGAAATGTGCTTATTTTGAGTTTGATTTTCATGAGTCCGATGTTGAGGTTCTCAGTTGTCGGAAAATAATAGTTTTCAAGTTTATTTTTTACTGCTTGGGTTTTTCTATAAGTTTAGAATTTGAACCTAACTCGTTAGAATTAGGTTTTATTTAGAAATCAAATTTTAGTTTATTATAAATAAGATGCTTATTATTCACTTGTGCGTAATATATGCTTGATTTTGGGACATGGGGTCTTACGTACCATAACTAATAACCTTACCTTTTTACACATAAAAATCCCCCTCTCCTCCTCCGAGCAATCTTCTCTTCCTCACAATCCCACCAACCTCCATCCTCCCCCCAAACTTTTTATTTTCAATCATTAATCTCTAACCTCTCCCCTAAACCGTCTCTCAACCAGCCTAGCTATGGCTACCACTCTCCCTCATCCTCCTATTCTTCCTTGACCCCCTCAAGGGCCTCCACCACCTTCTTCTACCATTAAGGGCAGGATGGCCTCCTCATTGACATCTCATGGCCTCCTGTCTCTCCTCCTCCTCCTTCTCATCTTCCTCCACTGCCCCACCCACGGTGCCGCCACCACAGGCATCCGCCTTGGCATCATCCGGAAAATTTCTCCAGATGTTGCCATTTTTCAAGAAGCTCCAGCTTTTCGAAATGGGGATGTTTGCGAGCATGTAGAGAAAATTCACATTGCCATGACACTTGACTCCAATTACCTAAGAGGCACCATGGCGGCTGTGCTTTCAATCCTGCAACACTCGACGTGCCCAGAGATTGTCGAGTTCCACTTTCTCTGGGCACGGTTCGAGCCCGAGGTGCTCTCCAACATCAAATCCACCTTCCCCTACCTCAAATTCAACGTCTACCGCTTCGATTCGAAGAGGGTACGTGGGAAAATATCAAAGTCGATACGCCAAGCCTTGGACCAACCCTTAAACTATGCACGTATTTACCTAGCCGACATAATCCCAGTTGATGTGAAAAGGGTTCTATACCTAGACTCGGACCTTGTGGTTGTGGATGACGTGGCAAAGTTATGGAAGGTTGACTTGCAAGGCAAGGTATTGGCAGCGCCTGAATATTGCCATGCAAACTTCACCCAATATTTCACAGAATCGTTCTGGTCCGACAACGAAATGTCCAAAACGTTTGAGGGCAGAAATCCTTGCTATTTCAACACAGGGGTGATGGTGGTGGACGTGGATAAATGGAGACAAGGTGGGTACACTAAGAAAATGGAGGAGTGGATGCTGGTGCAGAAGCAGAAGCGAATTTACCATTTGGGGTCTTTGCCGCCGTTTTTGTTGGTTTTGGCTGGGGACATCACGGCTGTTCATCACAGGTGGAACCAGCATGGACTTGGTGGGGACAATCTCGAAGGCAAGTGTAGGAGTTTGCATCCTGGCCCTATAAGCTTGTTGCATTGGAGTGGGAAAGGCAAGCCCTGGTTGAGGTTAGATTCAAGAAAGCCCTGCACCGTTGATCATCTGTGGGCCCCCTATGATCTCTACCGTTCATCAGCTCATTATTTTGAAGAATGAGAGATGATGAGATCAACGGTGTGGGAAGAGCAAGAAGGTGAAAAATAGTTTTGGAGTAAAAAAATTGGGTCAAGGGGGATAAGGGAGTTTGATTAACTAGAAAAGCAAGAAGGTGAGAAAATGATCACTGGGTAAGTTGCTATCCTTTTTCTTTTTACCTTTTAATAATTATCCTAGACCAAGTAAAAATAAAAAATAAAAAGCAAGAAAAAGTATAGAAACAAAAGTAAAACTTTAGGGAGTAAATTAATTTGGGCTAAGGCTGGTTAACTGCAAGGAGGGCATATATTTACTTAGGGGAAACACATGGAAGAGGAAGAAGACTTCACAGTGTTTGAGTTATTTCTTCTTCTTTCGATGGAAATGTTATCAGCATAGCTTTCGACCACCGGAAGATCCTCTTACCGGACTTTTATGGCGGCCCTCAAGGTTATTTGTTTAAATATGGAATTATGTCTCCATATCCAGTTTAGTGTATAATTAAGTTTATTTAGCCTAACAATATTTTGGTACATTTTTGTTTTCCTTATTTCATTTTTGGTACAGTTTTTCTTGTACCTTCTTGTAGCATCTTATAGTTCGATGAGATGAAGAGCAATTGAGCCTCCAAAATTTATCAAAAACTAACTCTTTCTACCACCAAACAAGGCTCCCAATTCCCAAATTTTGATGGGAGTCTTTTGGTAATTCAATTAGAAATATCTAGTCTTGGATAGAGTATTGCTATCCACACATCATTTTTATTTCTCACACACCCCTCTTAATTTTCGATCATTAGATCGAACAAATTGAAAAATATCAATGACAAAAAATTAACAAGGGTGTGTTGGAGGTAAAAATGGGTATGTGAATAACACTTTCCCTCAGATATCCTCCACCATTTCAATTTTTTATTTTTGTTATTTTGTTATATATGATTCCTTTTTCCTCACGGTTTCAATGTTGAATGTTGATATGAATTCGTTTCGGGTACCAAATGGTCACACTGAACAAATTTAGCTAATGCCTTCTTATCGAGAAATTAAAAAACGTTCAGTATAACAATGACATAATCACATAATGTTCTAAATTCAAATGTTGTAATTTGAGTGAACAAGAAATTGGACAATTTTTAGTTCACCCTTTGCACCCGGTTTCGAATTCTCATGTTACATTGATTTGACCCATTTGAGCATAGCCATTTCACCTTTCGGAAGCTTTTGCGACTACCCAATAATATCAGTAATTGCAACTTGCAAGCCCAGTGTGCACTGCAGCCCGACGAGCCACCATGTCAACCGCCCCATATGACATATAGCTAGGGCTAAGACTTACTTGGCTCCATGTCATTGTTCCTCCTTATAGCTTCCTTTCTGCTCTGAATAAACGTTTTTGAGTTTTCGTTTATGTTTGGAGCAATGTGAAAAAGTGGTCTTACGGACTTTAAAGTAATCTTTTATCATTTTGAAAAAAGTTGAGGTTTCACCATAAAATCAATTGGCAATATGAAGAGTAGTTCAACTTACTTATAAACACATGCAAGGTCCCTTGTCCCTTCAATGAAGGACTCATTCTCAACACATTTATCTTCATCTTCTATCTCCATTGCTAATGTCAACTTTTCACTACTTATTGCACCTTTTTCCTTTCTTCTTCTCATTTTTCTCTTTATCTAGTTTTGGTACATCCTTAATGCTCGAAACCTTCTTCATGTTGCTTTGTGTCCGGAAACATTGCCCTCCACTGGTTCACGTACCTTGTCAATCTGCGTCCATCATCGGTTTGCTTGGAGTGAACTTGAATCTGAATATACTTGAATCCTTCTTGCGTGTTTGATGAGCCTCATGAAGGTACGTTGTCTCAACCCCATTAGAGCAACTCTAGCGTTGGAGCCCTCCCCCCAGGCTATACACTATTCAATTCACCTTATGAACAGTAAATACCCTTAATGAACAGTAATAGCCCTGGCAATAGCATTTGCATCTCCACCGTTACACTTCAATAGCTATGGCAATAGGCAATAAAATATTAGTATTTTTTTTATTTATAAAATAATACAAAATAATTTTAATTGTAATATCGGATAAGATTTTTAATCGTTCTTGTTGCGCCGCGTGTCATTATCCGAAGTATTATTAAATAATACAAAATAATTTTATTTGTAATTTCGGATAAGATTTTTAATCGTTGTCGTTGCGCCACTTGTCATAAAATCCGAAAAGACAATTATTGGGGATGGATTTCTGATAAATTTTTTAATCGTACTCGTTATGCCAGGTGTCATTATCCGAAAATACAATTATTGGTGATGGATTTCTGATAAGATTATTAACCAATCACGTCGTGCCACGTGTCATAATCTGTTCACAATCTTTGAGGATAGATTTCCATCAGATTTTTAACGAATGACGGCATGCCACGTGTCATAATCTGTTCACAATCTTTGAGGATAGATTTCCATCAGATTTTTAACAAATGACGGCATGCCACGTGGCATTATGTATAACTTAATCCTTTCTGAATCCTCCATATAATCCACCATCCACCCTCACAAATCTCACACCAATTTTCTCAAGATCTCTATCATTATTCATAGTTTCTGCTTCATTCTTCACAAAAATCTGTATCATTATTCATAGTTTCTGCTTTTTTCTTACAATGTCTTCTTCTTCCTCAAGGATGATGTGGGAACTCGATCAGGAAGAGGAAGAATTGTTTAACCAATCAGAAGCAATGTTCAATCACCAGAGGGCAAAAAATGAGATGGAAGAGGATGAGGAGTGTAGAAGGAGAGATGACGAAGTAAGAATGGGCAGAGCCTCACATTCCCGTCGAATCATCCAAGTTATGGCTCAGATCTGCAGGCCCAGCCATTCCGGAAACCTTGATAGAAGCAGGCAACGACGAGGTATGGAACTCTTGGATGATTATTTTGTTCCTAATAGTGCATTCCCTGATATGTACTTTAGACGTCGTTTTAGAATGGAACGACATTTGTTCAACAAAATCATGATTGCTGTTTGCAACCATGATTCTTACTTTGTGCAAAATAATGATGTTTTTGGTGCTATGGGTCTACTGCCTGAGCAAAAAATTACTGCTGCCTTGCGGATGCTTGCATATGGAGCATTTGCAGACCAAGTGGATGAGATAACGAGGATAGGGAAATCAACCATTCTTGAGTCCTTGATGAGGTTTTGTGGAGCAATCGAATCTATCTACACCGCTGAGTACCTCCGCAAACCTACAAACATGGACTTAGAACGGCTGTTGAAGAAGGCCGAGATGCGTGGTTTTCCTGGGATGATTGGAAGCATTGATTGTATGCACTGGACGTGGAAAAATTGTCCAAGTGCATGGTAAAGCGCTTATGGGGACAGAAAAAGAGCAAAAAATATCATTCTGGAGGCGGTGGCATCTTTTGATACATGGATTTGGCACGCCTTTTTCGGGGTCCCGAAAGCTCAAAATGACATCAACGTCATTGCCCAATCCCCAGTGTTCAACGATGTCCTGCAAGGAAAGGCACCAAAAGTCACGTATGAGGTCAACGGACGTATGTACGACGACCTATACTACCTAGTTGAAGGCATTTACCCGCGATGGTCAACATTTGTCAAAACAATGCCACGTCCGCGAAGTGCAAAGGAAAAACACTTTGCAAGCTGTCAAGAGGGGTGCAGGAAGGATGTGGAGCGTTGTTTCGGTATCCTCCAAGCTCGCTGAGCGATCGTCAGGGGTGCTGCCAGATTGTTTGATGTAGAGTTGCTTCGATCCATCATGATGACGTGCATAATTCTTCACAACATGATTGTGAAAGATGAGTACGATTATGAAGCCGTTGATGAATATGAGCCATACACGATGAACAATTCAAGAACACGTATATATTGTGCTCATGACGCCACCGATGAGCCCGTTCAACATGAGCCATTACAAAATGATGGACGTTACAATGAAAGGCTTATTCAACGATATACTGCATTTCAAATGCCAGACATGCACAATGCCCGGCAAATTGACTTGATAGAGCACCAGTGGGCATTGAAACAAGTTGAAGATAATTAAGTTCATTTAGTGTGTTTTTTTTAATTTGGTATGTTTATGTTATTTTATTTGGTGTGTTTTATTATTTGGTATGTTTATGTAATTTTTTTAGTGAGTTTTTTATTATTCCGTATGCTTATGTAATTTTATTTGGTGTGTTTTTGTCATTTCAATAAATATTCTCTTAGTATTGTGTTTTTGTCATTTCAATAAATATTCTCTTAGTATAAATAACTTACCAAATTAATTTGAATAAATATTCAATAAATTGGAAACAACATAAATAATATAAACAATAAATAATAAATTACAACCCAAAGTGATTGGAAAATTATGGGCTCCGATTATAAAAAGTACTCTATTCATCATCACTTAATCAATTTGTGGTGCTAGAATGATCTTCTCTTGTGGTGCTAGGACCATCTTGGCTTACTATCGCTTCTCTTGCACGCCTCATTCGCACTACGTCTGCTTTCTCTGACTTCCAAAAAAATTTAGAATTTGGAGACTTCCCTTCTAAAGGCGTGTTCATAATTTCACGATCTCGTTGAGCCCGTCTTTCTTCTCTAACATGTTCCCTTTCTTGCTTAAGTAGCTCTCTTTCTCTCTCATTAGCATGAAATTCTCTCTCATTAGCCTGAAATTCTCTCTCAATAGCTGCAGCTTTTGCGTCCTCTCTAGCCTTATCAGCCTCATATTTCGCCAGTTCCCTCGCCAAAGTCAATTCACCTTGGCGAGTAAGTTCTTCCATGAACTTTGCATAATCATTCTTGGAAACAGTCCCTTTTCTCTTTGAAGCCTTCTTACCTTAAGGCCTAATTGGATAACAGGTCGAACCCGACGCTTGTTCGGGGAGGGGCGTTTCGGACACTTCTTCTGCATCATCTTCATGAACATGCAAGACATGATCGGGTGTAGAGTGTAGAGGGGTGCTGTTCATGTGCACTTCTAGACCGACTGGCACAACTCTAAATTTAGGACAATCTTTGACAATATTCCAACATTCCCACCGGTTGAATGATTTATTTTTGCTTTTGCTTTTGGCAGCGTACCAAGCTTGTGCTTGAAGTTCCTACACAATGCGGGAGAAGAAATTATTATAATGAAAATAAGTAACAAATAAATAATACAAACAACATAATTATAATGTAAGTAGGTAACAAATAAATAATACAAACAATAAATAATAAATTATGTAGGTAACAAATAAATAATAAAAACAATAAATAATAAATTGTGTAGGTAACAAATAAATAATACAAACAATAAATAATAAATTATGTAGGTAACAAATAAATAATACAAACAAATAAATTATAATGTAAGTATGTAACAAATAAATAATAAAAACAAATAATTATAATGTAAATTTGGGTATCAAATTAATAATATATTGTTACCTGATCCGAGTAATTTTCCCCACTTCGAATATTACTACTAGCTTGTGCCAAGGCATCTCTCCACGTACTAAACGATTGGCTAAGTAATTTCCAACGACTGGACATCGATTCTTTAGTTCTTTTCCCACCAATTTTCTCAAGATAATTGGTATGAATAAGACTCCATGTTTCTCGCAACTGCATCTCATTACCCGTAAGCCAACTATGAGTAACTTCAACACAGCTAGTACACAACGCAACATCTTCAAGAAGCGACCAATTCGTACCTGCACCAGTGGTCATTTTGTTGAAAAAAAATGGATTGAAACTTTGAGACAAAGAAAGGTATTTATAAAGCATGAAAGGTATTTGAGACAAAGAAATGTGATTGAAAGTAGTTGAGAAAATATGAAATTATTGTGTAAGGTAGACGATAATGAGAAGGTATTTATAGAAAAGTAAAAACAATTTTTTTAAAAAAAATATCAGATTTTTTTTTTAATTTCTTACAATTTTTTACAATTTTATTTTTATTTTTATTCAACTAATTAATCTCTGCCGTTGGATATAAAAAAAAATTGAATTCCAACACTCTAGATTGTGCAACGTGTCACAACGGTAACTTTTCTTAATTTAAAAACTATTTTTTCTTTTATTTTTTTATTTATAAAGCATATTAATATCCACCGTTGATCTCAGATCGAATGGTGGATATTAAATAAGACTTTTTTTTTTTTACCGTTGGGATCGAACAGTCCAAATTAAAGATCCGTTGAGATCGAACGGACCGTGGGAAGCCACGTGGCTTCCCAACGGTCACTGAAAAAGTAATTTTTTTTCTGATTTCTTGTCGGTGACGCGCCCCCATGCGCGAGTGGGGTGCACGCGCCTGACAGAAAAAAAATTAAAAAAGGCCTGACACCAGGCTGACGTCAGCGCTGGCGTCACAGGGCCTCAGCCTCTCGGGCTGGCAATTCTTCATGGGCCTGGAGCTCGGGCCTTCACCTCCACTCGGGCTCTCCAACGCTAGAGCCAGTCCACCGGGCCTCGGACCCCTTTTCTCTCCCTTGTCCCCTGAGCAACTCCCCGCGCTGGGCTTGCTCTTAGGGCTAGCAACTGGAGCCATAGGTTGTTCGTCTTGAGACATCAGATGACCTAACGTTACTTGCTTAACATGGCGTCTAGCAACGAGGCTATTCACAATGAAGGTGAAGAACCTATGGCAAAAGCCAATAGGCTACGTACGATTGAGCTTCTCTTGCACTGCACGAATTTTTAACAAATCTTAGGAATTGTGATTAGGGTAATGCTCCTACATATAAAATTTGGTGTCTCACCTCTATTAGAGCGATGATTTAGATGTGGTCTATAAAATGTAGTCTTTCTAGCATTTTTTGCTGCAATTTATACATCATACGTATATATTAGTCAGTTAAATATAGACTCGTTTTTAGAATGTGCCATTTTATTTCGACAAGTATAAACTGTACGCGATGAAAATTACATATATATACACAAATCCACAAATATCTTGGAGGAGTCTCTTGATAGACTTTTCATTGTGCTAGACGATACTACTTTAATAGCCTAACAACCCAACTCATGGAACATACAACCCCATATGGGGAAGATTCGACATGAAGGTGTCAGACCTTCGTGTCGATGTGAGTACTTGGGACAATTAGCATGTTATTCATCTAATAACTTTACAACATTATTTTTTATTTTTAATATTTTCGATACAACGATATATTTATACTCAGAAGGTGAGAGGCTCGGGATAAGTCAGACCTTGCGATAATAATCGGAACCGACAGATCACCACGCTCTACCTTCGTCCCTGCTTGATAGGTGGGTCTATCACAAATCATTGGGCCTACAGTCCATTCTTTATGTTGGGCCCATCTCCATAGTTAAAGCCCAAACATCAAGCTAGACATTGGCCACCCAAGTAACCCAACTCACTGATGTGCGCACTACACTTCAAGCGCACGTTAACATCCCTAAATCTCTTCTTCTACGGTACTCCAACCCCTCTCTCTCATGCAATTTTCTGGTAATTCCCAATCCCTGTGCTTTCCCAATTTTTCCTCCATGAATTTCTTCAAATCCGTATTCTCCGACGACCCAGATCCCCCGTACCCCGAATCCGAATCCCCAACGACCCAACCCAATCCCAACCCTACCGGCAACACCGGCGGATGGAATTTCGGCGATCTGATCAAAACCCTAGCGACCAAATCCGAGTCCGTGATTGAGACCTACCGCCGCGACCTGCAGGAATTCGGGTCGGGTCTAAAGAAAGAGATCGAGGTGGCTCAGGGGTCGTTGGAGACGGTGGGGCACGTCATCGATGAGTTCGGGAACACAGTGCTGAAAGGGACGGCCGAGATCATCGCTCAGGGCAAGGACGCGATCCTTGCCGACGACGAATCGGATTCCTCGGACGCCAAAGATCAAAGCTTTAGTTCTCAGCAGGGCTTGAATTCGAAACGGTACAGTAGGTTTGACGCTCAGGTGCGTGCGATTCAGGGTGACCCTAGCACTTACTGCGAGGAGCCTGAGGATTTGGATGATTACGAAAAATGGAAATCTGGGTTTGATCTGGATGAGAAAGGTGACGAAATCGAGAGGCTTTTCAAAGAAAACGGAGCTATGGAGGGGATTTACAAAAGGGTTGTTTCGAATAGCGTTGATCACGAAAGCTTTTGGTGTAGTTACTTTTATAGGGTTTATAAGCTGAGGCAGGCTGAGGAAGTGAGAGTGAATCTCGTTAAGCGGGCAATTTCGGTCGAGGAGGATGAGGAGTTAAGTTGGGATGTTGATGATGATGAGTCTGATGACAATGTGAGCAATGTGGTGTCGAAAGAGAATTCGGGGAAAAGTACTGAAGTGGCTGCTGAAGGTTCTGGTAAAGATGGGAGAGTTGAGGACTTGAGGGTTGGGAATGAGGTTGGAGAGAAGAGTTCCAATAATGCGGGAGAGGGGAGCAGTGTTAGTGAAGAGACTATTGTGGTGTCGAAGAAGGGCGATTTAGCGGCGAATAGCGAATTGGTCAGCAAAGATTCTGAGCAAAAGATTGTTATGGAAGAGAGCAGCCATGTTGGGGAATCTCAAGTTGTTGATCAGAAGAAGGGTAGTGCTGTGGAGTTGAGTGGCGAAAAGGAGTCCAAAAAGAAAATGCAGGTAGAAGGGGATTCCGGGAAGAAAGATTTACCATTGAAATTGGAGGAGAAAGCGGCAGTGGAAGGGAAGAAGAATGGGGCTGCTGAATCCGGTAAAGGCAATGAAACGCCGGAGGCAGAAGACCTTGGGTGGGATGAGATTGAGGATCTTAGCAGCATTGATGATAAAAAAGTTAGCCATGGTGGTGGAAGTGGAAGTCCTACTGATAAAGCCGAGCTCCGAAAGCGGCTCAGTACTGCAGCTGAAGAAGAAGAAGATTTAAGCTGGGATATTGAGGAGGATGATGATGATGTACCAGCTAAAACTTGAGTAGCAAGTAAATTTGAAAGTTCTTGATTCTTAAATTTAGTGCACGAAATTTTTTGTACTCCCCCAATTTATTTATTTAAGTGTAATATATGTGGGGGGATTCTTTTAAAATTTTCCCTTTTGTTTTATATCAGTTTGTTTAAAATGCAAATAGGTTCCTTTATATCTGAGACTTCCTTAGCAAAAGTTATCTAGATATTGTTGGATAATGACTTAGTAGGAGCGTCTAACTACGTCATAAGCATCTCTTGTGAAAACTCGAGAATTTCTGTGTTTCGGTCCCACCTGGTGCGAGAGATACCCTAATCAAACAGCACGACTAAAGCAACACATCCCGAAGGAAATCAGGAGGTTTCTCGAACAACATGCATTCCAAATCATGTGCTAGATCTACTTATGAAGCGTGGTTTTCACGTTTTTAATGTGAATTATATGCAGTCGCTTCTGCGGCATTTGCACTGAACAGATGCCCACAATGTAGTCATGGGTTCTAATACTGTCAACAGAGTTGGCAGTTTCTTATCCAAGAGAAAGTTGTTGCATATGCTTATATGCCTACCTAACCCCTTCTTCTATTGACTCATTGGTGCGGTAAGTAGTAACTGTGAATTGATATTGCGAAGTGTAATGTGGAAAGCATGCAGATTTTTCCCCACTGATGAAGGATCTTGATGCCCCTTAGAATCCTTTGTTTTGACAGAAATAGGTTAGGTTCAGCCCCTTTTCAAATCGCTCCGCGAAGACTGACGTTCATAAAGGTTATTGAGATTATCAATCTTTAAGTGGGAAGGAATAGTGTGGGAAGGGAGCGAGACCAAGCCAAGCCACTAGGAGAGTAAGCCCTTCCCACGTGTCAAAATGAATGCAGCCTCAACCAAAGAGATCACCTGCACCCTTGATTTAAGGTTCAAAACTCTCCAATATAATTTAAAAAGGACGAATTTGCAAGAGACGTTGTTTAGCGCATTTGTCCTTGCATTGGAAGTCTTGTGTTTGGATCCCTTTCACCTAAATATCGCTTGTATAAAAAATTGCCGCTATGAATCGAAAGAAAGGATCTTGTGAATAAAATAGTTTAATCC
Organism: Pyrus communis; assembly: GCF_041283825.1. Classification (NCBI taxonomy): domain Eukaryota; kingdom Viridiplantae; phylum Streptophyta; class Magnoliopsida; order Rosales; family Rosaceae; genus Pyrus; species Pyrus communis. The sequence continues at coordinate 1,694,162 of NC_142567.1, forward strand.
GTCAATGAAAATCTTTCAACATAATACAAAATTCAGCTCCTTTTACTTGAGCTAAAATTCACACCCCACAATTTTGATACCCTACTAAATCTGAAGGCCATACACCATCCAAGAAAAAAGTACTGTAACTCATCTAACAGCACCTAGGCTTTGTTTGTACAACAAGAAAAGATTCCTGTAGAACACAAGAGAGAACGTGAACGCAAACTTTGCTGATTCATATGATTTTTGGACCCAGGGCTGCCTCTGGCTAACTTCGGACCTTCGTTCTTCCATTAGACACTGATGCCGGCCTCAGAAGTGGACTCTGCCACATGTGTTTCTGCTGGGGAAGGGAGTGCCATAAGCCGTCCCTTTTGGGCGCGAGGTGGAAGATGCTTTGCTGATTTTCTTGACCCCCTGGTCCAGGGCAAGAAAACCCCGGTACCACTTTGAGGAACTTTTTGAGGGCTCGTTACCATAGGACGAACGGGGGTTAGCATGACTACACCCCATTTGGGCATCACATCCATTGCCTCATAACCATTGAGAGCTGCTCCATCTGGCACCGCGTATGGGCTCACCATCCCAGGTTGCCATAGAGTCATGGCACCATTGTGGGTTGGACTTTGGGGAGACTGGAACTGGTTGGAGTCTACTCGGACTCTGAAGAATGTGATGCTCACCCTTCTGTTTGGAGATGGACACATCACGTGTCGTGACATGTCAGCACTGTTTCCCCTCATGACTAAAAGGGACCTGCAGAGGTTAAACATTCAACGTTTTCGCTTTTCAATCACCGTGAAAAGATAAGTGAAACTGAAAGAACTAAGAGTACACACCCTTGTTTCAGCGATAGCATCAGCGGCCCCTTGTAGTTCCCATCATTATCACTCAGAAGGGTGCGCCCGAAAGCCATTGCTGATTCAGAGAGGAGAAGAGTGGCGATGGGCTGGTCCAAATGGGGCGGTTTCAGGAATGGCTGTGAATATTCTCCCTACAAAAAGAAATGATTGCCATTAGAACTGTTTATCTCTTAAATTAAAAAGAAAGTGCATAAACAAAGACTCATAACACAAACCAATGCCGTGAAGCGCCCTCTTTGCAGCTATGTTCTAGTAAACAGTAACAGAGGCAGTAACATGACAATGCAGCAAGCAAAACATAAAATACCTCCTCAAAGAAGTTGATGATGCAACCATTCGGTCGTTTATACTCCGGAATTAACTGCCATAGTACAAAGTGATCAATCACATCTTCGAGAAGAGCTGGAATCGGCCCTGTATTGTCTATAAAAACAAATTAAAGTTAGCTTCGGTATTTAGTATAAGACCCTGTCGGAAATTTGACAAACTGAATGACATTTATAAAATAGTTGAAGTATGCATTACTAGTTTCGGTTATTACTTGTAGTGTCCTCCTTGATCTGCCCGAAAATTGGAACACCAAACTGAATCAGCTCTCTCCTGTTTCCCTTAACCTGCTTGTTGAACAAAATGAAGGTCTCGCCTGTATTCAGTCAAGAAGATAAGAGTTAGATTCTTGAATGAATACTGATAACTTAGAGTAGCCTTTCCTATGTTAAAAATTGAGTTAGCCTCGATAAAGCTACATGGAAATGATTTCGCATTCAAACTTCAGAAGCGAATTTTTTTAAGAACAAATGGATATCTACAATTATCCCCAATGCACAAAACGACATAATAGAACAATGTATAAGACCACATTGAACAAGATACAACCCAGGATGAGTTTCACAAACAAGGGATTCCTTTACCTGAGAGCTCTCCATTAAGTCCAGCCGCGTGGAGATCATTTACGAAGTCAGTCAATTTGCAGAGTTCGGTGTCAGTGAATATGTCCTCGTATAGCTTTAACCCTTTCACAACATTCACCTGCCAGTTTCGGTTATCTGCTAGTCAGTAATAGCTACCTGATTTCTCTTACCAGAATATACAGCATAACCAACTCTTTCACTTCTCTCATATACAGTAATATTAGATTGAAGAAATAACTCACCATACGCCCTCTGACCAACTCCTTTGCTGAGAAACCTTTAGTCAATTTGATCTGGGTACGACGCTCCTCACACTCGTCATGATTAGAGCATATCTCGTTGTTTACTGAATTGAGCTGCGCTTCTTGTGAACCTGCAGTAAAAGTATGCAATCGAATTGTTAAAAAAAATGCATTCGATAATCAAATGAATTCACTAGCAATAAATCAAAATTAGTAACAGTTGCACAAGTTAAACAACCAATTATTCACGTAAACATTCACATACTACAAAGGGAGAAATACAATGAGGTTATTTAACAAGGGCGAAATCTAAGACAGACCAACTGATCTAAAAACCAGTTGGTTTATGTTGTTCCGAAGTCAGCTAGCTTATAATTAAGTAACAAACTAGAATCTATCTATATGCCAAAATAGCTATCAAACAGAAATGATGCAAAGTTTCCATCAAATTCGAGTCTACGAACATCGCATTTGCAATAGATCAGTGATACTCATGTATTACACGCAAAGCTTTGAAACATAACCGAACAAGTGTGTTTTTTTTACTGTTAATACCGTAAATCATGTATAATCGTTTCTATATACCGATTTAACTGTTAGTACCATGAATCAGGCGGTCCATAATAAACTAAACAACAAATTTTAACTTCATTTGTAATTGATTTCCAATACTAGACCTTTCACAATTGACAAAAAAATCCACAAAGAATTGAATTAACTTCTATGATTGTGGAATGCGCATCTTGAACACAATTTCTAAAACATAAAAATGGTGATATGGCCATTTTATTCCTGATAAACCAATGCTTCCACCTGCCGTTCATAAGTGCTTTTACAAAAAGCAAAAGCTAGCGCTACTCACCACGCACAACCATATAGGCAGGACACAATAACAAACAAAAATGCAGTAAAGCTACACACGCAACGCACCGCTATAAGCATTCAGAATATCGGAATCTTGAATAGTGGATTCGGGTGTCCGAACATAAGGACACCCGAGCCAGTTGGTATTCACACATCGTCATAAATTACTCGAAACTTGCACGAATATAAAAAGTACATATGTAGGATTAACACATTAAATAGTCCTTTTAGTTTTGGCCAACATGTGCACGATTACATACACTACTCAAATTTGAACCCTATTCATTACTATTTTTTAGTATGACTGGAACATGACATAATAGAAATGATTGAATATTTGGGTAAAAAAATTTACGGCCAGTAATATGTCATTTAATATACAGAGCTGCATTTCTGGCATCTTGAAAATCTTTGGATCTTTTTCTTGGGGATCCTAGGGATCTCATGATCGTAATCGTTCATCGTGTAGTAAAAAATCATTTCAAAATGTAAAATTTAAAATTAAATATAAATAGTACTTAATGAAAAATTAACCATACGATGTACGATGAACGGTCACGATCACATGATTTCTAGAATTCCTAGAAAAGAATCCTTTTTCCAGTGCCTCTATCTTATGTTTGCTTTGTTACGTTGGGCTTTGTGCTCTGTTTAGATTTAGACTTTTCTAACACAAATTGTTTCTTCCTTTTATTAATGAAGCTCATTTTTCATTTTCAACCAAAAAAAAAAAGTCTGGGCCCACACCGAGATGAGCCCCACACAATAATAACTAATTTTAATGTTGGGTTGACCACAAACACTTTGTCAAAGGGCACCTAACAACCCAGACTGAATCAACAAACAAAACGCAGGTGACGTCAACGGCTCTGATCAAGCCGCCCACCCTTTAATCAAAGGGCACGCATCTCGAGAGCCCGAACTAACTGTCACACCGAGTGCATCCAAACTTTCCCCTACCCTCGAATTTCTGAAAAGCCCGCTAAAACCTCGGGAAAAGAATTCAGCCACAATAAATAATTTTTTAACTTTATTAATTTCCAATTATTTTTTGGAAAATTTTGAAAAATATCATATAAAAAAAGAGAGATATTTATTAGAGAATTTTAACAAAAAAAATTCTCAATACTGTTTATTTCAAAGAAAAATTATATTTTTACATTAAAAAATCAATCATATACTATTCACTTCACATTTTATTTTATTTTAAAATTCAAAATTTTCAAATTTTACCATTAGTTTTCCTTGTTTATTAAGCTGGGAAAATTAGAAGTCAATCCGTCAAAAAGCAACGTTGAATTCAAGGTAGACGAGGAGATACGGTTTTTCAAGGAAATGTAAAACGGACTTGTTTTGAATCTCGGATCAGGTGGAGGCGGAGAGAAAAACACGTTTTTATTTGGCTCCTACAAATAATGGACCAAAAATTATTAATTAATATAATAATATATTTTTGCAATCAGAGAAGCAAAATCATTTTTATTTTCTCGGGAACCAAACACGGGAGCAAAAAGCTCTCCAGATTCCAAACAAGGGTTTTTTTTTTTTTTTTTTTTTTTTCTCTTTCTCACCAACCAAACGGACCCTTCAGAATACAAGAAACTTTCTCAGAGTAGCTTCAATCGGAAATAACACAGCTGAATCAGATTCAAGAAAGATAAAATATTTTCAAAAATTCGATCGCAAAAATTAAAAATTTCTACCAGTTCATATCAAATTTCAGAATCGTATGTAACAAATCCAAACTGTAGAGGAAAGGAATCAGACCTGAATCAGTAATCTCGCTATCCGGCGACGCCTCTTCTTCGGCAACGTCATCGGCGGCGACAATTCCATTACTCTCCGCCACCTTCTCGTCACTATCCTTCTCTTTGTCCGCCTCCAAACACGACTTAACCTCGTCGCTCTTGCAATTTTCTTCTGCTCTCAAAACGTCACCGTTCTCCACGCACCTTTCCACCCTTACCTTCTTCGGCCCGACGTTTCGGAGCTCCACCATCACATCGGCAATGGAGTGGTACTTTTGCATCTGGAGCACCGGGATCCAATTGATCCTTCTCCGGTGTATGGCTGCGAAAACAGAGGCGTACTCGGCGCCACCTCCCCCGCTAAGCTGAGTCAGGTGGCCGCAGAGGGAATCGATGATTGCGTTTGCCGCCGCGAACTCTCCTCTGTACCACCCGATAATTGCGTCCTTCGCCAGCTGGTCAGATACCATAGTCACCGGAGCCTGCATCGGCATCATTGCGGGTCCCAACACTGGCGCGGCTCCATCAGTCGGCGACGCAGCTGGCCCAACCGCCATCGCCATCTATGTTACCGTTAATCCCGAAATCAAATCCGTTCTCCTTTCTACGGACTCCGAAACCAAATATCGGATGCTTTTTTCCGGCGTTCGTCTCAGTAATCGTTCGATATTTTAGGAGGAGAGAGAGCAAAGAGAGGAGAGAGAGGTTGAAGATTCACATGGAGGGGTTTGGGTGGGAACTACATATATACTACCGGAGGAGTGGGAGCGGCTATGTCCTCGTCGGCGGGGACCACCGGTTGACGTGGCAATTTTGAGGTGGGGACGTGGCGTTGAACGATGTTTAGGGTACTGTTGGGCCGAACTGCAGAGAGATTTTTTAATGTAATCGGCACATTAGGTGGTATACTAAGTGTTATTATATAAATAGTGAAATATATGTGTTAAAAATTTAATAACTTAAAAAATAAAATTTCTCACAATTTATGTAAAAACACGTGGTGTACCACTCGTATTCTCGAATTGCAGAGGCGGGGACAGTGTGTAAGTAAACTAAAATGACGGAAATGACCTTTTTGTAATTTTTTTAATAATCCAACATCTCGATTAGCTTTTTTTTTTTTTTTTTTTTTTTTTGGAACTTTAACGAAAAACTACCAGTAATGTTTACTTTAACGAAAAACCATATTTTTACATTAAAATGTCAATCATGGTACTATTCACTTTACCCTTTATTTTGTTCTTATCGTTAAAACTCAAAGTTTTCAAACTCTTTTCATTAGTTTTTTTTTTCATAATTTTTTAATATTATTTTTTTGGGGTTACATGTTCGATTTTATTCAATATATTTGTGTTACCTATTTGTAATTAGGCTCGTCGCAATAGCTTAAATTTGTTATGCACTTTGTAATGTTGTAAAACTCGCATTGAAGATGAAAAAATAAAAATAAAAATTTAATTTGAGCTTGGACCCAAAGTGGTAAGTTAATGGCACCGATGATGGCTGATAAATAAGATGATGAGTAAAAACAGGTTAGGTTAAAGGTTCGGAACTTCTAATAAAAAAAATTGGTAGGTTAATAATGTCGCTTGTTTATCTTTTGGTAGCTTAGTGCCATTTTCACATTTCCAATTTATCTGCATTTTCATTAACATGTTTTGGTCTTAGTACTTTTCCAAAAGTTTAGAATTTTATTAAACATGAACCTTATTTTAAATGGTACCCTAATTTGGTGATTTAGATGAGTCTCAGCTTTATATTAGTTCTAACCAAGTTCATAATTTAGTCTTATAAAATTAAATATTGGGTGTATATTTCAATAACTAACTGAACATGTACTGCAGAATGCGCGTACAGTTTATGATTTAATTCAAAGAATCCAAAGCATATTGTATGATTGATGATCAAATAATGAGTACTCGTATACCCGTTTTATTTGATCTCACCATAATATAGAAGTGAGATTGGTCATAATGATAATGGTGTAAGATGAAATCAAACTAAATAGATCTTAACAGGTATCCATTAACAACTCAAAGAGTTGATTTGCCACCTCTGATTAGGAATGCTTATGCATAAATTAATGAGGAATTATGTAATTCAAATGTCTAATATTGGATCTAATGAATATGATCGTAACTAGTTAATTAATCACGTATGAGTAATGATTAAATAGTACATTTACACCTAATTGTCGTACGAACTAATTAAGAGCATATCAACACCCTAACTAAATGAAGCTTTTTGGCTACTTTAACAAAAAATACCAAAAAAGGAAAAGAAAAAAGAAGTGCTACTAGACCCACCCCAGTGTCTTATTTTCTCACTCACATGATAAACCCACCCATCATTATTCCCAAAATAACCATAATATTTTTTTTAAATAACTCTAATATATCTTTAAATAATATTATAAATAAATAAATAAAAATAGAAGAAAAAAAAAGAAAGAAAATGCAAGACCTAAGACCTAGACATTCATCATCTCTTCACACCTAACGCTGCCCTACAAAGACATTGGATCCCCAAACCACTATTCTTCCTCCTTTTTTATCAAAACCGCAAATCTCACACCCAATTCTCTTTTTTATCCATTGAAATTTCTCGCCTTCATCTAGCACACGCCCATTCCTTCATCCAACCTTTCCGTCCATTCTAACCCAAATCTTTCCCAACTTCTTTCCACCAAGATATCACACCCACCCACCATTATTTATTTATTATTTTAAATTATTTTTTGTTTTTTCAAAATTTTAGTACTGAATTAAATAGGGATTAGTTTTCTTTTAAAATGATAAATATGTTATTAACATTTTCATTAAATGGTGGGTGGGGAAATAAGACATCAGGTGGGAATATCACCACTAAAAAAAAAAAAAAAGCTCCAACAGGCTGGCTAACTGTACAAACAATAATTAGCTAAATTTAGTTATACTTTGGCCAACGAATGGAAAGCTCTTTGGTTGAGATGATATAAATTGGAAAAGGATCCTTGCCTGATCCTTTTCTTGATTATCCGGGGAATTCCGTGATCATATCCGTTCATTGTACATCATGCGGTCATAAATTATTTGAAATTTAAAATTTAAAATTAAATATAAATAGCACTTAACGAAAACTGACTGCACGATGTACAATGAACGGACATGATTACAGGATCTCTAGAACACATGGGATCATTTTCCATATAAATTATCATGTAATCATAGTTTATACATTGTAGAATGTGAATTCTTGTTTTTGGTTAATTAATTACTCTGCAATTTTGTCTTAGATCATCATTTGTAGCCTATCAATCATGAATTTTTTTGGTTTACGAATAGTTGGCGTTGTTGTTTAAGGTAAGAAGAATATTAACGGATTAACGGTCTTTACTAATTAGCGTATTGCATGAATGTAACGATTAATAAATTCTTTCACCTAAAGGGTAGTTACGTGACCTCCGTTATATATTAAGTTATCGAAATTTTTATTTCTCCATTACTGATAAGTAAACAAGTCCTGAAATGAATTGTAACGAGTAATCGATTTGCTTGATCCATCATTTTAATCATCAACTAGTTATATGATAGTAATTTTCCAAGTATTCCATCTATGTAACACTTTTTAATCTATTTAGGATTTGTATTAGCACACTATTTTATACTAGTTCAATTCACAATGAAGATATATTGACTTAATTTGATGAGATCATGGTTAGCTCAACTAGCATGCTAAAGCTTTGATGAGATCATTTACAATGAAGATTCATTGACCTAATGTTAGTTAATGAATGCTCTTAACTAACTGTATTTATTTAACGGCTTTTTATCTAAAATGGTTTCTAAGATTGGCATGGCTCCTCATTTTAGTCTTTGAGATTTGAAATCGATAGAAATGGTTCCTGAGTTTCTCCACCATCAATTATTTTGGTCATTATGTGAAAATTTTATGTTAAATATGGCAAAAATATCCTCAATTTAATGAACAATGGGTAAAATGATTTGACAAATTAAGGATATTTTTGTTATTTTATCCTTATTTAAAGCAGATTTCATGGAAGCACCAAAATGATTGATGGTAGACAAATTCATGAGCCACTTATATATATATTTTAAATCTCATGAACCAAAGTGAAGAGTTATGTCAATTTTAAGGATCCTTTTGATTAAAAAGTCTTATTTAAACTTTAGAAAAAAGAAAGAAAATGTTGATAATATATCTATGAAAAAACCAAAACACACTACAGAAACACAAGAGGTGGTTTTGCCCATAATGCTATTTGACATCACTACAAGTAGGCATAACAAATTTTATGACAAGACCGACCCAGAAAATGCCATATATGCGGTGCAGGGCAGCAACCCCATAACCAGGAAAGTTCGTTTTGGGTGGTAGGGTCCAATGAGAGAGCTCTCCATTGTTGTTGGCTTGTAGACGAGGAAGGAAAGTTGTGTGGGTCCCAAGACTGTAGGGTGGTGACCTAAAGTTTTAGGGTTAGCAATTTGTGCGTTCTTCTTTGTTGTGTCCACAGACTCCACTCTCCACCGAAGACATGGATGGATGGACGATAGCTTCTCAGCAGTTGCCACCACCATAAAAGACAGTAGTGGACTGCCAAATAATTAAGCCGGCTGGCTGTCTGGCTAAAAGCTGCTTATAACAAAGCCACTTACCAATCCGCTTATTGCTTTTTTTTTTTTTTTTTTTCTTTTTTTTTTTTTTTTTTTTTTTTTTTTTTTTTCAGTTTTTGTGTTATTTTAGGGCAAGAACCTTTGTTATTCTTAATAAAGGTTTGCTGTCTAATTCTCTAACTCTGCATGAAAACAAAATAAGCAGCTTCTTTCATAAGCTTGATGTTTACCTGTCAATCCATGTGAGTTTATATCATTATGTCATACTAATACTATAATGCACGTAAAACATCTGATTGACATTACATCCACATGAGAACATATCCCATTTTGTTTTAATTAGTACGTAACCCAACGTAGACTTCATTTCAAATTCAATTATGTGGTCTTTAATTGATACTCTAATGTTATCATAATTTATTTCTTCTCTTTTTCAAAAGGGGACCAGTTGTTGGTTTTATACGGCAGTTGATCATTTCGGGGATAGAAAAGACTTACAGAGGCATTTCAGCCTCTCTTTGACCACCATCGTGCAATTCACCCACCACTAGAAACTGAATCCAGGAATACCACGTGTAATACGGGTCTAAAATTCGTTGCAACCACTGAACCACCATGTGGTGATTCTAATGTTATCATAATTAAAACTGAGAATATCATGAGATAGAACTTAATGCTTGTATTACAAGATCCTCCATATATATATATATATATATATATATATATATATAGATAAGGTCGTTAATATATGAAGCTAGGGCTCCGCACGGACGTAAAACTTCAAAATGGAGTTGTTCTGAGCAAGTGAAACTAAAGTGGGGGAGGAGGGAGAGAGAAGGGACGGTATGCATCTTTTTAACAAGAGCATTTTCAGTCGTGTCAACTGCGCACTTTAACATATTTTTATTGAGTACTTTATTTTTAAAAAGAAGGGTTAGAGAATCCAATTTGGGTAAAAACATCTAGACCTGTCTCAAATTCCTCAATAGTATGGCAAATTTTAATCTTCCAATTAGGATAAAAAGTTCTTGTTTCTAAAAGGAATGACAAAGCCATCGTCTCTTTAAGTAAATTAAGAGGGAATAAATTAACTTTAAAGGCTTTAACCTTTATTAGAATTTATGTCAATTGAGAATAACTTATATGATACGAATCCAACATTACTGTGTTTTGTATACATTAATTTACATAAAAATGTACACATAATATTCTATCGACTTTTCTTTGGCTTTAACTTATATTTAAAAAAAAAAATTCTTGCTTACCCTTTACCTCATATTTGAGTTTCTAAGTTTGTGCAATGTTTTTAGTTCTCTCTATTGAATTTCGGGTCTTTCAATTTCTATGCAAATTAGTCCAATCTCTCATGTTCTGAGTTCAAATTATCTATGTATGTGAGCGGTCCTCCCACACATAAAATTCTAACTCCGCCACTGATTCGTGACATGTAAAACATTTTCATAGTAATGGTAGATTTGTAATAAAATAAAAATAACTCTACGTGGCCAAGTTTTGCAAGGAAGCCAGGCTTAAGCTGAAACTATATAGTGGGGGAAAAGGACATGATTCCATTTGCCTTTTTAGCTCAAAATCAAGGGTACCCATGAGACTTGAGAGGTCCATGTAAAATGGAGTTCCTAAAAAGTGTGCCATTTGGATGGAGACCCACAAAATCACTTTGTAGAAAAGTTAAAATTCAATTTCTAACTTTCACGCAATTTGTTATCTTTAAAACTTCATGCCAATAGAAACTCATGAACATGTACATCTCACGCTATGAACATGAACATCAATCTTTTTCAATATAATTTAGCATCTACTTAAAGGAACCATTTATTCTTGATGCTCTTGATAATGACATTAATCTATATATCGATATCGTGTTTGTACGTACGTCTTCACTATGCATGCCAACTTTTAGGGTTCCATTTAGGATGTGACATTTCAAGCATGAAAACTTTAGTTACTTATGCTCCACTATAAAGAAAGATACGAGTTTAGGTCAAATAGTTGGATGAAAATATTAATATTATATAAATATCTAGGTGTGGTGAGGTTCGATCTTATGTACCTATAATTAAACCTCTAATATGGATCTTACCTACAAAAATGGAATCCAGGAATTTCTCAAGGGTGGCTTATAATTTCTTTAATTCGAAATGCTCTCATCTAGTTAACTGACTGAAGTCGTTTTGGGAGCTGCATTGATCTAGTTGGCTAATTTTTGTTGGGTGAGATATCTAATTTTCATTGAGTGAGATAAGTTTCTTGTAAATTAGCAATTTTGTTTTTCATAAACACAATTGTATTAGAACCAACCCACCCTACCCTAGGGATTTAAAAAAAAAAAAAACAAATTTATTATTAAGGGAATGAGGAATTGTTTGATATTATTACAATAATTTAGAGGATAAAGAGTTTCAAACTCCAGACGCATGAGTAGAAACCAAATACATTATCAACTAGGATATAAGACCACATACGACTCTAACATAAGGATGACTCCGCCCTTGCTTGATTACCCGAAACTCCCAAGACCTACCATGAAGATAAAAAGAATCTCTATATTAATTCATCCAAAAAATGTGACCATCCCTTTACTTTGAACGTGCTTGAGCTTGTGATAAGTACTACTTTTTTTTGTTAAATTTGGATGGTGGAGGATCGAGGAAGATGTACACAACTCACACATATGTAACCTGGACCATGTAACTTGAAGTAGAAGTGGTTGCATATGATTCCATTTATTGAGAAAACGCAATTAAAATAATCGAACATGTCGTGTGGTTTGTTCACGGCCGTGAGGTTGGGAGAAAGGTAGTTAAAGAAGAAATCCATTCCTTTTCGTGATCTGTAAAATCTCTATGATCGAAGGTGCTCGAAAGAAAAAGTTGATAAGTTTAGGCTCCTCTACCTCCTTTGTTCTATTCTCTTCCTTTTTATCTTTCATGCCAGTATAGGTAGATTATAGAAACATTTTATTAGCTTATGATTTTAGTTTGTTTAATATTTGTTATATCAGATGGCGCTTTATGGCGGAAATAGCATATGCATTTTGATACAGGTTTGATCCTATTGATTATTTTCTTTCTCCAAAAATTAATTATTTAACTCACTAACGTTATCGGTCTACTAAAAAACATTATATATAGATTATATATGTGAATGATTCTCATTGCCAACCTCAAAGTTGATGTCGATTTTTTTATTTTTATCTTTTTGTTGTAATAGCATCTTCAAATTCAAACTAATGGTCTGTTGGGGCCAAATGTATAGCATGCATCTCCAAATTAATAATAGTGTGCAAATAATGTGCTATTTGTTTGCGTAATGGGTGGTGCTGTATAGAAGTATAAAACCGACACATTTGTTGACATATTAATTATTTAATATATAATAAAAATGTGTGTGATGCATCCAAATAATTTTATCATTTAGCAATACTAAAGTCGTGTTGTATTTTCATCACATGCATGCCGAGATTGTGACATCCCACATCGCCCAGGGGGAGTAATCCTTAAATGTATATTCCCATCTCTACCTAGCACGAGGCCTTTTGGGAGCTCACTGGCTTCGGGTTCCATAGGAACTCCGAAGTTAAGCGAGAAGGGGGCTAGAGCAATCCTATGATGGGTGACCGACTGGGAAGTTGCTCGTGAGTTCCCAAAAACAAAACCGTGAGGGAATGGTAAGCCCAAAGCGGACAATATCGTGCTACGGTGGTGGAGCGGGCCCAGGGAGTGATCCGCCCCGGGCCGGGATGTGACAATTTGGTATCAGAGCCTAAACCTGGCCGTGGTGTGCCGACGAGGACGTCGGGCCCCTAAGGGGGGTATATTGTGACATCCCACATCGCCCAAAGGTGTGATCCTTATATGTATATTCTTATCCCTACCTAGCACGAGGCCTTTTGGGAGCTCACTGGCTTCGGGTTCCTTAGGAACTCCGAAGTTAAGCGAGAATGAGGCTAGAGCAATCCCATGATGGGTGACCTACTGGGAAGTTGCTCGTGAGTTCCCAAAAACAAAACCGTGAGGGAATGGTAAGCCCAAAACAGACAATATCGTGCTACGGTGGTGAAGCGGGCCCGGGAAGTGATCCGTCTCGAGCCGGGATGTGACAATTTGGTATCAGAGCCTAACCCTGGCCGCTAGTGTGCCGACGAGGACGTCGGGCCCCTAAGAGGGGTGGATTGTGACATCCCACATCGCCCAGGGGAGTAATCCTTAAATGTATATTCTCATCTCTACCTAGCACGAGGCCTTTTGGGAGCTCACTGGCTTCGGGTTCAGTAGGAACTCCGAAGTTAAGTGAGAAGGGGGCTAGAGCAATCTCATGATGGGTGACCCACTGGGAAGTTGCTCGTGAGTTCCCAAAAACAAAACTGTGAGGGAATGGTAAGCCCAAAGCGGACAATATCGTGCTACGGTGGTGGAAGGGGCCAGAGAGTGATCCGTCCCGGGCCGGGATGTGACAGAGATAGTATGATATTAACACATTGTATAATTAGAGCTGTCTCATAATCCATACTGGAATTGTTCGGTTAACCCTATTGGACTCGTTATCCATCTCTCTACCTCTCAAGGTAGTTCTACAAATTAATGTAAAGATAAAGTTTGTGGACAGGAATGCAAAGTCATAGTAGGTCATTTAATTGGTTGAGATGATTCAATGTGCTCGGAATATGGGGTGGTACACCATACGTAGTGGAGAAAGATTTTTTTTTTCTTTTTTTCCCGTGTTTCACCATTTATATAATGATTTATGACGTATAGCCTGTGTTACGAGTACACTGAAAAATCTCTCGTAATTTGGTTGCATGACCTAAAGTTTTTTTTTCCCCTCTAAGATTTGTGAAAGAAATATCTATACATCTAAAACGTACTAGTCTGATATTTTTCCACGTGTTATAATATGATCAATTGTCGATATGGTTATGTCTCATTTCATAATAAACAAATATATATTACAAATTGAGTGAATTTGTACATCATGTAACGGTGTTACATTTCTAAACCTAACAGTAACAAATTAATCTTAAAATATAAAACTACCACATAGTTGTACGAAGGCTCACAAATTCAGTACTTTGCTGCAACCTCGTGATATTTTACATTCAATGGTTTACCAAGTAGAAATGTTTTAGCTAAATTGGTTGTAGCAATGTTCTCTTTTATGCATTTGAATTTGTATTATCTTATACGTAGGATAGATAAATTTAGTGTAAAACATTGATCAATCATACAAAAAAGAAATTAGTCTACCAATAATTTCATTTTGACTCTCACTAAAACATACAACATGTGTTTGTGTGCATGTGTTTGGGTTTGTATGTGGGGTTTTGTAAGGGAAAATTAGAATGCCCTACATCTTTTCTATAGTTGTTAGATTAAACATTCATCCCTTTTAAAGATTTGATTAAGGTGCTTTGATCAATTGCCACCTCAATAATTTTCTATTTATTTAATTTCCATATCATTAATTTAAATGCATTTATATAGAGGCATAAGGTAACTTAGCAACTAATTGCCTACAATATAGGAATTTAATTTCGTCAATCCCCTTCTATACATTAAATGACATTTTTTTTAATAAAATAAAATAAAAAAATTAATTAATTAACTAATTCCTCATTACCTTATTATCAGTATTTAAAAAAAAAAAAAAAAAAAAAACTCTTTCTATTAAAAATGTCTCAATAAAGTCTTCAATATATATTTTTTCACGTATAGATATATAAAAAAATATACTTAAAACTTATGGTACATTTGAGAACAAAAGTATTGACTTTCGATACGTTTAGATTTCAAATGTACCGAGAAACCAAATGTACCAAAAATTCAAATGTACCATAAAACCAAATGTACCTATTGTTGTGTAACCCTTTTGGTACGTTTAGATTTCAAATGTACAGATAAACCAAATGTGCCCACTGCCAGGTAACTCTTTTGGTACGTTTAGATTCCAAATGTACCAAAAGACCAAATGAACAAAAAATCACAAATGTACCACAAAACTAAATGTCTCTATTTGATAACCCTTTTGGTACATTTACATTCCAAATGTACAAGAAATACAAAAAATCAAATCCACTATAAAACTAAATGTGTCCATATTATAGGTAACTAGATGTAGCTATATAATCAAACAAATCTTTATTATGTGTTGGGTCTTCTAAATAATAAAATCTAACCATTTTTTTTATTTATAAATATTCTACTATATTCACACAAAAAAAAAAAGTAAAATTATAACAAACAATAAAAAAAAATGCATAGAGATGGATAATAACTGCATAAGTATAGGGATAAGAGGGGGGAAAAATGTCTAGGAAAAGTCATGAAAAATTAAAATTCTAAACAAAATAAACTTATGTGAAAAACTGAAATTAATAACCAAAATTTTAGGAAAATGCTTGATCAAATTTTCAAAAAGAGTGTATGTTTAGTCTAAAAAATTAAAAAACAAGGCACCTATATCAAAACGTCCCGTTTTGTAAACGTACATGAATCGTATGATTTGGTGGTTTGTCACAAAATTGAATTGTGAAATCGTTTTTCATTTAAATATCATATTATAATTTATATGCAAGCAAAGCAAAAGCCCGCATGCTTGAGCATGTTGCATACAATATTTGATTATTGTTATTCATTTGGACGGCTTGACCTCTGCTGATTTATTACATAAAATAAAAACAAAACAATATAATATATAGTTCTTATACGTGCTTACAAATACTTTTTTAAGGAAAAAAAAAAAAACAGTTGATGGTTTCGTCACGACAGTTCATCTTTTTTTAAAATAAAAATAATCACAAAGGTATTTCAGGCTTCTCCTGACTACCATCGTTTGATTCACCATAGTCAGAAATACAAGCCAATATGTGCTGTGCTAGAGTAATTAAATAGGTATTATGTACGTAATAGATAATATTAACCTCGGATTAATATTATTTCTCAATCCAAATTCCAGTGCTGCTAACATCTTACCAGCTATATCTTCAGGTTACATGTCACATCCCGGCCCGGGGCGGATCACTTCCCGGGCCCGCTCCACCACCCTAGCACGATATTGTCCGCTTTGGGCTTACCATTCCCTCACGGTTTTGTTTTTGGGAACTCACGAGCAACTTCCCAGTGGGTCACCCATCATGAGATTGCTCTAGCCCCCTTCTCGCTTAACTTCGGAGTTCCTACGGAACCCGAAGCCAGTGAGCTCCCAAAAGGCCTCGTGCTAGGTAAGGATGAGAATATACATATAAGGATCACTCCCTTGGGCGATGTGGGATGTCACATTACACCAAACAAATTAAGTTAACAAAAATTAAAGAATTTGTTTTCTATTCAGCAAATTCATTGAGATCCCCTAATTATGAGGTTTTTTATTCAGCAATCTGCTAGTTCATCGTAAAAACTGCTATTCACACACTCATTTGTATCTTTTTTAGGTTCTTGTTAATTTTTTGCTATTGATATTAAATTTATTCGATCCGATAGCTGAAAATTGAAAAGTGTGTAAGAAGTAAAAATTAGTGTATGAATAACACTGCTCTGACCAACTTGACTACACACTCATCTGTATAAATTGAACTTTATTTAAATATTACTATTTTAGTGAATTTGATTTTCTTTACTTTTGATACACATTTTGAGATATTCTTAATTCACATATGCATGTTTGACCTGGCTCAGTAAGTGAGGGAACGCTTTTGAGGAAAACACAAATGCCATGCACATCAAGTATTTGCCAAAAGCATTATTAATTAATCATATATTTATTTATGAGCCAAGCTGGATGAAGATTTCAATTTGAAGCAAGCAATGCCTTTTCCCCCTTTCCACCGGGCAATACTCTTTCCCTTTCAAGTTAGAGCAAATACTCCATCATTACATTAAACATAATCAATAAGCTCAAAAGTATAATGTTATTGCAATTGCTTTTTATCGCAGTGGCAAAAAGCGATAATGCTTATGCACTCTAGTGCAGATTTGATCCCACCGATCATCCTCCCCTTAGCATTTAACAATTTAACCCACTAATGCTATCGTTTGTCAAAAAAATAAATACAACATTGTTTAGCCAAATAACCAAAAGTATTACCAAACTTATTAGCATAGGTCGGTGTTTAATTAGTGTTACCACACTAGTCAGGCTATTAGTTACCTTAATCACATTGTACACTGTCATTTACTCATTTTATGTTAATCCGATTCTTAATTAGCAGTTTTTATAGGAAAAAATTACAATATATTAGTGATGAAAATGATTACAACCTAAGGGAGAAAACTTGTTTCAAGTCATAGAAAATTAGGCGAGCTAAACTACACATCAGATCCTGGATTACAGATAACAAAGCAATCTACGTCTTCACCTGTTCTGAGCAATTGAAAAGTTCATACCCTACATAGAACGGCACCGTCGTTTGCCTAAATACTCGGACTGCTAATGTTTTAATAAAGAGTTAAACGTGAGGAAATTCTTATGTGTCACATATGTTATAATGGCAATTTGAGATGACTAATGGAAGGAAGGAGAGGGCATTGGAATGATATGACCCCAATTAGGTCAATTGTCTCCCCCTAAACATTAGGCATGACCAAAGAAGTCCTGAAAAGACAAGGATGTAGAAGGCCATGCTCATTCTATATGTTTTTGTAAATAGTTAAGGGTATGTATTATATATGTGTGTGTGTGTTATTAATTCTCAAATATGTAGATGGGGTGTATATATTGCTTAAAGAAGGATGGAGTGAATCTATCAGTGGATTATTACATCAAGTGATGGTGTGACAATTAAAAAAAATGATTCAGGTATATAAAGCACGATTATATATGTTTTTTTATAGAACGCTTTTACTCAGTAGCACTTTTGTCAGTAACACTGGTTTGATATGCAATCAAATAAGTGCTTTTACACCGTAAAAAAAAGCGCTTTAATAATAAATGAAGGTCATTATTTAACAAATAGAAAAGTATGGCATATGGAATATACAATGAGAAGTTTCTTACAGAAGGCGGCTTAGCTAGCTGTATAATGCACAACAGTCAACGAAATAATTCAAAATTAGGAAGCAGAAACGAGAGAAGAAAACAAGAAGTCGAATTAATTAATTAGTGAGTTGAATTTTGTAGGTGTAGGTGTCATCCAAGATTAAACAAAGGCAATGGAATAAGAAAGTATGGTCATGGTGTAACACCCTCTTACGCCGTCACGAAAGATATTCAAAAGCATGACAAATCCCAAATTCTAAATTAATCATAGCTTTATTTACATTATAGTATTGGTTTATATTATTATTATTGACGATGTTATTACTCGAAGTTATCAAAGAGTTTGAACTCGAGATAAATTGAGTTGAATAGAAGAAATAATGTCCTAACCAAAAGAACAATTCATCGCATAAATGACACATTTTATTCATAATACATTATTATAAAAGATATATTCATCAGTCGCATGCAATGTGACACTAATATTAAATAAGATGTACAAAAGATGAAACGAGTGTGCAGAAACCACTTGTAATTTCTCTAGTGAACCAAAGAATGGCAGCTCCATTTCATAGTAACCATCAGTCCATAAAGTTAGACGGGCCCAACTGGACCTACGCTCTTGCGTTTGGAAGAGATTTGTCGATGTATTTAGAACACAGGTCTACATCACATGTAAATATACAAGTAGAGAAAAAAAAAATTGCAAATATGTCACCGCTTGTGTAATTATATATGATGCATCAATCCATATTTCCGAAAGACTAAAAAAATCTCTACGCATTTAGAAGACTATAGAAGCTTCGTGCACTAAATGACAGATGGGGTCCACTACTGAAGCAACAAACAGAGTGGGCCAAATAGAAAAATCCAATTATGTTCTCGTAAATCATTGTTAAAGCCCATAAGAGCTTACCCAAGCGACCTTTCAGCGTCGTTGGAATATCCAGTTGGTCGGCTTGGTCATATTGACGTATTTTTCATCTCCACACTGCCAAACTATATAAATTAAGATATCGCTCAAGCGTTAAACGGTTAATAAGTTAATACGATGCTAATCACTCGTTTGAACTACTACACAGCATCGTCTCATTGACCAAAACACACACTGTCTCATAAAAACTCTTAGTGAGAAACAATCACAAACAGGCCAATACATCGACAACATAATATAAATGTAAACATAGCTTGTCTCGCGACATTCATTACAGCGCGGTCTTGCTGTTGCCTTCCGATCACTTCGAGATTCCGTTTGGGTTCTTCCGTTGCTAAAACAAATTGAAGAAACATATTCTGCCAATCCATGGATTGTGATCCCCATTACCTTCCAGTGACATAAAATTGGCACTAATCAAGAACATAGATCCGAGAGGCAATGTCTTGGACCAACCAATCGAATCCCTCAAGCAGTCCCTCACCGGTGAATGCACTGCAGCCGACAATTTGCCAGTGCCGAGTTTTATCCATAGCCTCCAAGTTCAAAACCTTGGCAATTTCTTCCGGAGTAAGGGCACCTTTTATGTCCTGCTTATTTGCTAGTATCAACAAGGATGATCCAGAAAGCCTCTCCTCCTTCAAAAGATTGTCGAGTTCCGCTTTGCAGTCTTCTAACCTTCTAAGATCTGAACTGTCAACTACCCATACCAGACCATCAGTTTGCTCGAAATAGTTTCTCCAGTACGATCTTATTGTTTTCTGGCCCCCGACATCCCATATATTGAGGGTATACTTTTGGTAAATGATGGTCTTGATGTTGAAGCCGAGTGTGGGACTGACAACACTGGTGTCCTCTCCATTAATTCTCAGCACAATGGTTGTCTTGCCGGAATTGTCAAGCCCAACCATGAGTATACGTATTTCTTTTTCCTTCCTTTTAATCTTTCGAATAATGCTGAGAAGCCCCATTTGTTCCAACCAAAAATCAGATTGAGCTTCTCCAAATAGACTTCGAGGTTCGATGCAAAAACCAATTGAGACTTCAATGAGGCTTTCAAAACCTGAGCTGTTAAATTAGGAAAAATTAAATTGACAAACAGAGCAAAAACAAAAAATTAGGAGGACAACAAAACTTACTTTAGTCGTCTGTCGGATGGTAGGCAGTGGTTGTCGGCTCAGTCCTGGTAGGAACGGGTGAAGTATGAAGTGCTTAGGGCCCGGCTAACGTGATTATTCTGTTTTACCGAAGACTGCACAAATATGAAATTTCCCTTATACAACAAGAAAACACTAGGAACTTCACGAGTGTGCTATTTACTGCAAAGCCCATTTGTGCTGAGAATATTTCATGAGGACTGTTGAACACATGCTTATGATCAGTTAGCTAAGAAAAACCTAAAAACATGTAGTTACTGCTCCGGTGCGGCCTATGAAGTAAACATAAAACATCATGCAGATAAACACCTATATACATGCTCACAGGAACAAGAGATGCATATATACTGGATTAGTAACAAAACTCAGTTTGAAATTCAGAAAGTCTAACGCAAAAAAACAAGATGCTGTCGCAAACATCGACTACAATCTAAAACAATTACTATACTAATTCCTATTTTAGCTGTGGAGGTTGAGCTGGCGATGGCATTACAAGGAAAAGAAAGGAAGCAAAAAGAACAATACATTTCGAAAATTCGCAGTCCACCGCAATGGTGCAACACGAATGATTCATCGGTCTCGAAAACACATGATATTCAGGACATGGCATAAGTTCTACGGGACTGCCAAAGGGTGGGAAACTAATGCAGAAGAGGTACATAAGCCTCATAAGAATATCACAACACACAATCTACACACAAGTTGTTCAGTTGAGATTAAAAAGCACAAAGTCTAAAACTTCATAACTAGTTCAATTAGGACTGCTAAAGTCCATGAAACACAAAATATATCACAACACAAAATCTAATTGCAAGTAGTTTGATTGATCAAGTTCAACCATACAACAACAACAACCAAGCTTTATCTCGCTGATGGGATCGGCTGTATCGGCTGTATGATCCTAGAACGATACTGCGCTCGGTTTTGCACCAGTCTTCCGATCAAGTTCAACCATACATAAAATTAATTATCTCAAAGTCTAAAACGTTAAAAGTATAATTTAAAATCAAACCAAACCCAAATGTAATCGTATCCTCACAAGAAGTTTAGAGAGAGAGAGAGAGAGAGAGATAACTAGAAGGTTGTGGTGAGTTGTTGGGGCTGAAATTCGAAAAGTGGGTTGGGGGAATCTGATGAAAATCAACGGTGGCCATCGATATCGGGTATATAAGGCGGAGATCAGAGCATCCGAGAGGGAGAGTGAGTGGTGCATTGGTCGCCATTGTTGCAGGTTTGATAGTTTCAGTTTCAAAGATTAAAGCTTTAACACGAGAGAGAGAGAGCTTACCCACCAGGGGAATTTCAGACTGACTCGGCGTCGGCGGTTCCCGGCGGATCTGATGGTGTGGGAAATAGACACACCGACTCTCTGTACGAGAATGCAAGCGTTTCGACGCGGAGCTGAGTCGATTCATACAAAATTGCACATTAGCCACACCAACTCTCTGTATAATTACATTCTGGTTCTCAAAAAATTGTACTGTTCAACACGGAGCCGAATCGATTCATCCAAAATTGCACATTAGCCACTCGCTCTCTATACAATTACATTTTGGTTCTCAAAAAATTGTACTATCACATTTTGGTTCTAATAAAAAGTTGCAGAAGAGGAGTGGAGGAGAGGGGTGAGTGTGTATTTAGTGATGCTAGAGAAAAATTAACTTAAATATTGGTATGTTTGGACCCTTATTTGCAAATTGCTTTCGGAAACGTCCTCGGGCCAATATGTTGTTTTATAGTATTTCTTTTCTTTTCTGCATAAATTTTTATATTCATCGATTTTCTTCTTGAACAATTATAAATAGCCAATTCTCATACCATCATGTTTACGCATTCTTTCTAAATTTTCCGTCCAAAAAAATCACATTGCCGTCATTAAATGTGAAGTTACATAAAATATGTTGAAACATGACCGGAAGAGAGAAATTGCCACTCATAAAGTTAAAACAAAAGTGGAAAGTATAAAAATTAGCACTTCTTATAGCACTTGTCCTAAAGAAAAATCTATATCATTACCAAAAACTTACTTTAGGCTATACAGCCACATTCTTTTCCTTGCATCAGACATCTTCATGAACATCCTCCTCCAATCCGAACTCGTAAACCTCTCACAAGCTCTAACATAGGCAGCGTCATCCAAATCCTCCATAGCCTCGAGTATTTCCATACAATCTTCAATCGAGGCCAATTCTCTAAAAGAGGATGAAAAATCGTTCTTCTTTCTGCATTCAACCTTTGGTAACGAAGATTCAGTCTCGGCATCTGGAGATACTGCACATACATCCACTCCATCACCTAGCTTGGCCGCCTTCGATGTCTTTGATTCCTTTCTTGTGCGGCAATAACCTGGGGGACTTAAAGGACGGCGCTTTTGGGTCTTGCTAGTACCTTCGTCTCCTTTATTTTTAGTATCTATGCCGCCTTCATTATCAGGGCTAGTGCGTGCCCCGGAGCTGGGAAACTCGGACTCTAAGCCTCTCTCGACATCAGAGTTTGGAGGAGATGCAGTGGATCCAGAATGCATTTGTCCAGTAGAAGGTATGTGGTTGAAGATCTCTCTGAGCACTTGATACTCCGGGCATCCCTTTCTACGAAAGCGACTAGCAAACTTGTTTTTCTGCATGTTTAGCACATGAGTTAGAGCTGCATAGCATATTACAAGACTGCAAAACAGTTCAGTTGTAAAATTTCACAAAATCATACATACCTTAAGGTAGGACTCCCAAACTTCTTCAGATGCATGTACCTTGTCGGTCTCAGGGTCCCAACACATCCCCGTATGAGCCACAAGCTTTGCAAACTCACGGTATATCTTGCGCAAGCGATTGTACTTTGCCTTCAATTTTTCACGTGTGTATCGTTTGCCAAATTTGATAAAAAATTCATCTTCTATTGCATCCCATGCATTCTTATCCACAGTTGAGCCTTTCAGCCTTTTTTTTCTCTCTTCATGCAACAAGTGAATAAAATGTTTCTCGACCGTCACTGGCCAACTGGCGACATCTTCATCTTGGTTTGAGCTCATCCTACAACAAATACAAATAACCAAATCTCAAATGTCAAAGAGAACAGAGTATTTACAAACAAAAAGTCCCCAAATATAAAATACGAACATGCCTCTAAATAACACAATCAGTAACTTTAATCAACCACTGAATCCGTAGGCAATTTAAAGTCTCATTCATTACACACAGACCACAGAATCTATATATGTTGAATGCACAACCGGCAACAATCTTTGGCTAACGATAAGCACACATAAATGCAACTTAGTTTTACGGTCAGAAAATTGGCTTCCCCAAACGAGTATGTAATATGATAGTCTATTTACTCTAGACGACCCTGCAAGGAATCCGAAAAGTAGTAAACTCCAGAGAATTGCACTAAATCTATGAACCATATTCCTTAGTAAATGAGAATCTCACTAAGTAATGAAACTATTAAACCATATTTTCACCAAAAATAGTTCAGTATCACACATGAAAATGTTGATTCACAGTATAATCATGTCAAAAAATGGGCTACAAGAGAGTCAAACGGATCAAATCAGAGCCAAAAGCATTATCTTCGGTCAGTAAATCGACAGCATTTTGCTCACTATTCACTAAAAAATTCACAAGTAGACCCTCGATAACATATTCACTTCGGAGAAAAACACTTCAAACTCAATAAGTTTCGAACCCAATTGAGCTCTTGAAGTATTTTTGTATAAGTTGTCGGGGTGTTTTAGTCGTCCCACAAGTAAAATTGGCCTCTAGGCTTTATGTCTAAGAGGAATTTTCACAAACACATTGTAAGCAACTAAAAAGCATTGCGTTTTATACACCTAAAAACAGAGAATTCATCTCAGAAAACAGGATACCCATTACGAATGAAGAAATTTATGCACAGATTTTCCATACGAACGAAGAAATTTCAGCAAACCCATTACGAAACCACAATAAATTTCACGAATTTCAGAGCACAAATTAAAACCCAGCAGACAATCGCTGAGAAAATCACAAAAAAGTAGAATAAAATTACCTTGGAGGAGGATGACCCAGGTAGCAGAGGAGAAGACAGATGAGAGAGAACTAGCTGAGAGCTGAGGGAGCAGCTAGCAGATGGCTCGCGTCGATCAGAAGCAGAAAAAACGGCTTCTGAAAATTCTTTGAAACGGAAACGGCTGTTTCTGAAAATGCGTTACGTGTTTTCAACCGCGGAAAACGTTTCCAGTCCGTTTCTCAAAATGAAAAACGCTTTTTGAGAAAGGTACCAAATTCGACCGGGCCTGTTTCCGATCCATCTTGGATCCAGTTTTTAAACTCAAAAACCATTTAGAATTGAAAGCTCAAGTGCCCAGGGCCTTGGCAAAATCCAATTTCTTGATACAAATTCTAAAATCGTTTCGAGTTTGAAAAACTCAATCCAAGATGTGTGTCAAACATGCACGGGATCTTTCTTTTTAGTTAAAGTTTTGCGAGTTTGTATTTTACTTGTTACTCGTTTTCAAACATATGTTCTATAAATTTAAAAGCAAAAATATCACTCTTAACATATAATTTTATCATTATTTGTATGTGTTAACGAATTTTATCTCTATTAAAGAGATAATATAAATGATAGTATAACTATCTAAAAAGTGTAGTATTAGACTCAGTTAGATCCAAAGCACGCGCCATCCTCTTTTTTAGGTCCTATTGCGCCGCCCTTGTTCCCCGTCCCAGGGTAGGATCTATTCAATAGATTTCTTTTGGCAAATCCCAATTCCCAAATTGGATTTAGAGATTTGGGTTTGGAATATTACATGTTGGTTTAGAAATTCAAGTAGAATTCTCATTTATAAACTTAGGCGAATAATACAGCTGCATTCCAATTGTTTAAGAGCATTCATCCCAACACTTAGAGGTTGGATTCCACCTCCTAGTATTGTTGCTAACTAAAATTAGTGACTAATACAAATAAATGCAAATGTAAGTGTGCAAATAAAAACAAACAAAAAAAATTCAATCCAATTGTAAGTTGCTTTGAAAGAATAAATAAAGAAATAAAAATGGGAAAAGTAAGATACGTTTATGTTGTGGTCTTGGTAACATAGTTTGCTTGAATCATGGTGGATGACACAGGAATCATTCTTTGTAAAAGTGGCAGTGACCATCTGGGTATAAGTCAAAAGAAAAAGAAAAACAAACAGAATAATCACTAATTAAAACCAAGTGATTAACAAGCAAAAAAATACATGAGAGTTTTATGCTTTTGTTGGAGAGATTTGTTAGTGTATTAAAAACATGACCGGTACACTAAGTATCATAGTACAAGTAGATAGACATTTAAAAAAACAAAAACATCCTCCCTACTTATATTATGATACTTAGTATATCAGGTCATGTTCCGAATACACTGAAGAAAAAAATCTCACTTTTGTGAGAGGTGCCCTACAGTCGACATGATTGGGGCATCTCTACACAAGTTTTTCTCATTTTTTCTAGTTTTACTTGGTGTTTTTATATGGTTTTGGATTCTTGTTAGACTTTTTCCCTCTAAAATTCTACCCTTTTTTTCTTTTCTTATATACAAATAATATTGAGAGGGGAAGAATCTAATGCAGGACTCGGGTGCAATATTAGCGAGTAAATACTTTTAATTATTTGAGCTACAAGCTTCGTCATCGGTTGCTAACTACAATTCATATTGCTAGCCAAAGCAAACGTGCGGAGTAATCAAACGGCAACTTATTGCAATCTTATTCAATGGCAAACAACACCAACTCAAGCATTAAATATGTAATCAAAGATGGATAAAGAGAGCAGAGAGAGAGGACAACTTAAACAAAGTAAGTTTATTAGGCATTAAAATTAAGAAAAATGCTAACATCAGCCGTGCTTAGGTCGTGAATTTAGCAAAATCCTTAAAGTAATGCATGCAGCATGCACACACAGAATTGGGAAATCACGACGTACTTCCCACCACCACCACCGCGACCACCCCATTAGTATTTCAATCAGAAAAACCCATCAAACCAAACGTTTAAACAACAGATTAATCCCCTACTCGCGCTTAAAAGAAGCATTCTTTCAACTACCAATATTCGATGGCGTCGATTTGAACTTCTTCTTCGTATCACGAATATACTTCGAAACTCTGTCGTTAATATCCAATCCTCCTTGATCTTCAATATTCCCAACTTGAGAGTTCTGTGCTTCATGCTTGCCCTCCTTAACTTGAGAGTTCTTTTTTTCAGATGTGATTGGAATCTGAATCACTACCGGTGCTGATTCAGCTGACTTCTTGGGTTGTGGTTGTGGAGCATCGCTGCTACTAGCATGGGAGGCAGCTTTAGGTTCTTGTGGAAAACGCACGGCTCGGCGAATTGCTCGATATGCAGGAGAAACTGTGATGGCGCTGAAGATTTTCTCACACACTCCCTTTGAATCTGATGCAGCAGAATTATTTCCATTCTTTTCCATCAAGTAATATGAATATGTGATCAAGTTGTGAAAACTGAGAGTGATTTTCTAAAGAACATAGAAGGGGGTATTTATATACATTCTATAAAGGAGTCATGGTTGGGGTAAGAATCCCAGATAGCTAGTCATTTTTCAGACATCTTTACCCTATTGCTCCGTCGTTTCTTATCTAAAGAGAAAAGTACTTCGTCAAAATTTGGGATCATATTCTCAATCACTTTAGGTACTCCTTTTTTAAGGGATCGAGTCTTGGCATAACGAAAAATTTGCTTATTTATGATCGAAAGGTCACAGGTTCGAGTCATGAAAACAGCCTCTTTACAAAGCAAAAGTAAGACTGCGTACGATAAACGTCTCTCCTCTCCGACCTTTGCAAAGAGGGGAGTCTTTTTGGCAACTTTTTTACTTTAGGCACCCTATATTATGAGGAAATTGGAATCTAAAAAGTACCACTATAACAAAGCATATGCATATAGCAAGCGACTAATGTATAAATTTATATCTGGTTCCCACGACAACTTTTGACAACTTAGTTTGAGATTCCGGAGAAATTCGTCACACCGCGTGCACTATCCTACATGTTATGATATGGTGGGCAACATGAATGATACTTTATGGACTGTGTCAGTGGTTTATGTGTTCAACCAAATTGAATTTGTAACATCGACGTAGTGATGTGATGGGGTCACCAAAAAATTATTAGACTATGAGAAGGAAATGTGACATCCGGAAACACGAACATCAGCGTATATATGAGAGCATATATACGGGATTGGATTCTATTTGAGTGTCAAAATATGATCAATAAAGAAACTAACCCTTTGTAACTACAGGAATCATACATTTTTCTACCTCGTGAGCCGTGAGTGATGACAAACCAGATCACGAATGAACTTAACACCAATTGTTGAAACAAAATTTACGAATACTTCAGGAATAAGTAATTTATTGAGAAGGACTTGTAAAGTTTGTAGTTTCGTTTATGTGAACGAACTTTCACTTCACATTTGACGTGTTATGTGGGGATAACATGGAATGAAAGGCTAGGATTGTAGGGTTATATTCGTTCCGTTTGTATTCCATCCAGATGTAAGAATCAAGTTCTACAAAGGAAGGAAAAACTACTTCCTTTTTCTTATCCTTTTCCCATAGGGTCAGCATGCTTATGTCATCTAACTTCTAGGAAAGTTTTACGTTTATGCTCTAAATGCTTTTTTTTTTAAAAATAATCGATAAGCATGTGATTTGAATTTGGGCCGTTAGATCTTTTTTTTACTGTTAGATTTGATTATATTCGATCTCAGCCGTTGGATTCAATAAATCCTGGAAGACATGCCCATGTGGGTGGGGTCTTGCTGGTGGTGCCCACACCATTTTCTGTGCTAAATCCTTTGGGGAATTTGACTTTTGTTTGGCTTTTAGCCCACACATTTAGCATGTGTTGGGTTTTTTTTGGGGGGGGGGGGTGGGGGCGGGCAGAATAAAACCTAAAAAATAGCATTTAGCTCAGCAGTGGGTTTGGTCTAATTGGTGGTTAAGTGATGCCAATGAAGACTAGCAGTCAACTAGACTTGTAGAAGGATCGGATTTGTATCCATAATCGATAAGCATTGGATTTGACCAAGGCCGGCCCTAAGAATTTGGGAGCCCTAGACGAGTCTTCAAAGTGAGGTCCTAGAGTTCTCTGACCTCCGACCTTTTGTACATTGATATGTATAAAAAAAAAAGAATTCCCTAAATACATGAAAAAATTTATTTCTACCTCAAATATGATTAAAAATTAAGATCAAAGAAGAAAGACAAACATTAATTGAATATTACACGTTGCAAATGTACTAATTAAACTTACATAATCTAATTTTTTAACCAATTCCTTTTCAATTGATAAAATAGTTAACCCATTCAATCTTTCTGGTGACATAGTTGATCGGAGAAAAGATTTAATCAACTTTAACTTTAGAAAAACTTCTTTATATAAATGCAACTGTAACTGGTATGGTTAACAAAATTTTATAAGCAACCCATGCATTTGGGAAACAACCATCCATTTGTCTCGTATATTTCAACAATTCCATTGCCCAATTTATTTTATTTGGTAAAGTTTCTCTCAAGATTCTTAGCTCTAGAACTAAGTATATTTATATGGGGTGAGTGAAAAGAAAAAGAAAAACAGAAAAAGAAAAAATTATGTGGAAAATTATATTATAGCCTATGATTTTATTTTGAATATTTTTATTAAATTTAAATTGTAAAAATTTAAATATATATTTTTTAAAAATGGGGGCCTAGGCGTACGCCTAATTCGGCTTCCCTCACAACTGGTCCTCAATTTGACTTGTTGATCTATCCGATAAGCATCAGATTCGAATTTAAATCAGATTATTATTGATTCTAATTTTTTAACAAACGATATTATATACACTAAAAGGGTGGAGGAGTAGACTAAATTATCGATTTTAATTTAAAAACTAAAAACGATTGAAATATCATTGGTAACTTCTTAATTTATTATAATTTTTTTTAGTGCATCGATATTTTTACACTAGGGGGAAGGGGAGTTCAGCTATGCCACACAATGGGCAACCGAATTTGATATCGAATTCGCCATCCACGAGATTCAAACCTAAGACCTCTCACTTTTAAGCGAAGAAGAATATCACCAGACCGTAGTATTGTGTATAATTAGAAATTTTCATGTTGTATCCTAAGAAAACAGTGTGTACATTATAAGTTCATAAAAATTTAAATTAATATTACACACAAGTATAATATTATAAAATGATATAATATTTTTTTAGGATTAAGTACCTAAAACTCCTAACCTTTTAGTGTCATTCCAAATTAGTTACAACATTTTTAAACATTCCAACGAAGTACCCAACTTATTGGAAATGTCTCATCCATTAAGCTCCAATTAAATTTTTGTTAAATAACTAGGGCTTGCTATGTCTCTAAAATCAATAGAAGGTTATGGAAGCATAGGGTTGTTGAAATGGTATAGATTGCCATGATGCAGCCATCACCTCCAAACCCAACGCTCCACCCTACAGCTCAAGCTACCAACATCAAGAAGGTCATGAGGTTGCTGAAATGGTATAGACTGCCAAGATGCGGCCCACCACCATTTTCACCGCCCACAAAGAATAACTGAAAGCTTTTCTAGCTGAAAAATCGGCGAATGAGGAAATCACCTGAGCAGAAATAAGCTCCTTGAAATCATATTTGAATTCTTAACCATCTTCTTTGTTAGAAGATTTTCCAATTTTCATTTTTGTTTTCCATTATTTGTGAATTTGTTTATTTGTTTTTATTTTTTCAACTTCATGTCTTTTTTGGAGTTATATCCATTATTATTGTAGTGTCTGAGTAAGCAAATAAGTAAGACGCATTGTTGGCACATGTACATTTAACGAAAAAAATTCAAAAAAAATACTTGAAATCGACTTCCTCCTTTGAATGATCACGGAATTAAACACATATAGCTCACTCTTAATAGCTTATGGGGCACTTGCTGGAAATGGAGACAAAGAAGAAGACGAAGAGAGTTCAAGCTCTATTTTTTAGTTCCAAGGATGCAGCAAACAAAAGACTTCTTATCCAGTTGAATCGTAATTGGATCATGGATTTAAAAGTTTCGATCCAAATCTTTTTAGTTATCAATATCCTTTTGTATCTACATCTCTATTCTCATCACATTTGAAAGACATAGATACAAGGGGATCATTTTGTTTCCCAACACTCCTTGTTAATTTTTATTCTCATCTCGTAGTTCGAGCATGAAAATTGTTCCACCAAAAATAAGAGAAAAATACGGTAATACTATTCACACATCCGATTTTACCTTCCACACCCTCCTTGTTATTTTTTTTTTTAATTATTATTCTCCTCAATTCATACCAAATATTAAGAGGAATGTATCGAAAGTTGAAAAGAGTGGACAGCATCACCCAAAAAATAAACACTACCAACCAAAAAAATAAAAAGGCAGACCGAAACCTGACAAGAGGAAAAGGCCATAACTTTTACGGATCACATCAATTTACAAGAATGTCTACCGCTTATATCATTTACAATTTTCAATACAAAGAGAAAGTTCAGTAATTGGATAGAAATCACCATGCCACTAAGATTTCCGGAAAGAAAAATATATAAAAACTGCAAATTTACTCATAAGCGAAAGTTTACAGGGGCATTGGCAGGTTTGCACCGGATAACAAAGTCTTCGTTTATTTGGAAGTGCTTCTCTGGATAGCACTTGTGCTTCTTCATCGAGTACTGCAGCTCAATACATTTGAAGCAGAACCTTAATGACGGAAAGTCTTCACAGCCTGATCAATTCGTCTCCGGCAGAGAGGGCAACTGGTCAGGTGTAAGGAGCAAGTTGTACAACAGCACATATGACCGCACCTGATAAAATAAATGAATCAGTGATGTGCTAAATTCGTAAGGCGATGAATTAGACTGCTAATGTATCATACACTGAAAAGGCAGTTCTTACGGGACAAAAACCGCATTGTACTCCTGCTCAAGGCATATCACACATAAATTTGGCATCATACGGTCTCTCTTGCTTCCATCTGATGCATTATCATCTTTTTCGTTTGAACCTGGGAGAAAAACGTAAAGCCTTTTAGTACATTTTCGAGCGCATATTGCAAATAATATTGTAATGAGGTCTCTCAGCAGTATACCTTCACTATCTTCCCCAGATCTTTTAGCAGCTGCAGCAAGAACCCTGCATGCACATGAATTTCATTATCCATTTGTCTCAGATAGACAGAAGAAACAACGGAAAAAAAAAAATATATATATATATATATATATATATATATAAAGCCAACATCAAAACATGCTCTGTTTTCTTTAATTAATCATACAAGCAGCGACCTTCACTTGCAAGTTCCAAATGAACAGACAAACTTGGCTACATACCTTTTCTGCAATTCCCTACGCCGCTTTCTCTCCATGATGTATTGGATAGAATGCTTAGCAACCAAATAAACACCAAACACAGTCAAACCCATGGATGCATATTTGTACCACCTGAAAAAAGACATCTATATTAATTAGACAACAGAAAAAACACACCATTAAAGCAAATGAGCAGTGCATGAGTGCAAAAACACCAGCCCATGGACCTACACATGCACACAAAATGTTAATATACACTATGGCATTCCTATTAAGTTATAAACAACCTTGCCCATTTTCCAAGGTTTGCAATAAGCTGATCAATGGTCTTGGGAGAGACATAAAATGGCCCTTTCTGAGGTCGTTGAATCCGAATTGTACCAATGTCATCTTTGACAGCCTGACACATATCAAGCAATAAGAAAAAGCATCAAATGAGTGTGTACATCATAACATTGCAATGCACAAATATTCCAATCAAATAACATCCTGAAAATTAAATGCTAATTATGAAACTACAGCTTCAGGCCGTTTTACAAGAATGCAAGTTCTTCTATGGGACACGGATCATTTTTGGAACAAGGATCATCCAACTCAAGTACATTTTGAGACCATACTAAACTAATCACGTTTGTGTAACCAGTAATTGTATAACGTATATATTATCGGAATATTACTTTCTATATTTTAGATTTTAGTCTATTTGAGTATTTGTAATAAACAGGATACAGTATCATATTAAACTAGACATACCTCACCAACAACACTCATAGAAGTACCGGTTGGAAGTACCCTCTCAATTCGTTTGACTCCAAGCATCTGAGACAAAGTAGCCATTGTATTAGTTAAACTATTGAAGTTTTCCAGATACAATACAACAATTACTAAACTAAGCAAACCTTGAGGCCTTGGAGATAATCTAATGTCCCACGTACGAGGGATCGTCCTGACTCTTCAAATACCTCACTTGCAACCGGCAATAGAAATCCTGTGGCAGCTCGAGCTCCCACCACAAACACGCGACCAGTTCCATCATCCTGATATAAAGAATCCAGGAACCACCATCATATCGAGTTAGTGAACTTTCAAATCCAACAAACAACAACAACAAAGCCTTATCCCAGGAAGTGGAGTTGGCCAACTTTCAGCTCCAAGTGAACCAAAAATATATTTACTCAATAAGCACGGGACTGGACATGTAGGGAGAGGAAAAGCTAGGGAAAGAGAGAGAGAGAGTACAAATTCTCACCAAGTACCAGGGGACTTCTTTACTCATTGAAAGCATCACAGCAGAATCCTGTATCCATGAGCCAGCATCATTGTGTTTCAGAAAATGCTGTTCTGCCTGAAGAAGATCAACAACATAGTTAATTACCAATCACACGTAAGAAAACGAAACACCACCACACCACCAATGAAAGCATCAAAATATGTTCTTTAGAGTTATAACATTTGTGTACCGTTTCCTCCACAACTACGCCTCTTAGACCAGTGAACTCACAGTTGATGGGGGTTTCAGAGCTAACTCTCCCTGAGACCGCAACTACCAATGGCAATACACATTCGGAATCCAACAATTTTGCTGAAAAGTGAAGGAACACAAGAACTCTAATTCAGGGAACAAATCCAGGCAGACTAACAGCATCACCCGAAAAATAAAAGTAAGTAAATCTTTTTCCAGAAGATGGACCACATGAAAATATATTTGATTCAAACAAGGCACCAAAACAAAAAATTGAAGCAAAAACTAATCTTTCGCTTTCGAAAAAAGGCGCATACCCAATTCCTTCAACTGATTAATTCGAGTGGTGGATTTAAGAATCTCTGCATCCCTGTGTAATCACAAAAGACCAAATTTCAAATTACCAACAAAAAAAAAGGTGATTCACGATTGAAAAATGTGTAATTTGATCATCATTAAAGCCGATTCGATTTCGAAAAACGGAGCATATACTGACCTGCCACTGCTCCTGCCAAGAAGGTAAAGAGCAACTCCACTCAGACAACAACTCAATCCACCCCAAGGTAGCATTTTTAACCGCCGCAAAGATCGATATCCTAATTCCAAACCCTTGCGCTATTGCTCTCCGCCATTGTTACGCCAATACCGGAGGCGTCAGAGCTCAAAAACCGGACCCAGACAGAAATCATACACGAAAGACTGATCTTTTAAGGCGAATTTGATGGAAAGATATCGAAACGAATTGAAATTAGGGATTTTGGCAGAGAGAAAGGGGAAAGAGAGGAGGGAGATTCTAGGAAAATAGGAAGTCGCAGAGAAAAGGTTGTCGAAATTTTCTGTTCGTTTTCCAGGAAAGTTGAAAAGGAAGGAAATTGGGAAGGGGGATTTTGGGGGGAGGAGGGGGGGGGGGGGGTGGGGGACGGAATCGGATACGAGGAGTGTTGGAAAGGGCGGGGGAAGTGGAGGGAGAAGAGTGTGTGGAGGGAGGGAGGGAGAGAGAGCGGGTGACGAGTTTTCGGTTTGGGGATAGGAACTGCGTGCAAAGAGAGGAGTAAATGGTCGGTCCCACGTCAGTTAATTTTAGTTGGTGCCTACGACATTATTCAGTTGAGATACCGCTACATTGAGCGTCCTCTTTAGATGTAAGTCGTTACTACTGCATCTGTAACCTCAAACGATATTTTAGTGTGCAGAGTCTAGCATATTAAGTGTAATAATACAATTAGTTAAAAGTAATTTTTTTAATTAATTGTATTATGACATTCAATGTACTAGACCGTGTTTCAAGCATACTGAAAAGTTTTTTTCTTCAATAGTTGCGTGAAAAGATGATTTGTGTTGCTATATTTTCTTGTTTTTTCGAAAAAAAACAATATTATCTAAACTAAGGAGGGCACTGGCAGATCCATTTAGAGACCCAGGGGGTCCTGGGACCTTTCGGAAATCCGAAAAAACACTTGTGATCGACCTTCGAGACCCTCCAACAATTTGGGCAAGTGCAGTGGAGAGGCTTGTTGCCTTTATGGATGTGTAGACAACAATGCTTATAAAGAAGAAGAAGAAGAGATTTTTAATTTTTGTTTTAAAGGACCTAACCAAAACGACAACGTTTTTGAGTAAGTCATTAGAAAAAATTTAAAAACTAAAATATCTCTGTTTTCTCTACAGAGATCAAGAATCTCTATCTTTTCCAGTATCCCCAAATTATATTTAAAAACTCCTAACCCCAATTGTCGTAACCTTCCAACTTTAAACCCAAGTTACCTTATCCCCCACCACTATTTACGTTCCACTGCCTTTAGCTACCTAATTTTATTTCTTCCAATTTCATGTAAGTTTTTAAATCCGAAACTCTAGTCCCAACTCCCAATTAATAATATATATGTTACATTAACAAATTTTATCTTTGTTGAGTCATTAATTGTGTTATGTTGCGGACGAAAATTTGTTGGTTTTATTACCTTTGAGATTAATCTTGATTTATTCAATGAACAAAATTCAATAGAAAATAGCGATATAGAACCAAATTAGTCTAATATTTTTTTTTTTTGAACTTTTATCTTGGGACCCCCCTGATCTTGAAATCATGGATCCGCCACTAGAGGTGGGGAAGTGGGCTAAGCCTCACAATGGGCTAGCAATAATGTGGTTCAAATTCGCATTTGACGAGAATCGAACCTAAAACCTCTCAATTACAAGTGAAAATGAATCCCATTAAACCTTAATACTAAATAACTATGGCTGCCCGATCATAGATTTACAAGTTCAAGTTGGGTTTAAGCCGAACCATTTCGAGTCCAGACTATTTTCATCAAGACTAGGTTTTTGGTCCAAAACTCGAACACGGCCTCGTTTCTATCAATTTTAGTCGCCTAATTTTTGTTCCCGTGTCAAATAATAATGATGCATATCATAATTTATTTTAATCTTAACTCATTACCTATCCTCCTAAGTCTCATTATAATACAGTTTGAGTTTGACTGGAGCATGCTCGGCTCCTTCTTGGAGCCTTTTTAAACTACATAAAAATGTAAAGGTAAAAAAGTTTGTGGTCACAATACTTTTGCTTGAGCTGAAAAACTGAGCATACAACATTGGAAGGATAAAAACCCTTAAGAGCGAGAGGTTTTTTAGTGAGCAGAGAACACGGTCCAGTATATATGTGTCATAACAAATGGTTGGATACTTCAAAAAAACAATTTCAACTGCTTGTATTATGACATTTGAAGTACCAAACTATGTTTCTGACAAACCATAAATTTTCCTTTTAACAACAATGATGATGAAAAGGGATGGTTAACATCACGGAAGTGAAACATCATATACAAAAACTGTTACGGTTAGTAATTATGTACACGATTTCTGACCGTTAATGTGTGAGTTACAAGTTAATAACATTGTTCCACCCACAAAAGCAAAAGGCATTCTAAAGCAAACAAGTTTCAAGACAGAACGATTAAGAATCCTTTAGGCCTTCAGTATCCTTATACAAGATATGACCCAATCTGGGAGACTTCTTCATCAACTGGAGCAGCTAAAAACATCTGAAGCCAAATCTGACGGGGTGAAAGTCTACTTCACCACCTGCACAAATTCGATTATGTATCAGTGTATCGAATGGCAAAAAAAAACATAAATCGGTTCCATCTGATACGTCCACGGCATTTTTGCTTAAATTTTGAAGAAGAAAAGTGAAGCCTTTAGTACAACTGCGAGCAATGC
The DNA here is from genome assembly GCF_041283825.1 of Pyrus communis. Classification (NCBI taxonomy): domain Eukaryota; kingdom Viridiplantae; phylum Streptophyta; class Magnoliopsida; order Rosales; family Rosaceae; genus Pyrus; species Pyrus communis. Next base: position 1,730,508 of record NC_142567.1, read on the forward strand.
ATAAACTGCGCGAATAACATCGAATGTATTAGGGGCGGTTGGACACTCCAAAACCTACCTTCATCATCTTCCCCAGAGTTTTTAGTAGCTGCAGCAACATCCCTGCACAAGCAGGGTAAGAATTTCGCTGTCCATTCATGGGTATCAACAGACAAATGAAACACTGGAAGTAACATATTTTCATGATCTGTGACAACTTTGGAATATACGCGACAACTTGGGGCGAAACTTACCTTTTTTGTGATTCTTCTTTATCTCTTCTGTACCTTCTCCGCAATACTTGACGACGCCTTAGTTCCCTCTTGACATATACGGCAACTTCAACACCAATAAAAGCGAGACCAATCACAATCAAACCGAAAGATAAATATTTTATAATCCTGGCAAAGACAATTTATGTTAATTAGCATTTGGAGAAAGCACACACGAAGATGTACAACAGCAGACGCACAGTGCGTGCACGCACAGACACACTAGCAAACACATGCTTGTATGCATTCAAGGATTGTTTTTATACACAAACTTGCGCCAGTCCTCTCGTCTTCAACAAGGGAACCAACGGTGGTGTTGCGAGAGACATAAAATGGCCCTTCGCTCGGTGCCTGAATCTCAATGTTACCGGTGCTATCTCTGACAGCCTGAACGATAATTTAAAACGTCAAGAGACAGAATGTATAATCAACAAAAGCTCCATCAAAGATTTTCCTGCGACAAAATGGCCCTTCGCGTGGTGCCTGTATCCGCATATTACATACCTCACCAATGACATTCAGATGAGTACCAACGGGAAGTACCAGTTCCGTTCGTACGACTCCAAGGATCTAAAGACAAACCAGCAATCATATTACTTGAACTGCAAGGAAGATTTTTTCAGATATAAAGATTACTGCAGAAAACAAACCTTGAGGGCTTTGGGATCATCTTTTGACGCGCAATCGTAACATCTTTTTGCTGCTTCAAATACTGAACTTGAAGCCGGAAATGTAAGGCCCGAGGCATCTTGTGCTCCTCTTACATTCACACGAAAAGTTCCCTCGTCCTAATATACAAAATCAAGGAACATAAATAAACAGAAGTGCGTAGGCAGAGAAAAGGGATATGCGGAAAATATTTGTTAAACGTTATATATTCGAAAAGCAAGTTATATTTACTTAATCAAGCACAAAAATTAACCCCACAAATTCAAATCCTCACCAAATACCAGGGGGCTTGTTTATTTGTGTAGCACATTAGAGCAGACTTCTGTAACCAATAACCCTTTCCAGTTCGTTCCATAAATTTTTGTACTACCTACGAAGATATCAACAATTGGATAAAAATAAAAAATAAAAAAAAAAGGATATCAACAAGATTGTTAATTACCAGTTCACACAAGAATAAGAACAAAATAAACGAAATCACCACTTAAAAAAATCCTCCTTAATAATAATAAATTGTGTGATTTTTCAGTTTGTTCCCACACGGAGCAGAACACCACATGTCATTATATAATTAGAGAGATATTTAAAAAAGAAAATTTCTTCTTACTGTATAATAACATGTGATGTATTATCCCGTATTTCGAGCACCTTGAAAAATCTCTACACTCGAGAGAACAATGTAATAGTTGGACGATGTGTAAGGGCGTTCGCACTGAAGAAACACCATAATTTGCGTACCTTTTAAGCCGCAATTACACCTCGTAGGCCTTTGAGATCCTTAGACTCGCACTCCAGGGGGGTTTCCGAGCAAATCCACTCCGAAATTGCAACCACCGTGGATGATGATTTACCGTTATCCAACAATTCATCTGGAAAGTGTAACAGGATAAGGATTCAAGATGTAAGAACTTATTTATTCAGGAACACAAATTCAAGCAGATTAACGAACTTGGCAAATCAATTGATCATTTCCCAGCAAATTAAGATTTTCTACACATAAAGGGTGACCTCATGCCAATAAGGCTACCCACTTTGCGAGGGTTGGAAAGAAATGTCTATCGTATGCAATTTTATTCTACTTTGCAAAAAGAGGTTGTTTCTATGAGTCGAACCCATGATCTTTCGATCACAAAGGAGCAACATTCTCATTGTGCCAAGGTTTGCCCTCTAAGATTTTCTACACATACGGAAAAAAATAAACAATCTTTGAGAAAAAAGGCAACATACCCAATTTCTTCAATTGAGCAATCTGAGGGATTGATTGAAGAGCGTTTGCGTTTCTGTAATTTCACAAAACACCAAACAAGTAAAACTTCCGAGAAACTCGATTTATATAACAAGGGTTTAGAGTTAAGAACTTGAGAATGTGTAATTAATTGTTACCAAGATGTGCTTAACATAAAATTTGTTGAAAGGAAAATATTCAACTTGAATCTAGACTAAACTATTGAGAGATGGAGGAGCATATGGAGAGCAAATCCGCTCTAACCAATACGACTATGCCCACATCTGAATATAAAGTTGTTGACCCTAAAAATTACAAAGTCTACGTGGCGCGCAGGTCGATTAACTTATAAGCTAACTACGTCCTTCGGTTGAATGTGGGGCATGCCAACTCATCGGCCGAGCTCGGCCGAGGAGTAAAATTTGTTGATGTTGTGTTGAGTGCGCTGCTGACTTCTTGATCTTGCGATTGCAGCCGAGGAAGGAACAAATCTCGGCCTTTGGATTCTCGTGCCTGAAGACAAGACTGTTAGTTATGCGAAGTTCAATATCAAATTCGGCTCTCAGGGTGCCGAATGTAGTAACTTGGTAACACCTTACTTCGCCGAGAAGGCTAATGAGATGACATCTGCCAATAAGGATTCGAAAATCCTTCTCGACCGAGACTTGGATAGATAACTAGTCGGCCTCGCAGTGTTGTTTATCCAAACTGAACGTGCTTCGAGAACGGCTGATTCTACGACAATAGTGTTGTTTATCCAAACTGAAGATGTTTGCCGGTTGCCTTCACAATGTTGTTTATCCAAACTAAAGATGTGTCGGCGGGAAAAAGAAAATAAAAAATCTCAAGATGTTTGAGAGGTTTTGTGCAGGGCAGTTGTGTGTTGAATTGGAGATTTTTTTCCCGTTGTCATTGCATCTGTATTTATAGGATTGAAGTACTTACTCTGCACGGACTGGACTTGTAGAATTTGATTTCAACTCAAACTTGTTTAGCCAAAACTTCAGTCAAAGACTTCTCAAGATACGCGAGAGCCTATCCTTTAGCCGTCATCATCATCTGACTCTAACCATTATTCAAAAAACAAAAACATTTGTTTTTTCCTTCCTTATCCTTTGCATCCCTCAAAAGAAACCATGCCCTCAGACTATTTCCTAGTTCAGCTAGGAAATCGTGCCCTCACATCAATGTTTTCCTTCTTTATTTCCACCATGTCGATCCAGGTGGCGCTTATGCATGCAAAGTTACATGGGATAAAATCCCAACAAGCACATTCACGTGGCCACATCCAAAAGCATATACCATTTGGCGCTATATTTATCTGATGCCGTATATCCCAATATTCCAAACGTTGAAATCAATTGGGATATAGATAACTATGAGGTTTAAATAATTTAATATATTATTAAGAGATAATATCATGATTAAAATCACAATATTATTTCTCAATAATAATTGAAAATCATTTCAACCATCCTGTCCTTCAACGGCACTTGATTACTCGGGCTGATAGTGTAAAATCAGGTCCAAACATTGCCCCCCAGTTTCCTTGATCTTAGGCCCGCAAGCCGAATGGTTAAGGAAATTAGCACAGTCGAATAACCCCCGCTATCGTCAAAAAATGAAGTGACTCGGCGAAGCAGATGACTCTTGTTCGAAGAAACCCCAGTTTAGTTGAAAACTGATGGGTACCACTTGTTTTCAGCAGCCCATTTGTGATGGCAGAGAAGCTGCAATGGAGAGCAGAAAATGAGACAGCTATCATAGCTCTCGACTGCCGAGGTCGAGAAAAAATTTGGAAGGGTCGAGAAAAATTGTTCTTGGAGCTCAGTCTGCCTATATATACATAACTAATTATATATAACTAATAAAAGTGGTCGAGGAACATTAGCTATATACGCTTCGGGGCCGAGGAACTTCATCGTTGGCCGAGGTCTTAAAGTGGCTGAAGACCATCATCATCATCATCATATATATATATATATATATATATATATATATATATATATATAGGGTTTCTGAGCCACAAAAAACAAAATCAAAACTTGGCCCATTGGCATTTGAATGATGTTGTCGGGCATGCATATTTCTGTCACTTTTTTTTTTTTAATTTAATTTTTTTACGAGGGCTCAGTGCTCGTTGCCCTCCTATTTTCTTATGCATCGGCTTAAACAACCAGATGGATAAGAAAATACATAAAAAATTGAAATCTAATGTATAGGAATAAAAGTAGCCGATCCATGAAAAGGAGGAGGCCAACGATGCTTTATTCCAAGTCGAGATCGTGTAATAACAAAATTTTCAAATTGATTTTGCTCTAGGCCCGAATAAAGAATTTTCTCCAAATATTTTTGACTCGGCGAAATATTTTTCATTTTTGACCGCCGAATGTGTTGGACAATTATTATGCCCCCAGGCATAATAATTTCGCCAATTTCGGCTTTTAACCCGAACAACTGAGCCGAACGGGATTGCTCCATATCGGCTTTATCGCCAAATACCATATCAATTGGCCTGGTTTGTTCAACTGAAACCATGAATTGGTCTTGTTCGTCATTGGAACACTTTTCTGATCAATTATTTTCTAAGTCAATTTTTGGCTCAGAAACTTGAACATTTTCTTCTAGGTTTACCACACTTTCAGCCTCGACCGAAAAAATAGGTGGGCTAGGTTTTTCTTCTTGGCTGACCATATTTTTAGTCTTAACCGAAAAAATAGGTGGCATTTGTTCTTCGGCCAAATTAACAATTTTCTTAGGCCGATGTCTGATTACAGCCGGAGTGGAAAATTGCCCCCCAGTCTTTTCAACCAACCATTCCTCAAATGGAATTGATTTGTAGTTGAAAACGTACGGAAAATATTTTCCATCTAGCCAGGTATTAAATCGAGCCCTGTCTTCATTTACCCATTGCTCTTGCAGGGTAACAGGAGCTTTTATTCTCAACATGTAAGCGAATGACTTTTGCATCTCTGTATGGCCACGAAGAATTTTTTCCACTTCCAAAGATCTTTTTCGTTCCTCATTGTGTTTTTTCAATTCCTCTAGGAGCTCGTACAATTGGTTACGTGGAGCCGGATTGGAATCTTGATATATCATATGAACTTCGCAGTTTTATCACTGGGTCCCACTGGGCGTGCCAAAATGTTGACCCTAAAAATTACAAAGCCTACGTGGTGCGCAGACCGAGTAACTAATAAGCTAACTACATCATTCGGTTGAATGGGGGCGTGCCAACTTGTCAGCCGAGCTCGGCCGAGGAGTAAAATTTGTTGATGTTGCGTTGAGTGTGCTGCTGACTTCTTGATCTTGCGATTGCAGCCGAGGAAGGAACAAATCTCGGCCTTTGGATTCTCGAGCCTGAAGACAAGGCTGTTAGTTCTGCGAAGTTCAATATCAAATTTGACTTTCAAGGTGCCGAATGTAGTAACCTGGTAACACCTCACTTGGCCGAGAAGGCTAATGAGATGACCTCTGCCAATAAGGATTCAAAAATCCTTCTCGACCGAGACTTGGATAGATAACCAGTCAGCTTCGACGCAGTGCTGTTTATCCAAACTAAAGATGCTTCGGGAACGGCTGATTCTACGGCAACAGTGTTGTTTATCCAAACTGAAGATATGTCGGCAGGGAAAAAGAAAATAAAAAATCTCAAGATGTTTGAGAGGTTTTGCGTAGGGCAGTTATGTATTGAATTGGAGGTCTTTTTCCCGTTGTCATTGCATCTGTATTTATAGGATTGAAGTACTTACTCTGCACGGACTGGACTTGTAGAATTTGATTTCAACTCAAACTTGTTTAGCCAAAACTTCAGTCAAAGACTTCTCAAGATAGGCGATAGCCTATCCTTTAGCCGTCATCATCATCTAACTCTAACCATTATTCAAAAAACAAAAACATTTGTTTTTTCCTTCCTTATCCTTTGCATCCCTCAAAAGAAACCGTGCCCTCAGACTATCTCCTAGTTCAACTAGGAAACCGTGTCCTCACATCAATGTTTTCCTTCTTTATTTCCACCATGTCGATCCAGGTGGCGCTTATGCATGCAAAGTTACATGGGATAAAATCCCAACAAGCACATTCACGTGGCCACATCCAAAAGCATATACCATTTGGCACTATATTTATCTGCTGTCGCATATCCCAATATTCCAAACGTTCAAATCAGGATATAGATAACTATCAGGTTTAAATAATTTAATATATTATTAAGAGATAATATCATGATTAAAATCACAATATTATTTCTCAATAATAATTGAAAATCATTTCAACCATCATGTCCTTCAACAACACTTGATTACTCGGGCTGATAGTGTAAAATCGGGTCCAAACAAAAGTAAGAATTTCTTTAAGTGAAAGGACAATATTTTGGTTGAAGATAATCTAAACTATGAAGAAGAGGATTCGAACTTTAATGCATAGGAGGAGCGAATATGCTCTAAACAATATAGCTACGTCCACGTCTATACAACATAAAGCTATAGGTTTAATTTCAAAACGCAGATCCAAACTGACCTATCAAAGAAATAACCAAGAAGGTACAAAGCAGCTCCGCCCAAACAGCATAGTAAGAGCAACTCCACCCCTAAAGACTTTGCGCCAGCACCTAGCCCATTTATCCATTTCAGTGAACAGTAATAGACCCTAATGAACAGTAATAGGCCAAAGCATCTCCACCCCAAAAAAAATGTGCTGGCACCCAGTCTAAAAATGCGTTGGCACAAACGATCTCCACCCCTACAAAATGCGCTTGCACCCAGTCCATTTAAAATATTAAATAATTTTTTTATAAAATAATAAATAAATAAAATAGTTTTAATTTCGGATAGGATTTTTAACCAATCTCGTCACGCCACGTGTCATTATCCGAACGTACTATTTTGTAAATAGATTTCCACTAAGATTTTCAACCAATCCCGACAACCCACGTTTCACTTCCTGTTTACAATAATTTAGGCAAGATTTTGATAAGATTTTTAACCAATCTTGTCACGCCATGTGTCATTATCCGAACGTACTATTTTGTAGATAGATTTCTGATAAAATTTTCAACCAATCCCGACACTCCACATGTCACTTCCTGTTTACAATAATTTAGCCAAGATTTCGATAAGATTTTCAACCAAGCACGTAGTGCCACGTGGCATTGTCCAGAACCTCATCTTCTCTTTTTTTGTCCATATAAACCCTACATCCCTACATTCATCCTCACACTAAACTCAATCCTTTTTTTTAGCTCAGAATTCTTCTTTATCATTTTCAAATCTTGAGTTCTTACAATGTCTTCTTCAAGGAGAGCGTATAAACAGTTGCAAGAGCAGCAGAAAAGGTTGTTGGCACAACAGGAAGAATTGGTCAATCTTGACCAAGGTGGAGGTGGAGATGAGGCCTTCGCAATGGAGGAGAATGAGGATGATCACCATAGAAGGCGGATGGCCTCACATTCCCGCCGTATCATGGAAGCTATGGGTCAGATAGCCAAACCCAGACGTGCGGCAAACATCGATAGAAGAAGGGAAAGACGAGGTAAAGATCTCTTGGAAGATTATTTTATTCCCAACAGCGTTTTCCCTGATCATGTTTTTAGACGTCGTTTTAGAATGCAACGAAGTTTGTTCGATAAAATCATGAGTGATGTTTGCAACCATGATCCATATTTTGTGCAAAAATATGATGTTTTTCATGTTCTAGGTCTTCTTCCTGAGCAAAAAATTACGGCTGCCTTGCGAATGCTTGCATATGGAGTATCTGCAGATCAAGTGGATGAGATCGCAAGGATGGGAAAAACAACAGTTCTTGAGTCCCTAATGCAGTTTTGCTCTGCAATTGAAGCCCTCTACACCAATGAGTACCTTCGGCAACCCACGCCAAGGGACATGCGAAGGCTTCTGAGGAAGGGTGAGATGCGAGGCTTCCCTGGCATGATTGGAAGCATCGACTGCATGCATTGGACATGGAAAAACTGTCCAAGTGCGTGGCAAGGAGCTTATGGCGACAGAAAAAGAGCCAAAAACATCATTTTGGAAGCGGTGGCTTCTTTTGATACATGGATTTGGCATGCTTTTTTTGGTGTTCCAAGAGCTCAGAATGACCTAAATGTCCTTGCCCAATCTCCAGTGTTTGACGAACTGCTACAAGGAAATGGGCCGAGATGCACATATTGGGTTAATGGTAATAAATACGAGAGACCATACTACCTTGCAGATGGTATTTACCCAAGGTGGTCAACATTTGTCAAAACAGTGCCACATCCGCAGAGTGAAAAAGAGAAACACTTCGCAAAGTGTCAAGAAGGGTGTAGGAAGGATGTCGAGCGTTGTTTTGGTATCCTGCAAGCTCGTTGAGCCATTGTCAGGGTTGTAGCTAGAATGTTTGATGTCGAGGCTCTTTGATCCATCATGATGACGTGTATTATTCTCCACAACATGATTGTTGAAGATGAGTATGATTATGATGCCGTCGATGAATACGAGCCGGATCCGATGAACAACTCAAGAACATAAATCTACTATGCTCATGACCGAACCGAAGATCCCGTGCAACACGAGCCGTTGGAACGGGATGGACATTACAATGAATTGATCGTTCAACGGTACACTTCATTGCAAGAGCCATACTGGCACATAACCCGCCAGAATGACTTGATTGACCATCAGTGGGGATTGCACGAAGGCGAAGATAATTAAAATAAGGCTTGTGGTTGAAGAATAAAGTGTATTGTTTTTTAAGTAATCTTATTTAGTGTGTTTTTTATTTTTAAGTTTAAATAGTGAGGTTATGTAATTTTATTTGGTGTTTTTTTTTTTAAATGTTTATTTGGTGAGTTTATGTAATCTTATTCAAATATTTAAATAAAGTACAAAAATTACATAAGAAATTAAATAAAGTTCTAAAAATAAATAAGAAATTAAATAAAGTAGTACAAATAAATGCGAAATTATACAAAGTCTGTGGAGTTAGGATATGTGGTGCTAGGATCTTGGTTGCTAGGATTTCTGTAGCTGGAACCCCCTTGACTTGTTTCGGCATCTCTTGCACGCCTCCTTCGCACGACATCTCTTTTTTCTGATGTCCAAAAATATTTTGAATTCGGAGACAGTCCTACTAGAGACTTGTTCATAGTGTCACGATCTGTTTGAGCCATCATTTCTTCTCTAAGCATCTCATTCTCTCGATGAAGTGCTTCTCTAATCATCTCGTTCTCTCGATTAATTATTTCTCTTTGTCTCTCAGCCACGCATCACGAGCCTCAGTATCTGCTATTATTGCTGCCATAGCAGTAGCTTTTTCCTCATCTCTAACCTTTTCCCATGCCATGTTCAGTTCACCTTGACGGGCAAGTTCCTCCATATATTTAGTGTAGTCATTTTTGGAAGAACTACCTTTTTTCTTTGATGCCTTTTTACCTTGAGACCTGAGGGACTGACGAGTCGGTTGGGTCTCTGGCACTTCTTCAGGCGTCCCTTCCGTGTCTTCAAATGTGTTGGCTTCTTGTTCGGCTGTGTCTGCTTCTGGCGAACTGTGTAGACTCATACGTGCATGACAACTTCTGGACTGGTTGCCACAATTTTGTATCTAGGGCAATCTTTGACAATTTGCCAACATTCCCATTTGTTGAATGATTTGTTACGGTTCTTTGCATTGTAGAATGTTTGTGCTTGTAGTGTCTATAAAAATGTGGGATAAGATAGTATTAAAAAATACGGGTGTAACACAAATAAATAAATTAAAATATTGATGGGCGTGGAATGCATATAAATTACATAGAAATTACATAAGAAATTAAATAAATTAAAATATTGATGTGGGTGTAACACAAATAAATAAATTAAAATATTGATGGGTGTGGAATGCATATTACATAGAAATTACATAAGAAATTAAATAAATTAAAATATTGATGTGGGTGGAATGCATATAAATAAATAAAAATATTGTTACCTCATCCGCTAAACTTGTCCCACTACGCAGATTACCAGAAGCATGAGAGATGGCGTTTTTCCAACAAGTAAAGGATGCATTAAGTTTTTTCCAATGACCTTGAAGACCTTGACTAGATCTGGCATCTTTTCCATGTACATCGCAAAACGATTTCGTAATTTTACTCCACATTTCTCGCTTATCCATCTCATTACTCGTAATCGGGTTATGAGTAGTGCGAACCCAACATTCACACAACGTAACATCTTCAATGAGCTTCCACGAAGTCATTTTTTTTTCTCTCAAAGTGTACAAAATATTCAAATGTAGAAAGTGTAGAAAATATTGAAATGTGGTGTAAGGTGGAAGATGAGGGTTAGGTATTTATAGAAAAAAAAATTTAATTTTTTAAAAAATTTTCTGTATTTTTTTAAAAAATTTCACAATTTTTAATTAATTTTTAATGTTGTAATTAATCTGGACCGTTGGATTTGAAAAATAATCAAATCCAACAGCCAATCAGCTGCCACGTGGCCAACGACCAAAATTCTGACCGTTGGGCCTTTTTTTTTTTTTAAATTTTATTTTTGGTGAAAAAAACGTGGACCGTTGATCTATGATGAGACGGTCCATTTTAAAAGTCAAATTTAAATTTTTTTTTACCGTTGGAAATCCAACGGGCTACAAAAACTAGCCGTTGGAAATCCAACGACTCTGAGGAGGGCCACGTAGCCCTCAGCTGTTCGAAGCCAAGTTGGGCTGAGACGCGAGGCCCGCCGCCTGCAACGCTGTCTCCTACTCGCGCCCAGTCGCGAATGTTGTGCACGCGCCAGTATTTTGGATCGGCTTCTGGGTCTGTCCGAAATGGGCTGGCCTGCTGCCTGGCATGGGCTGGGTGCCAGGCTGTTTCACGGGCTGGAGCTTTTGGACAGGGTGCCAGGCTGTTAATTGGACTAGGTGCTGGGCAAAAAAACCTCCGGTGGATCTGCTCTAACCCCACCTCGACCACGCCCTTCTCTGACATTATATGAAGAAGAAATCAAAACTGTTTGCTTTCTTTCAGTTTGGTGAGAGAGAGTTGAACACAAAACTTCAGGTTCAGAAGCTAGAAACCCCCAGCCAACGTGAAGTCTTTCAATCGAGGAGTTTTAGTTAATAAGGGAACTTATCATAATACAACTTCAAAAAGCACATGATGGATTGGTCAACTAACATTCAGTCTGTATTTTGTTGAAATAAAGTCTCTGATTCAGAGTTAAACAACTCGTTAAAACTAATTTATTCATTCAATGTAAATATATTGTGGTATTAAAATAATTTCTTATTTTTTGTCAACAAAAGTTCAAAAATAGGACGGTTTGTTTAAGTGACAAGAATGAATGGAAAACAATTGTGCCCATACATCCTACTTAGAGTTCGATTTTTACTGATTATTTAATCTACTAATGCTAAATTTATATTAAAAATAATGGATGAAAAATAAATTAGAATTAAGTTAGAAATTCGATTTTCTTTAATCGTAATCAAAAAAGTAAACTCTTTATAAAAAAATACAGGCTTTTTAGCCAAAGGATGGGGACGAAGGACGGACGCCCAGCCCATGCAAAGATGAAGATGTAAATATATTCAAAGAACCATTTATCCAAAAAATGTTTGTCCATACAGTGCATCCAAGGATGGAGTTAGTGTAGGATGGAATTTTTTTAAAAATTCTTAAAAAAATATATTTTATACGATTTTACTTTATTAATTTGTTTTTGGCATTTCAATTTAGAATTTTTAGAGATCAATGGATAAATGATAACATAATTATTTTTACAGAAAGAGATATTTAATGGTATTGATAATGATATTGTTATGTAGAGCTTTTAAAACATAAAAACGATTCAAGGAATAATGTAATATGTTGTATGAAAAACTTTATGGATTAATATATTAGCGTTTTGTTAAAAAATTCTTGAGATTTTTAATCGTAACTTTGTTGTTTGAGGATGCCCCCACTCATATAAATTCGTCCCTGAGTGCATTGGGCACTTGGTCTGAAGAACCGCATGATATTATTCAAGATAATGCTTGAGGATTGTAATTCTATTCGACTATTCAATAAGAAATCGCAAAAAAATCCGATCACAAATTTGAGAATAATTAATCAAGAAACTTAAAAACATGTTTGGAAATAAAATATGTATTAATATAAATTGGAAACTTCTGGCAAAAAGTCGAAGGGAGTTGCACCAAGACAAATTGTCAACATATAAACTAAGACCAGCTTAATTAGGCCTTCAGATTCTTAGAGAAGATATGATCCAATCATGGAAAGAGTTCTTAAGCAGCGGCGATTTCACGTAGTCAGTTTCCAAACTAACATAACTTGCGCGACAATTCACCTTCTTAGTCTTTTCTCAGGAAAAACATAATACACAGCCAACCCGGCGGATGCAGCATACAGCACCCTGCAGGTGAAGAGATCAAATATTATAGTTTGGACAAAATATGAATCACAAACGAAGAATATAGATACATGGCACGAGCAGCAAACGCGCAGGTAGACACACATGAGCGAATGTCTGTAAGCATTAATGCATGGATTCAAAGTTTCAAATAACCAACCTTGCCCAGGTCCTGTAGTCATCAATGATCTCGTCGATGGTTGAGGTGGATACATAAAATTGCCCTTCTTTTGGTTTATGAATCTGAATGGCACCATTATCATCTTTGGTAACCTGAGAATATGGACGCGAAACATTCAGACACCGATTTAAAGTACTACAACATACGTAGAAGGATACAAAATACTACTTTCATACCTCACCAACAACGATCAAACAAGTACCAACTGGAAGTACGCACTCGTTTACTTGGTCTCCAAGGACCTAAGACAAAACAAAGATCGTATTAGTTGGCGTTTAACCATCGACTTTTCAGAGTTTTGTCGGATTAAAGTCAGGGCAAACCTTGAAGATTGAGAAGGGAGCATCTAATCTCTTATCAGCTGCCCAATTTTCAACTGGCAAGCTAAAGTTGAAGGCTTCTTGAGCTCCCACTACGTTCACATGACAAGTTCCGTCATCCTGTATAACAAAATCAAGGCAGATGTAAGTTAAGTCAGTTAGTTGAGGCGACGTACCAGCCTTTTTGCATAGAGTTTCGAATTTCGCTTCCTGTAGCAGTTTAGAATATCACATTGTAAAATCTAGTTAATATTTACTCAATCGAGAACTAAAATTAAGTGAGCACCAAAGAGAGGAGAACAAAAATCCTTACCAAATACCATGGGACTTCTTTTCTCGTTTTGTTTGCCGAAACAGACTCTGGCCAATTCAACAACTTTACTTCTGTCTAAAGAAGATATCAACAAGAATGTAATTAACAACCGATTACACCCACACAAAAAATTCAACACTAAATAAAAATAGGAGAGGCGTATACCACAACATATTGACAATATATTGAGAACATGTCATGAGGACATGTACTCCATTCCTAAATCAACATTTTCTATATCAATATTTCATATCAAGTTACCAACACAATATCGACATGATATTGATAATACGAAAAACACATCGACCACATGATAACCCGGCCTTCGTATATATGTGTGTGACGTAGGAATAAAGAAGTTGCTTGACGATGTTGGCAGTTTAGGGGCGTTCGGAGTCGTTTAGAGGGTCAAAACAACGGTTTTATTAGTTTTGGGTTGTTTTTTTAATTTTTCTTTTTTTTTTTTTTTGTTTCGCATTTCTTTCCTTTGTCCTTAGGTTTTGTGGAAATATATAAGCAAGTTACTGGAGTTACAGGAACCTTTTTAAGAATCGTTTGTGAACCGTAAGTCCTAACCTATACATTCCTTTCCGCTGCGTCCGTAAGTTATGATTTCGGTACCTTTCGAACAATTACACCTTGCAAACCACCAAGCTCACAGTCGATGGGTGTTTTAGAGCCAACTTCCCCCGAAATCGCGACCACCGTGCCCGATCCATGACTTTCTGAAAAGCGTAAGAAGACATATATTATTGTTTAGGAAAGACAACAAGATTGATATGTCATGGACGGATAAAATTAGAAAAAGTTGATACAAGCGTTATAACTTGCGTGTGACGGCACTGTGGAATCGGAAAAGACAGATTTCGAAAGAGGAACGCACCCAAATCCTTCAACTGGCTGATCCGAGGGACTGAGTCAAGCTTATCTGCATCACTGCAATAATACAAAAACAAAACTAAATTAATAACTAACTCCCCCAAAAGAAATTGAACTTCTAAAATGTACCAAAACCACAATTCTTCTTTCTCCGAAAGACGGCGAAATCAAAAAATGGAGCAAAAGAATTACTCGTTGAGGAACCAGCCGGTGGAGGAAAGAACAGCTCCGCCCAAGCAATATCCTAATCCCTTCCAAACCATCTTCTTTTCTACTCTCTCTCTCTCTCTCTCTCTCTTCTTGTAATTCAACTGATCATTATTTACGCAACAAGACGCCCTCTAGTTATAAAGGAGTTCTTGGTTGGGAGATTATCCAAGTTCCACTTGACTTAGGGTTACAGAGTGTTTGTAGCATGTTATAGTTCTTTCTTGGGGATGAATCCAAGTCCTTTCCCTTCAAACTTTTTTCCCGTTTTGCACCACAACAATCCCTGCCTTGTGTGTCAAGTTTGAATATTCTAATACTCGATCCGCTCATATCAGTTCGTTTACGTCCACTCGGACGTGAGATTTTTTATACGACTGTCACACTGTCAGGTAAAATATATAAAATTAAAGTATATAAAATTAAAGGATATTGAAGCTAACTCTAATTTTTTTTTTTTTTTTAGTATAACAATATGAAAAATACAGAAACTTAAAAGTTTGCTTCAAAGAAATTGATGAAATTAAAAGAACAATAGTAACATATAGAAATGTAACAATATTGGCATCACAGTCATGTAAATTATTTTTACGATGTACATTACTTTGTGAGTCTGAAATGAGCATATATGTTGTAGTTAAGAAATTTTTTAGTGTGTCAGAAACACGACTCGGTACATTAAATGTCATAATATAATCGGTTGAAAATTTGTTTTGCTCAAGTGTACAACTAACTGTACAATTACTATACCGGACCATGTTATCGGCACAAAAATTCTCTCTATGTAGTGAGTGCATACGTGGCAAAGTATGAACCCACATTTAAAGCACTCGTTGTGTTAAACCAAGTCGTTGAAAAGACGGGCCGGGTTTGATTGAAACGGTGCGTTTCGGCTAAGCCCGTCAGCAAAAACCCTCGAGAAATCCCAAAAGCCCTAAAAAAAGCCTAAAACCCCAACGCTCAAATCTCCGCCACACTGCGAGTAGTGAAGGCTCTGAAGCCAAACATCCATCTCTCTCTCTCTCTCTGTTTCTTCTTCTTCCTCCTCTGCATTTCAATGGCTGCGGTCGCTCTCAGAAACCCTAGCTCCAAGCGCATCCTCCCCTACTCCTCGCAATTCTACTTGTGCAGCCGAGGATCGATCGCCGCCGCCGGTTCTCCAATCTCCGACTCCGCCTTCGGAAATGACCGATCTTGTAGCCCTTGTCCTTGGTGGCGATCCATGGCCACCTTCACACGCACGTTAGTATCACTCGTTGCCTCTTTGTTGCTTTAAAGTTTGAATATTTCAGTTTTCATAAAAATTTAGGATTTTTAGAAGCGAATTAATTGAGAGATTTGCACCGTTTTAGTTTTTTATTGTTGTACTGGATTTAATTGGCCTGTTTAATTGCTTGTATCTGAATTGGGTGTTGCGTCATTGAAGTTGAATATCTATGGATGTGAGTTTTTCGGTTTATGAATTGTAATCGCATTGTTTATGCATACGTAGAAAACCTCATGTGAATGTTGGAACAATTGGACACGTCGATCATGGAAAAACAACGCTGACTGCAGCAATTACAAAGGTCCGTCATTTCAATGTATTGATTGCATTTCTATATGCATAATTTGTGGGGTGTATTTGGATCTCTGTATTTGCTTCATACAATGTAGCATGAAAGGATGTTGCTAAAGATAACTGCTTTCCCAACTCTAGTTCGGTCCATGTGACGGACCCAGTTCATATGAGAGAAAGGGGGAAAATGGAATTTTTTTATCATAATATAACTTTTCGAGTTTTTCTCAGGTACTGGCAGAAGAAGGGAAAGCTAAGGCCGTGGCCTTTGACGAAATTGATAAGGCCCCTGAGGAGAAAAAGAGAGGAATTACAATTGCGACGGTTAGATGTTTTTCTTTATGATCAGCTTTGCATTTTATATGCTTGGAATGGTTTATCTTCCATTTGTTTCTGACTCATTCTCCAAAAATATTATTCTGCCTAACTTAGGTTTGCCTTCATTTTGTAGGCTCATGTAGAATACGAGACTGTTAAGCGCCATTACGCACACGTGGACTGCCCAGGTCATGCAGATTATGTCAAAGTAAGCTTTGAATTCGAGGGAATATTGTTAAATAGCTTCGTGCATGGATTGTCGTCTAATACGAATGGTTAATATTAGAACATGATTACTGGAGCTGCCCAAATGGATGGAGGTATACTGGTCGTCTCTGCTCCTGATGGGCCTATGCCACAAACTAAGGAACACATTCTGCTCGCCCGCCAAGTGGGTATTTTATTGTTGTTAGATTTTAAGAAATTCAAACTGATGTGTTTTTTCTTGCGCATTTGCGGTGTATAATGATGTGTATATTTTTCTTGTTGGGTGTATTGCCCAGGTTGGTGTGCCATCACTTGTATGTTTTCTCAATAAAGTTGATGCTGTTGATGATCCAGAGTTGATAGAGCTGGTTGAAATGGAGCTCCGTGGTTAGTAGATTTAAGAGATCATATTATTAGCGGATAGCTTTATGTTCAACATAAGTTCTTATAAATTTGCTTTATATTTCTGGCAGAGCTTCTTAGCTTCTACAAGTTCCCTGGGGATGAAATCCCTATCGTCCGGGGTTCGGCTCTATCGGCTTTACAAGGCACAAATGATGAGATTGGCAAAAAAGCAATCTTAAAATTAATGGAATCTGTGGATGAGTACATTCCTGACCCTGTACGCCAGCTTGACAAACCCTTCCTGATGCCAATTGAAGATGTTTTCTCAATTCAAGTAAGTTGGCCATGCATTTAGGTACACTCAGACATTTGTTATTTCATTGCTAGAATTGTCTTAAATTTGGCCTGTAATTTTGTTTCATAATATCTAAGTACAGTTCCACTGTAATATCCTATTACTATTGTATTGATCATGAAACTATTATTATAAGCTTTTCTAGAAATATGACGTGCTTTATTTGAATCGTCCAAATTCTCATGTTGCACAGTTATTTTTGCCTTGCTTTGTTCTGCTCCTTATTTTCACTGGATTTTCTCCTTTTTTTCTCTTTTGTTGTTACAGTAGCCTCATTGCAGCAGTCAATTTATTTATTAATCTCTTTTCATGTCTTAAAAGGGTCGTGGAACTGTTGCCACTGGCCGTGTTGAACAAGGGACCATTAAAGTTGGTGAGGAAGTTGAGATTCTGGGGTTACATCAGGTCCGTGTGACACAAGTTTTTTATGTTTTATTGTGGTGCAAAGCTTCCTTATGCATTTCTTCCCCTTTTACTTCTTTAGCTGATGATTTAGTATATGCAACTCATTTTATGAGTTGCCATTGGCCTTAGGTGGACCTTGAATATAAGTGTCTTTGATAGCTTGAGGGTAAAATACCAGTGTACGAATGGCTGGTCCTAAGTTTGTGTTCTTTTCCAGGGTGCTCCTTTGAAAACAGTGGTGACCGGTGTTGAGATGTTCAAGAAAATCTTGGATCATGGGCAAGTAAGTGAGTTATTCTGAATACTCTTTAAGTTACCACGGCTCGTAATAGCAGGAAATATATCTCATTCATGGGTTTGTGCACTTGACTAGGCTGGTGATAATGTCGGTCTTCTTCTTAGAGGTCTAAAGAGGGAAGATATCCAACGAGGACAGGTAAGTGGTTTCAATTGTAGAGGTCTTGGTTTCATATTACTTTTGGTACAACGTGTGGAAATTCTAGTAAAACGCATATTTAACCCTTGTAGATTACATAACTATAGGTTATACCGTGTGGAAGCTATTCTTCTATTGGTTATTGTTTATGGGAATGCCATAAATCTTTATCTTTATTCTGGCAACTAACTATGTTTCGGCACTAACTGCCGTAAATGTGGGATAACTCCGCCTCACTTATTTGTTCCCATTGCACAGGTAATTGCTAAGCCAGGAACCGTGAAGACACACAAGAGGTTTGAAGCAGAGATATACGTCCTCACAAAGGATGAAGGTGGACGCCACACGGCCTTTTTCTCAAACTACAGGCCTCAGTTTTATATGAGGACAGCAGATATCACTGGAAAGGTAGAATTGCCCGAAAATGTTAAGATGGTTATGCCAGGAGACAACGTGACTGCAGTTTTTGAGCTGATTCAGCCGGTTCCTCTTGAACAAGGTTTGTTCACATCTTCTGTGTGACAGAAAACTAAGAATTTGCTTGTTTATTGTTAAATAGTTAATACGACTTGTGACTGGTTGTCCGAGTCTGAATTGTGAATTTTTTAAGGCTAAAGATTCCCTATGTTCATTTGGCAGGACAAAGATTTGCCTTGAGGGAGGGAGGAAGAACAGTTGGTGCAGGAGTTGTTTCCAAAGTACTTTGAGAATGAAGGTTTCCCGGTCCTGGATCCTTTGATCACTTTCTGTATGCACATTAATGGAAAACGGCGCGGGGAAACAAAGAACACTTCACTTAGAGAAGCATGACATGTCTGTCATAATTGCTTACACAATCCGCATTTTATGCGTTTGTTTTAGGTTTTGTCGATGAGATTGTTCGGTGTTAGAGTGAACAGAGTAAATTGAGGAAATTCGGCACCTTTGCGTCCCATTAGTTTCTTTGTTCCCAAGGCTGGCAATAATTTTAACATGGTTAGTTTGTTCAAGCAGTTTACATTCTTTCCTATGTACAATATGGCATTTTTCCCATTCCTCGCTATTCCATTTCGCCTTCCTCGGAGCCAAAGACCTAGTTGTTTTGTGTGGTTTGTTTTCTGGTTCGCTCCTTGACCGAAGAAATTGCTCCCCTTTGGTATCAGAGGTGTTAAATTGAAACAAGAAAACAAGTAACCAATGCAAATAGCTTATTAAGGTGAGACTTTCCGTTGAAATTCTTGACTGGCGAACCCATTTGACAGTATTATGGGACTCACTGTTTTTCACTTATTTTTTTAGTTTTCGGCTTAAATATTCTACTAAATATACATTTGTTGCTCAATAAATTATAAAACTGCTTCTAAATTCTTTAAAAAGTCTAATTTAATGCTCAGGAAAATTATTTTTTGAAAATAAAAAATTTGCATTTTTCTAAAAAAAAAAAATGGGTGTTAGGCGGGCTCGACGTACGCAAAACGAGGCGGACTCAGGTCACACCAAAAGAGGTGAAACATGCCACGCAATACAAGCTAGGCTCTGTTCATAGAAAATGGGGCGGGCTTCTTGCATGCAAAACGAGGTGAGCTCATGCACAAAAAACGAGGAGGGACTTCGCACAAACTGAGCCCAACCCTACGCACAAAAAACGAGGGTGGTTTCGTGCACGCCACAACAACGCGTGCTCCATGGATGAAAAAAGGACGGGCTTCTGGCACACAAAATGATGCAGACACCTCACATGCAGAATGAGGTGAACCCAAGCACACAAGACGAGGCAAGCTCCGCTCATGCATAATGAGGCGAACTCCCAGATGGTCAGAAAACGAGTCGAGCTCCACGCACGACTAAAATATATTTTGAAGAACATGAATATGATAGTTTGTTGTAGTGGTAAGAAAAATAAAAGAAAAACCAACAAAAATGATTCAAATTCTTGGGGTGACAGAAAGTCACATGTGACTGAATTTCTAGCTGGCACAAAGTCACGCATGACTTTGTGCCGCTCCCAAGAATTTGAATCATTTTTGCCAATTTTTCTTTAATTTCTTTTGCCACTACAACAAACTATCATATTCATGCTCTTCCAAATATATTTTCCCGTGCAAAATCTATTATAATTTGTGTTTAAACATTTATAATCAACGATTTAAAACCTAAATTTAAAGATATTTGAACTCTTTTTTTTTTGGTTAAGTTTTCTTTTATCTAAATCTAAATTACTTTTTTGGCTTAAATATCTACTAAATATATACTTGTTGCTCAATAAACCGTAAATCCGCTTTCAGATACCTTATAAAGATTTCCTTAATGCTCAAGAAAAATATTTAGAAAAAAAATAAAAAATTTGCATTTTTCAGAAGAAAAAAAATGTGGATTAACACTCACAGTTTTCAGTCGGTTTTGCAAATTCTTATATAAATCACCATTCGATCTATTTATTTTCACCTTCACCTCACTATGAAGTTTTGAAAATTAAGGTGAGACTTTCCGTTGAGATTCTTGAGTGTCGAACCCCCTTTGGGACTCACTACTATGATTTTCACTTATTTTTTTAGTTTTCAGCTCAAATATTTTACTAAACATACATTTGTTGCTCAATATACTGTAAAACTGCTTTCAAATTCCTTACAAAGTCTAACTTAATGCTCAGAAAAATTATTTTTCGAAAATAAAAAATTTACATTTTTGTAAAAAAACATGGGTGTTAGGCGGGCTCGACGCACGCAAACTGAAGTAGACTCAACTCAGGCAGAATGAGGCGAAACATGACACGCAATACAAGGTGGGCTTCGCTCATAGAAAACGGGGCGAGTCTCTGGTATGCAAAACGAGGCGAGCTCATGCACGGAAAACGAGGGGGATACTTCACACAAACCGAGGCTGGCCCTGCGCACAAAAAATGAGGCTAGTTCTGTGCACGCCAAAATGACATGGGCTCGATCAACGTAAAATGGGCGAGCTTCTGGCACGCAAAATGATGCGGACACCTTACGTGCAGAATGAGATGAACATAAGACGAGGTGAGCTCTGCGCACCCAGAACAAGGTGAACACCCGAATGCTCATAAGATAAGTTGAGCTCCACACACGGATAAAATATGTTTTGAAGAACATGAATATGATAGTTTGTTGTAGTGGTAAGAGAAATAAAAGAAAAATTAACATAAATGATTCAACACCCCAAGAATTTGAATCATTTATGTTAATTTTTCTTTTATTTCTCTTACCACTACAACAAACTATCATACTCATACTCTTCTAAATATATTTTTTCGTGCAAAATCTATTATAATTCGTATTTAAACACTTGTAATCAACGATTTAAAACCTAAATTTAAAGGTATTTGAACCTTTTTTTTGTTAATTTTTCTTTTACCAAAATCTAAACTACATATTAGTAGAACTGTCTTTATCAATCAAAAGAGGGTGAAAGACTATTTAACCAAAGAAAATTTTGCTATTTGTTGTTTAAGCCTCACCTACAAGTGATTTTAACTTATTTTTTTTCTTTTAGGCTTAAATATTCTACTAAATATACACTTGTTGCTCAATAAACCATAAATCCACTTACAACTACATTTTAAAGATTTCCTTACTATGGGGAAGGCAAAATTGTTTCAAGCACCTACTGAACCAGAAGCGCCCCTTGTTTCAAAAGAGGAGGACGAGTTATTCACATTTCATTTGATGGTCAAAGGCGAATTGAAAGCTAAGCAGTGGTAATTCTAAGGATTCTCTCCGTGGAAAGATAGAAGTTTCCTACGTTACCCGTAATATGTGGAAGTATCGGCATAATTTCATAGAGTCATTTGGTTCAATGGAAAAGGAGGAATCACCGTTTCACAGCCGCTCATCTACAACTACCTTCCGCCTAACATGATCATAAATGAAGATAGAGAATTGCGTAGATAGAAGTATGAAACAAACCAACCCATTTGTCCTTATCGGAACGATTGAAGAAAGAAAGATAATGGTGGCCCCTTTCACCCATGGGGCATCGTCAGAGAACAATGTCGGGGACAAGGTGAGAACCTTCCATCGGTACGCCCTTTAAGTGTTGGTTCTTCCATACTTAGATATGGCAAGATAGAAGAGATCTATTTCTTTCTATCGATAGATAGATATATTGAGAAATGGATATTGATCTGGTTTCAAGATCTATGAACAAGAGATCCCTAAATATCCATTTGAAAAAACCAATGTTCTAAAAATCGCCTAGGCGGCCGGGCGGGGAGGTGCCAATCGGCGAAGAAAAGCAAGGATGTGTTAGGCGCCCGCCTAGGCGGTGTCTAGGCGGTGGTGCTAGGCGGTCTTGTCATTGTGTTGCCTTCTTTCGAGCTTGCAATCGCCGTTTTCTCATTGCCTTCCACCTTCAGTCGCACCCAGACCTCAGATCTCCTACAAAATTCGACGAAGAGGGAGTGAAAAAGAGAAAGGAAAGGAGGGAAGGAGAGAGACGATTTGCTGCGAAGAGGGATGGGGGGAGAAAGATAGCGCTGTAGAGAGAGAGAAATTGACAATCTATGCAGATGAGATAGATAGAAAGGTGGAGGTGGGTGCGGCTATGTTCTCTAGGGTTAGTAGGTTTTTTATTAATTAAAAGTATATGGACTTTGTTTCAAGATTTGTAGCAGGCCCAATTTTAAACAATTAAACAAAATAAGAACCAATAATAATTATGGTCTTAAAAAAACTCTAAAATTTTATACAATACTTATATTTTATAACAAATATTTATTTTGTATGTTTTGTATTTTATTTTTTTCAACAAGTATGATTTTTGTGTGTGTAAAAATGGACGTATTTATATATTATATTATAAATTTATTTAAAAAATACAAATCTGCCTAGGCGCCCGCCTAGACTCCGTCTAGCCGCCTAGGCGCTAGGAGTCAGCCCGCTGCCCGACTAGCGCTTAGCGTTTTTTAGAACCTTGGAAAAAACAGATGAATAGTTTGAATGCTACGTGAAGAACATAAGCCAAATGAAGGAACGGGATGACCTAGGATGTAGAAGAGCATAATATGAGTTATTTGGCATATTTTGATTCCTATATATGATATATCCACTCTTGTGGTTCTTCATTATATGCTATATATAAGAATTATAAGATAATATATAAGATCCATCTGTATATATATCATCATCTATATCAAGAAAGTCGTATGCTTTAGAAGAAGCTTGTACAGTTTGGGAAGGGGTTTTGATTGATCAAAAAGAAGAATCTACTTCAACCGATATGTTGAGGCACGACCATATATAACATATAAATCATACTTGGAAAGTGTGGACAATTAGCTAAAGCAGTAGGTGTTGTTGCAAAACTGATTGCAAAAGAGGAAAAATCGGCCACATTAAAATTACCTTATGGGGAGGTCCGTTTAATCCAATAATTGCTCAGCAACAATTGAACAAGTGGGATTACAGCTTTCTCCAGACTTCTGGGAAAAGCATGAAAAAAAGAGGCTTGAATGGTACGATCCCTCTTATCTCCCAAGAATGAAAAGAGTGATGTCGTAGTTCTTGGTCAATGAATATACATTGTTAGATCCTCCATTTTATTTTCCCATTGAAGCCGAACCTAAACCTGTGCTCGAGAGATAGTTGTCCATATACTAATAAGGGATGTATGGATTCTCGAGAAGAGAGGAGCTGTGATGGTCCCTCCCGGACCACCTGGATAACACGAGTGAATAGAATAGAAAGTTGAACCTACATTGGATGCACAAAATTGTATTGTGTTACAGACCACAATGTTACGCTCCTATGAATTTACATTCTACATTAACTATTGCTACTAAAGTACTACTACCGGCTGACTGGTCATTAGCCAGAGCTCCGGGGAGCTCCGGTTCCCGTCAGCTGTGGAGTGGAGTGCTTCGGAATCAGAATTCAATGTCTTTCGAAGAAGGATCCTTCACCTCATGCCCATCAAGCTTCATCTGTCTGACGATCACCCAAATCGGACACCATGTGTACATTTATACTCACCATCCGGTCAAATGTTCTTCAAACCATCTTTACGTTTTCTCTTTCCTCTTCTCATTTCATGTTCAAGCAAGCCTCAACACCGCCATTGCCACCAATGTTCCCGCTCTCAAGTAAATATCCTTCACGCTTCTATCTACCCTTTCCATGATTTCCTCGTCTTTTAAAGCCCGCTTCTTTGAATTCTTGCTGATTTGCACGATTGTGTCCCTCAGTTTGTTCACCCCACAAGAGAGCCAAACTAATGCAAATGCAACTCCAGTATTCAAGAGTTTGGACGCACAAAAGGGTACCCTCCCAGAAGCTACTTTACAGAGGACAGAGAAGAGGACAGCCAACCCAGTTCCAGCAATAGCGGCAGAAAACTGGGTCAGGAGATCCGGAAGCTCGGGGCCAGATCGTTTAAGTGAGAGGATTGCCACTTTCCCGTTCTGTTTTCTGCTCATCATTATAGATAGAAGGCTCTCACAGGCGTGGAAATAGTTCCTCTTGTAGAGATCTCTATCTTTGCCCGCTTTTTTACCACTCTTCTGCTTTGGCTTCGCCTTTGTCTTAACTTTTTCAGGACTGTTAAGTAAAACAGACGTAAATTCAATAAGAATCATGCCCTGATCAAATATTTGCAGGAATAATAGGCGTACAAGTGCGGAAACTGTTAATATCTCGTTCAGTATTGAAACTGATATCACTTAAAGCAGGTAGATACGAAGATATTGAAAGAAATAAGTTGATGTCATTAAAAAGGAGAAAGAAAGCGAAAAGAGTATCAAAGCATGAACCAGAATATGAAAAATAATACCTCTTTAAAGGAGCAAGGGTAGTAGCTTGCATATTGAACGAAGTTCCATCAATAACAACTCCTGCTTCCCGGCTCCCCACACTGGTCCATAAATTTATTGTCAGGTTATATGTTATAGGAGAAAAGAAAGAATAGGAACAGAAAAAATCGAGAACATTTATATTATAGTTGGAAAGTAGACTATTCATCACACCGGCGAGTAATTTTCTAAGCAAGCATTATTGAGGAGATCTTCATTTTAAACTCGACCCATAAGATCTACCTATGCCGTACTGGTAAGGAAAACCCATGCATGTATATCCAAACACCTTCATTTTTAGAAAATATTCATTTTGAGGAGTAATATAAGTATTTGATCCTGTAAAACAGGTAGTGACGTATTTGAGTGAAAACAGGTTCAAGTCCACGCGTACCTCTTAAAGTGCGGAACCAACACAGACTGCTTTTTCCAAACAACTGTGTTTCTCAAGGAGTAAAATTCAGCAACAACTGAAAGGAGATGCTTCATCTCAGCCTCGGTACCTGTGAATAAGACTCGACCATCGGGCTGAACTGTAACTTTTGAACTCCAGTGAAGGCTGCCTACAAAGTCCAAGAGGGGCATCTGGGTATTCAACTCACTACTCGGGTAGATAAGAGAAGGCATTGATGGCTGTTGGCCCATTTCATGTAACCCCATCAAGTCATATAGTAAGGTTATATCTATTCCGCCTCTCTCCACTTCACTTTCTCCTGATCTGAGGAACTGCAACATTTTTTCACGTCTTACGAAGTGTTCGGCAATTCCACAGCTGAACAGCACTGAGTCTGGACGAACATCTGCAATCAGCATGAAAAAGTGATAATTCAACATACTGCAATGAAAGAATATTTCAGTATTACAAATTCAACAAGGATATAGCAGCATTTCGGTCACTCCCCTCAGCCTTCATTGCATCCCAGTAACTATGCATGAATTGATAAAAACACACGCCATTATAATTCTCCTTTATTTTCATGGGCAATCTTATACCCAATTGAGCCATTCTTTTAACAAGTGCATGTGGTCTATCATGCATGCACGTACGCACAAACATGTATTGAGGGTGATAACTTTGCAACAAACAAAATTATGCTCACGCCACTCGAGGCCCCATAGTCTAACCCCAACATGGTGAGTATACGATGTCTTTATTGCCACTACAGTTATTCAACTATTTTGCATTTGTTTAGGATGCAGGAGTCCATCATTTACAGAAAGTCACACCACACGTGAATAAGAATAAATCAGATAGCAAATATACAAAATTTCTTAATTTTACATGCTATAAACGCAATAGAACACGATAGCCAAAGTTCAACTTCACCGAAACAAACAGAAATGGAAACCAAAATAAGTTGCTTATTACTAAACTCATATTTTCAAGCAATAGCTGCATACAACAAAAAGCTCACGAGGTGCATACCTTGCACATTCAGAGCAGGTCTTTCAATTTCTGAGACAGTCTTTACAAACCAGTTGGCCTCCGGCACTCCACTTTTGAGTTTCCATGGCTCCTCACATTGCTGCGGCATCAATTTCAAAGATCCTAACTTTGTGATTTCCTCCTTTGCTCCAAAACTTGGCATAAATGATTGGAAATCCTGTGTTAATCAAAGATTAGTTTCTTTTAGAAAAACTAACTACTGGCAGGGAGCCTGGGACCAGGACAGATAACCACCAAACAACTACAGCAAATTCTTTAAGAACTTACTAGCAACAGCTTTAAAAGAAAAAGTAAAATACCAACAGACATGCAATTCCTTCGAAAAATAAAACGAAACAAGAAATTGAAACCCCAATTAGAACTAAACTACAAGATCAAATCAAGCCACATTTGGTACCTGCAATTGGATTGAATAACTCACTACATCGAAAGTATGTTGAAGAAATGAAGGTCAACTTCCTAAAAAAACTTGCATTGAAAGGATTGGAAAGGAGAAACCAAACACAGTGTCGTTCTAGGATTCATACAGCCGACCTCACTTAGTGGGATAAGGCTTGGTTGTTGTTTGTAGGGATTAGATGGATTCGTTATGAACGAAACAAGAAAATTGAAAGTAAAGCTAAACGTACAAGATAAACCAAGCCACGTTTGGTACCTAAGACAGGATTGAACAACTCACCACATCCAAGGTATGCTGAAGTAAGAAATGAAGGTAATCTTCCTAATTTTGTTTGTCAACATAAAATTTATCTCTTCCGACAAAATTTCCTTCATTACTAATCCATCCTCCACCTTCAACTTGGACAAAATTTGAAAGTTGGCCACTATTTCTTCCATCAACATACCTTAAAACTAATGAACCATCCAGTCCAAACGAATCCAATACTAGACACCAAACATGGCCTCAAGCAACCGAACGAGTCCAAACAAACCCAAATCACAAATCAAACATGAATCCCAAAAGAACCCCAAACAACAACATGATATCAAGCAAGAAAAACAAACCCAATGAATCTCCTTATAAAACAAAAGAAAAAATGGAAACTTCTATCTGCAAGTCAAAAGCCAAAACAATCGGATAAACTGAACTGATTAATACATGAACAAACCCAAATCACAAATCAAACATGAATCCCAGAAGAACACAAACAATCACACAACACCAATCAAGAAAAAGCAACCCAAATGAATATTATTCCAATATAAACCCAAAGATGAAAACTTTTCTTCAGGAAGAACAAAAAAAAAAAAAAAAGAAAAGAAAAGTCATATGCTCAACTCAAAGCCTTCTGCTTTTACCTTGATATAGCTCATGGGTTGCTCCTGGTTCAGAACGAGGCCGTGAGGGTAACCATGGAAGGCCATCAGGCAAACCTTATCCGCCATAGCCGAGAGAAACCCAGTTCCAGAAAACCAAGAAAACCAAATTTCTCTGCTAATTTGGGGTCGTGGCCTCCTCACACCACCACAAACTGATCCATCTGTCGACCCTCAAAAACCCAAGATTTTGAGAAACCGGTGGTCTTTTTTGTTCTGTTTGCGTGGCAGCCACATAATTTAAATCGAAAAACCAAAAAAACAAAGTGGGATTTATGCCGTCCAGTTGTTTGATTGATCCAGAGGTTTCTGATCTCTTGAGAATCCAGGTTGGATTTCTCACATCGGACGTAAAAATGTTGTCTGTTTCTGCCAACTTGGACTCTCCGAAATATTGGGTTTCGTTGTCTGTGAATTTACGCACCGTACTATGGTTGAGATTTTTCAATGTAATTGACACATTGGATAGTATATTGTGTGTTATTGTATAAATGGTGGGATATATGTGTTAAAAAGTTAATAACTTATAAAATATAAAATTTTCCATCATTTATATAAAAATCATGTTATACTATTTATGTTCCCGTCACAATAAAAAAATTTCTCGCCAACTTAGAACCGTCGTTTTGCATACCATTGAGTTTGTGGGCCTTTTGTTGATTAGGATATTTTGATCCTTTGATTAAGTTACCGCTGATGAGTGATGAGGAATGTTGTAGCGTGGGATCACACGTGCCAGAATCGAATTTGACAAAAAAAAAAGAAAAAAATCTTTGCATCGCAATTGACCCACAAAGGAAGAAAATTTTCAATGCTCTCTCTAAAGACTAAAAAATCTCTTTCATTTGAGGAGTCCTTATACTATACTCATTGATATTTTTTTTATTTTTTTCTTGATATTTTTAGCATGCATTAAACTCAACAATGCATGTTATAAATTGGTGTACTCGAAAATTTTCACAATTTGAAGTTTGAACTTCTATATCAAATTAGGTGAGTCAAGAATTATGAGGTAGTTCAGTAGTTGAAGATGAATTTTAGGTCTGTATTTTATCGTTTGAGGTTTGATTCTTGATGCTGGTGAATCACACGAAGATGGTCAGAGGTATGCCTTTGTGAGTCTTTCTGACTTTCAAAATAGTGGACTACTATAACGAAACTAACAATTGGTCCCTTTTTTAAGAAAAAATAAAATAAAATTAGGTGAGTCAATGTTCTAGTATTTGTGGTGGTGTTAGACTTGTCTTAGTTGTCTATACTTATGGTAGCATTCCCCACCACTCCATTTATTTTACCGTCCAATCAAGTAATGATTAAATTTAGGTAGATTCATCAAGTAGAGATATGAATCTTGATTAATGAATTAATGGTGCCAACCTTCAAATTTACTACCTATTTGACCTCGACTATTGTGGTCACTTGACTCTACCAACTCAAACATATAGAATTGGTTTATGAATTTGCCCACCATAATCATTTTGGTAATTTTGTGAAAAAATATTTCAACATTCTCATCAAGTGGACGGGTTAGTTTGACAAAAATACCTTTAATGGGGTCACATGATTGTTTATGTGAGAATTTAACAAGGATATTGACAGATTTTTTTTATAAATTGACCAAAATGATTTACAATGAACAAACACAAGGATCACTTGTATCAATTTTCATTGTCAAAAGAGAAAATTGTAGTAGTGGTCCCTCAACTTTAACCCAATTGGAGCAATGATCTTTCAACTAAAAATTCATGATCATTGGTCCTTTAACTCATCAAAACGTGCAACTATGGTCATTTTCAACAACTCAGTCAGAATTCCTTCAAAATTAATCATGTTGGAAGGATCATTACTTCAACTAAGTTAAGGTTAAGGGATCATTGCTCCAATTAAGTTAAAGTTGAGGGACCATTTCAATGTTGGAAGAAATTTTTCAATGCTTTGTTCCGTGCTCTGAAGACACTGAAAAATCTCTCTCATTTGAAGAGTCCTTATACTACAGTTAACTACACATTGATATATTTTTATTTTTTTTTCTTGATATTTTTAGCATACATTAAACTCAACAATGCATGCTATAAATTGGTGTACTCGAAATTTTTCACAATTCAAAGTTTAAACTTCCATATCAAATTAGGTGAGTCAAGAACTATGAGGTAGTTCAGTGGTTGAAGACGAATTTTAGGTCCATATTTTATCGTTTGAGATTTGATTCTTGATGCCTTTGTAAGTCTTTCTAACTTTCAAAATAGTGGACTACCATAACAAAACTAACAATTGGTCCCTTTTTTAAGAAAAAATAAAATAAAATTAGGTGAGTCAATGTTCTAGTATTTGTGGTGGTGTTAGACTTGTCTTTGTTGTCTATACTTATGGTAGCATTCCCCACCACTCCATTTATTTTACCGTTCAATCAAGAAATGATAAAATTCAGGTAGATTCATCAAATAGAGATATGAATCTTGATTACTGAATTAATGGTGCCACCCTTCAAATTTACTACATATTTGACCCCGACTATTGTGTTCACTTGACTCTACTAACTCAAACATATAGAATTGGTTTCTGAATTTGTCCATCGTAATCATTTTGGTAATTTTGTGAAAAATCTTTCAACATCCTTATCAAGTGGACTGGTTAGTTTGACAAAAACACCCTTAAAGGGGGTCACATGATCGTTTACGTGAGAATTTAACGAGGATATTGACAAATTTTTTTATAAATTGACCAAAATGATTTACAATTAACAAACACAATGACCACTTGTATCAATTTTCATTGTCAAAAGAGAAATTTGTAGTAGTGATCCCTCAACTTTAACCCAATTGGAGCAATGATCTCTCAACTAAAAATTCATGATCATTGGTCCCTTAACTCATCAAAACGTGCAACTATGGTCATTTTCAACAACTCAGACAGAATTCCTTCAAAATTAATCATGTTGAAAGGACCATTGCTTCAATTAAGTTAAGGTTAAGGGATCATTGCTCCAATTAGGTTAAAGTTGAGGGATCATTTCTCAAATTGGGTTAAAGTTAAGGGACCATTACTGCAATTTTTCTCATTTCGTTTTTCACGTTTGCCCTTTGATTCAGCCTCACGTGTGTGGCGTGTAACTTATTGTGACGAAAGTTCTAACGGAGTTGATAAAAAGGACCGTAGCTGCACGTTTTGAAGAATTAAGAGACCAATGATCGTGAATTTTTAGTTAAATGACCATTACTCTAATTAAGTTAAAATTAATGGACCATTCCTACAATTTATTCTTGTCAAAAACCAAAGAAAAAAGAATCATATCGATTTGAAAACCATTTTAACTAAGAAACCTCCTTTAAAGTAAAGGCATTAATCGATTATCTTGTTATAGTAAATGCATTACTGTATACTGCATCTGCATGCATGCATACATAATCATATGGTCAACAAAATAAGAAGAATTGACTTGTTGGAGGAAATAAATATGACTACCAAACATCAACCAACTAAATATTAAACCACAAGGACAAATATTTGTTCGTAGCATAGTATTTTCACCTTCAAAACACACAAACACAGCCCACCATTTTTTCAAGTCAAAATGGGGCAGACCATCTTACCAGTTGGGGATCCGGGCCTTTGAAATTTGATCAAACGGCTAAAATTATTATAACTTTTAAAGGGATCCCCTGTTTGTAGCCGTTAGATCAAATTTCAAGAGTCCGGATGAATTGATTGTGTGACTTTGATGGGAGAAATCTGAAGGGGATCTCTTCCCCACCAGTTGGTTCATTCATACATGATACATACATATAATATCACATTATTAACTATGAGCATGTGATCTAATATTATTATTATTAATATCAATGCTTTGAATTCTCATAATTGTTCGTATTTTGATGAAACACTTGCCAACGAAAGCTCCCTTAGCAAAATCGAATTTAATAAAATTAAATATTCTTAACTAACTGAATTACGAACCATCTTATTTAACATGTGGCATTAAGTTTTTCCTACGTGACAACACTCAAGGCACATTTTAGTGCATTTTATTGTTTTTCTAGCTTATTCTACCCGATTCTTAAACACGTGGCATAATGACATGGCCTCACCTGGATGTAGCGTGGTCCTTTCGGTAGAGTAACCTCCCTCAGCAGCCTGTCCGCCCATCATCCAGATTCCAGAGAGGCAAGTCCGATGCGCGCACACCGCCGAGTGGCGCGTTACGACAAACCTAATCCCACACCATTTGAGCAAGAAACCAACGGCTATTTAATCTTTGTGTTTTGTTGACTTTTCACCTCAACAAATAAATGAAAAATTAATAACAAATTGTAGGAACTGGCTAAATGCATATATTTAAATTTAGGGAGTTTTTATTTATTTATTAACATCCTACATGTTAATACACCTCACTTAAAAATGTAATATTAAACAACTTGTAACTCTAATATGAAATGACTATTCGAGCCCTCATAGCTGCTTTTACTCTCCATTGTAGAACAAAACCCTAAAAACACAAATAAGTTGATGAAAATATATCTTTTGATGAACGGAACAAAAAAATAAAGTTTTGCTCCTCGTTCATTTGTTGGTTTTCACATTCAAGAAATTATTTAAATAATGGAATAAAAATTTGACTTTTTACAAAGCCCTGCTCTAATTGGAATCCAAGAAATAGGAAGAAAACTGGAGAATGTTGAAAATTTTAAGATGTAATTAAATGTAATATTCTTGTGGCTGTTTGATGATAAAGAAATTCAATGTTTATTGGTTGCTTGGAACTGACATGACTTTATAAGAACAGTTCCCACCATTTGTCCATCAGGCTTCTTAGAATCCAACGTGATTGTTCAAGAAAATTTTACGGATGTTTATAAATCAAATGACAAGATGGAGATTTTATACAACAATTTAATTCATCTTTCTTGTTTTTAAAATGTGGATTATTCTTTTGTTTGAAAGAGATGAAGAGTTTGATGTGTGGTTAATTAGTTGATGATTGTGGGGTGTGTGAGGTGTGGGGTGTATGAGATGTAAGGTGTGAGGGTAGTATTGAAAAATACGTGGGGTGTGTTAAGAAATTTTTTAATTTAAAAGATAACTGTATGGTGTATTAAGTATACGGGGTGTAGTCAACAAAAACGTGAGGTGTTAATAAAACAAGGCTTAAATTTAATATAACTATTATTTGACGGTCATATATAATTTATATGAATATGTGTATTTTATTAAAGCTCTAATAGAGTTGACAAAAATGATCATAGATGCACGCTTTGAGGAGTTAAGGGATTATATGTCATGAATTTTTAGTTGAATGACCATTACTTCAATTAAGTTAGAGACTATTGCTATAATTTCTTTGCAACAAAAAAAATTTAATTTGGGGAAGCATAAAAAAAAAAAAGGTTAATACGATGAGACAAAATTTACAAACTAATTAATGTGTCACCCATTGTAATGAGTACGTTTATCAAATGTTTTTTTTTTTAAATGTTTAAGTATAAATTAATTATCAACTTTTATGTTTTTTTAGTTTTCAAAATTTTATTTTACAAGTTTAGTTTCTTTAACGTTATCTTAAAAAAAAAGAATTGTACGGTTTATGATTAAAATTTTATTTGTTACGTGGGTTAATAGGAGCGCGAGTAGGTCACGATTACGTAGGTCTGCAAGTGCCTCTTTCTGCTTTTCCCCGTCAATAATTCACATGTCAGAAAAATCCAACTATAAAAGAACACCTTCACGAGTCATCGTCTTCCACTTCCCATTCTCTCTCTCTCTCTCTCTCTCTTCGTTCTCATTGTGAAGCCCTGCAAATTCACCTTCGAGAAACGAAACCCTAGATTCTCCATCACTTTCCCGAGAAAATCTTCGGGAAAAGATTGAATCTTTCTCTATACAAATGTCCTAACTTCCTCATTTCCCCCGTCCAATTTTATCCGAATTCCACGTTTCCGATTAAACCCTAGATCCTAAATCCAAGTAATTCATTTGGGTGATGGGTAAGGTTCTCAGAGAAACCTCCAGGCCCTCGTCCTCTTCGTCTTCCCCAGCCTCTTCGCCGCCTCCGACCACCACTGCGTCGACGTCGATCACCGAGACCGTCAACGGGACCCACCATTTCAAGATCAACGGCTATTCGCTGTCCAAGGGGATTGGGATTGGGAAGTACATAGCTTCCGATACGTTTAATGTCGGTGGGTTTTCGTGGGCTATCTATTTCTACCCGGACGGCAAGAGCGTTGAGGACAATGCCGCCTACGTCTCGCTCTTCATCGCGCTCGCCAGCGAAGGAACCGATGTGAGAGCGCTGTTCGAATTGACGCTTTTGGATCAGAGCGGGAACGAGAGGCACAAGGTGCATAGCCATTTCGGGAGGACATTGGATAGCGGCCCTTACACGCTCAAGTATCGCGGAAGCATGTGGTGGGTTGCCGAATTTTTTCGGGTTTTTGATTGATTGTGTATTTTGCTTGTTTCTTGCTTTTGAGTTCTTTCTTTCTTGTGTGATGAAAGTGTATTGCTTTATATGCTGCAGGGGTTACAAGCGTTTTTTCAAAAGAACTTCTCTGGAGACATCGGACTACCTTAAAGATGACTGCCTATCAGTTAACTGTATGGTTGGTGTTGTCAAGTCACATACACAGGGACCGAAAATTTACTCTATACCGATACCGCCATCCAGCATGGGCCATCAGTTTGGCAAGCTACTGGAAACCGGAAAGGGAACTGATGTTAGTTTCGAAGTTGACGAGGAAATTTTCTGTGCTCACAAGTTGGTACTAGCAGCTCGATCACCTGTATTCCGGGCCCAACTATTTGGTCCCATGAAAGATCAGAACACTCGTTGCATAAAAGTTGAGGACATAGAGGCTCCAGTCTTCGAGGTTTGTTGCATGTCCTCTTTTCCTTGGTTACTGATGCCGATAAACTTTTGCACTTAACGTTATAAGTTGGTTACGGTATTTGTTTGGTATCCATGACTTTGATCTCATAGTTACTTTAGCTGCAATGTCACTAGCAGATTGCATCATTGATGTCGGTACTCTGATATGTATTGCAGTAGTGATTTTTTGTCGTTTGGTATTAAGTGGTATAATGTGGCCTAGCAGGAAGTAATAAGATTCGTTTTCATGGACAAATCCCAATTTGGGATTCATTTTGTCCGTGTGCAGGCGTTACTTCATTTTATATACTGGGATTCACTGCCTGGCATAGAAGAGCTTACTGGAATCAACTCGAATGGGGCTTCCACTTTGATGGCTCAGCATCTGCTTGCAGCAGCAGATCGCTATGGCTTAGACAGGCTCAGGTTCATGTGTGAGGCAAATCTTTGCCAGGATGTCACTATAAACAATGTCGCAACGACATTAGCTTTGGCAGAACAACATCACTGCTCCCAGCTGAAACCTGTGTGTCTCAGATTCATTGCAACTCCCGGAAATCTATTAGGTAACCCTTTTCTCTATGAGGCTTTATTTCACAAAACTCTGGAAAGTAGAATTGTTGATGATGATTATGGATGATAATTTGGTTATATGTGGGTGATAATTGGTAGGAGAAATTAATATTCTTCATTCATTAACTATTTTACATGTGGAATTCGTACATAAGCTTTTGAAAATGGTTGGTAAAAGTAGGGTATTAAATGTAATTTATGTTTTCGTATTACTTCTCATGTCGTTTTGGTCCTTGTGTAGTCTTTGTTTAATCATTGGGTTCTGAATAGAAATGCTATGTAACTCATTAATTGATACTTTGTTATACTGTTTTTGTTTTGCAGGTGTTATGCAAACAGATGGTTACAAACACTTGAAGGAAAGCTGCCCTTCTGTTCTGACCGATCTCTTGGAATATGTAGCTAGTGTCAATGAGCATTCTGCAAACTTATGCAGGCAAGGGAATGAAGCTATTCCCGATGGCAGTGACATCAATGGCAGGCGGGTGAAGCAAAGGCTATAGTAAGTGAACTTTCTAAACATTTTCTCTTTAGACAACGAAAAAATTGAAAGAACGAATTGAAAAGAAACAAAAAATGTGAGGAGAGATTATTTCTAGATTTAGAAATAACTGCTAGTGTTTTTAGCCTTGTGTAATTCAAAAAGATGTCGATGTCCACGTTGGCTTGTAATGTGAAAGTTGTAGTACTTACTGTTTTGATTGATCGAATGAAAATTCAATTCTTTTGCTTTGTAACTCTCTCCTTTTCTGTCTATGTGAAAGTTGTAGCAAAAACTCAACTCTCTCTCTCTCTCTCTCTCTCTCTCTCTCTCTCTCCCCCCTAGCATAGTATATGACCTGATGTGTTAAATTCCTTGACTTCTTAAAGTGGTGCAATTAAGTAAAAAGGGATGCCACGTTACTACGACGACATCCCCAGCCAAACACGTACTGCCATGTGCCATATGGGAAACTTAAAGCGCAAGGTACTGCGGCGAGTACAAATTGTATAACAGTAAACAAATACACACAGAAAATTCCAACAGTGTTTTAACATATATGGATGTAAAATCCCACAATTTCTTTGATAAAATTTATGATGCAACAAAAAAGAATGAATGCCGGCCACTTTGTTGCAGTAAAAATCTAAAACACAGCAGATATTAACAAGAAGAATGTCAATAATAATCTCCCGGTTGTAAAAGTGGAAGCTGAAGAAAGATTGTGAGCACCAATTGTATCTACCCCTCCTGTCTTCTCATTCCGCACCTTGATGCTTGATGAGCAGTTGTAGTCGGTCCATCCGATCATCTGATTCTCCAGATCATAAATCACCAGCTTGTTCGACAGCACCAAATCACCGAGAAGCGTCATGGAGTCTCCGCTTTTCGATTTCAACCCGCTGCTCTGCCAGCCGGAACACCACACATCTTCCTTCAGCTGGAACAGATAGTCATGGGGATAAACCGTCAGGGAAGCCGAATTCTTGAAGTGGAACTTCACCAATGGAAATCCCTTGTCTACATTGTTGGAAAATTGGAAGCATGTGAACTGGTCGTCAACTGTGTGCAATTTCAAGTCTGGTTGCTTGGCTAAAATCTTCTTCATCACTGCGTCGAAAACCTCCTCCGGGAGATAGCCCAGGGTTGTTCCGCTGTCGATGATCGTCCCTGCGTTTGACCCCGTGTCGAAAGCATCTGAGGCGAGCTGCAGGACATCACCTCCCACCTCAATTGCCTCCATTACAACATTGTAATGCGCCTGCCCCCGCACCAACGGAGTTGTGTTCTTCACTTTTGGCTCCACAACTTCGCCAATAGCAAAAATCCCGCCTCCGCCAACATTGTCCAAACAATGTGCAAATTGTTTCTTCACCTTCCCGGAAGCAGCCAGCTGGGAAAACACAGACGAATTCGCCTGCCCGAATCCTAGAATCCCATCAAGCGCCTCGGATGACTTGCCCAGCTGCCCTGATTGCTTAGCTCCGCAACCAAACACAACACTGCCATTAGTCCCCTTATCAAATTGAATAGTGTCCTTCACAAAGTATCCCGCCGTCGCACTTCCGTCGCCATAAGTCACGTCGTATTGGCAGAGCAAGTCCGGCTGGCAGCCCGGAAGCTGACCGTTGTATTTCGACGTGCAAAACTCCTGATTACAAGTAACAGCATTCGAACTCGAAGAGCCTTTCGGATCATACAATGTGAGCTTCACGCCAATATCACTTTTCTTTGGACAGTTTGTGCAGTCGATGCAATTGACCCACAGGATGTCACTCCCTGTATCCACCTGGACAAAATAGTCCTTGGACGGCGACCCAATCCCGAGCTTGGCAAAGTATAATCCGGTCTCTGACGGACGGCCATTGCCGCCCAGCTGTACATCCACCGCAGAAGCAGAGCCGGCGAGAATCCGGCCGTGGCGGAGGGAATCGTGGGCTTTGAGCTCGCTCAACGACCGCCCGTCACGGCCGTTGAACTTGTGGCTGACGGAGAACACGAAATTTGCCGACGCATCTGGAAAAAATGTGGAGAAAATCAGAAAACAACCCAGAACGGCTCTTGGATTTTTGTGAAGATCCATATGAAATTAAAGAAAGCAGGAATCTTTGGGGTCGGAATCGAGATTGAAAACAATCCAAAGATTCAATATTTGGAGTTTGGATTGGTGGTCCGAAAATTTGAAGCTTCTGAGATCTGGATTATTTGGACCCCGCAGGGAAAGGAGCTTCTTTTGGGGAGAAAACCCGGATTCGAAAACGATTCCTGGATTGGATTTTGGGGATTTAGAGAGGTGGGATTTGTGGAGAATTCATGGGCGAGTTGGGTGGGGGAAGGAACAAGGACGTCGGCGAGGGAGGAGGGAAAGGCATGTGTAGAGAGAGAGAGAGAGAGAGAGAGAGAGAGGGAGAGGAAGAAGAGAGACTAGGGAAGTTGGGACCGAGAGAGTTGCGCGTTTTCTTGAACGTTGGCTTAACACTAATTAGGAATGAGTTCTTCTCAACTTTAAACTCAAATGTTAATTA
This sequence comes from Pyrus communis, assembly GCF_041283825.1. Classification (NCBI taxonomy): domain Eukaryota; kingdom Viridiplantae; phylum Streptophyta; class Magnoliopsida; order Rosales; family Rosaceae; genus Pyrus; species Pyrus communis. The sequence goes on from NC_142567.1 coordinate 1,768,539, forward strand.
ATTAATTACTTAACCTACAAATTAAAATTGTCAACCACCCAACTAAAAAAGAGAGGTAATAAGTCAAGATCATATATAAATATATAAGGAATTGTCACTTAGTATTACAGTCTGTTGGTATTTCTCTTCATTTGTAAGTGAGATATCTTATGTTTGATCATCGTCAAAAAACGAATTTAAAACACATTATTGTTTTGTTATTATGAGGCTAAATCCATCTCCATCTTTATTAGTATAAATAATATCGTTTGTTCATAAAAATAAATAAATATATATATATATATATATGTACACCGATTGGTTGTTTAACACACTAACCGTTCAATGTACCAATTTGTCTTTAATTAATATTAATATATAAGTATCGTGTATATAAAAAAAAAATTATAAAAAATAATGTGTTTTTAAATGATTAAAAACGCTTTTAATAAAAATATTGTTTTACCAATCTTTAAGGTGTTATCAAAGCTGCTTACATGTGAAAATAAAAAGGAAATTATGTTACCGACTAGACTATTGATATTAAAATGTCTAAATTTAAAACTTAAAAACTCTTTTTCCAATAATAAGAAAATAAAGAGGATTGTTATTGGTATTTCAAAAAAGTCATTTTGCTTTCCAAAATTTATATAATTAGAAAGAAAAATACACTTATAAAGAGTGCCATTATTAGTTTCCAAAATAAGATAAAGAGTTTTTTGAGCAAGTACCACCTAATTTGTAAGCATGTGAGATAATATCACCTAAACTTTCAAGTTTTATTTTTTACGACTTAAACCTAAGTTACTTTTCCTCCATTTTGTCGTTAAAACATGTCACTTGCAGAGATATTTTTGTCAATTAACTTTATGGGACTGACTTGTGACGACCCATCCCTAATTTTCCATATTATTTCCTTACTAAGTATGTAAAATAACAAGTATGCCCTTGTTGGCAACGTGGAATGCAAAGTGGACGTTGTTGTTTGACTTTTAAATTATTTTTTCTTTTATTGTAATTAAATAGTACTCATTGTTATGAACGTGTGAGCGTGAGTTAGACCTGAATCGAATTTGTAATGAAGAAGTTACGTTTAGTTAAAGTATATTAACAATGGATAAAATTGTACACGTGTGTGCGAATTAATCAATGTTAGTGAATTATGTTTTAGATAGGATGAGTTAGATATTTTGTAGTTTTAAATTGTGCAAATTGGACGCTTTCCCACTTTAAAAACAGATCCCTTATTGGTGACCTTATCTCACCAACCAATCAATTTTCTTCCTTATTTTTCTCACCAATCAGAAACTCTCTCTTTCACGTCGTATCTCTCTCTTTTCTTTGCAACACAAACACCATAATCAAACATCATAGATCAAACTTCAAATCACCACCATCGTATCCCTCTTATCTCCACGAGTCCATTTGTACAAGCCGATTAAAAAATAGCTGAGTTTTAAGCTTCCAACTCGGAGCTCCGATTCGGGTGTAGGTTCTCCGATGACTTTCCATTCGAGTTACAAGGTTTTGGAAGGTTTAGAAGCAACTACATAACTTCCTGAGGTCTCTAGCCTAAGTTTGAAGTCATGCCAACGTGCCAACATGTAGAGACACGACTTTGGGACGTTGGAATTAGGGACGAGAGCTTCGAGGCATTTTTAATCCATTTTTGTCCACTTTTTGGACTTTCAAAAGGTACAAACTTGTTCTTTTCTTCCCAAGCTTCATTTCCATATAAAGTACATCGACAATGGTTGAGAAATGAGGAAGATATGAAGTTTTTACAAAAATCCAGCCAACTTTTCCAAATTCTGGCTAATTAGACGGCGGGGGTGACGGTGACTGGAAAATTGGAGAAGAAGGAGAATATTCAGTTAAGGTTGACCGAATATTCTCAAGCTGTTAAGGTAACACCGTTAGACTTAACAGACCGCGCGTGTTGCAGCAAACTAGCAACGCGTGAGGGTGCATGCCGCTTTGCTGAGGTGCATGGTCGATGTGTATGGGTTCGTGATGTCGAGTAGAATGTTTTCATATATTTAAACCCTCAATTTGAGCAAACTATGAGGGATTTTTTTGAATTCAACAACAATTCAAGAAATGCACTTGAGTTTCTTGAATTATTGTTGAATTACCTTTGATTTCATACTTATACGTAGTATGATTTTCTGGAAACTATACTTGTTTTATGGTGAGGGGTTAGTATGTTCAGAAAATAAATGTGTTTCATAAACCTTTGTTTTTGCCCATTCACACCTTCTGTTTTTCACCCTCCAGGACTTAGTTAGCTGAATCCTCTGTGGCGTACGAGGGATCTTTGGCGATTATGACATTCTCCCAAATAAATGTAGGAGCTTATTTCCGGTTGTGTAAGACCTTAACTAGATTCGACTGCTCTACTTATGTCGTACTGTTATCTAGGCTCTGACTACTTATATTTTATGGGTTCTTCCCACTACTGCGCACTCTCTTTATTAGCTTAAATAAATTCTAACTTAGGTTTAAATTTTTCCATATTTTATACATCACTTACCTTTTGGCTACGTCACCTTCGGGTGTCAGCCAGCATGCCTCAACTCCGATCGAGGTGTGTTATGGGACTGACTAGGATTAGATTGACTCCAAAATAATACTGCATGAGTCAATATGGGCACCAAATTTGGGGATTTGTACGGACCTAGTTCGACAATTCCCTCCATGAGAGTTTGAAAATTAATATTTGAATAAATTAAGGTAAACCACATACCCACTTGTTGACCTATAAAAAAATCTTGAAAATTCATTGTAAGTTGCATACTTTTCACTTCAATTCTTCAACAACACTTGTCAAAATCAAACCCAAAATCAACTTTTTCAGTCCTCTTCATGACTTGACTCCAACGCCCCTATAAAAAAAATTACCTTTTGCCTTCGGACAAATTGATTTCATCGAGCCCTAGAAAGGCAATTGATGATAATAATTAAAATTTTATGTGGTATTTACGAATATACTTGCAAGTTTAGATGATACTTATGTAAAATTTTCTAAAATAAAATAATAATTTGATTGGTTTATTACAAACAAACTCTCTCTCACTCCCTTGTTGTTAATCATTTGTCACGTTCTTTAGTTTGTGTGATACTCTTTATTTGGCCGGCAACGTTTTTTAATGTCAAAAGGACTTGACCATCGAAGGAAACTGGCCTGGAAAAGAACTGGCTTTGACTTCCAAAGAGGTTGGGGTTAGACTCCTTTAGGGAGAATATATAGAACATGAACGTTAGCTCGAAGGCAAGTCAAGAAGGAACGGAGAGTTTCAAATTCAAATAAAAACCTGGCATCTGACGATTATTTTATTTTATAGCAGACTTTCTTTTGTGCCAAAGGGAGTTAGAATGTGCTTTGGTTCACAGGTTGGGTGGTCTATCCCTATCTAGGTACGACTGTAAAGAAAAGGATTTTTTTTGTACCCTCAATACATCTTGCTTGCATGCATATAGTCTCATTAAAAAAAAAAATTTTAAACCCCCATAGATAGAGTAGTATATTCTATTTGCGTCTAAAACAAGAAAATGGTGAATCCAATGACAGAGATGAACTTCTGTATGCAAAATTATCATGTTTTGCTGAGAGTGAGCCTCACATCGAGGGAATGGCAGACTTCGCATGTGTTTATAAGCAGTTGAGTTACATCTTATATTGCCAATTCGATTTATAGTGGAACATCAACTTTTTCATAATATCAAAGTAGGTTAACGCACGTGTGAAGCCCAACAACACATGTGCTTCACGTCCTCTGGTTTGTGTTGTTCATGTGCTAGACTTGAAAATTCGCTACACGTAAGAGAATGTGTTGAGAGTAAATCTCACAGTGGGTAAGGGGTCTGTTTCTAGACATTTTCTCTGTAGACAACCAAAAAAAAGGAAAGAACGAATTGAAAAGAAAAGAAAAAAGTGAGAGATTATTTCTAGGTTTAGAAATAACTGCTAGTGCTTTTAGCCTTGTGTAATTCAGAAGGATGTTCATGGTATATGATCTGATGTGTCAAATTCCTTGACATCTCTAACCGAACACGTACTGTCATGTGCCATGTGAGTTACTGCAGACATTCCTTACCAAATACATTCTACCATGCAGGAAACTTAAAACGCAAGGCATTGTGGAAGAACAATTTGTATAACAGTCAACAAATACACACAGAAAATTCCAACAGCGTAACATATATGGATGTAAAATCCACAATTTCATTGATGAAATTTATGATGAAAACATAATCTAAAACACAGCAGAAATTAACAAGAAGAACGTCAATAATAATCTCCCAACTGTAAAAACTGAAGCTGAAGAAAGATTGTGAGCACCAATTGTATCTATTGCTCCAGTCTTCTCATTCCTCACTTTGATGCTTGATGAGCAGTTGTAATCGGTCCATCCAATCATCTGATTCTCCACATCATATATCACCAGCTTGTTCGACAGCACCAAATCTCCGAGAAGCGTCAGGGAGTCTCCGCTTTCCGATTTCATCCCGCTGCTCTGCCAGCCGGAACACCACACATCTCCCTTCAGCTGGAACAGATAGTCATGGGGATAAACCGTCAGGGAAGCCGAATTATTGAAGTTGAACTTCACCAATGGAAATCCATCGTCTACATTGTTGGAAAATTCGAAGCATGTGAGGTGATCGTCAACTGTGCGAAATTTCAAGTCAGGCTGCGTAGCTAAAATCTTCTGCATCATAGGGTCGAAAACCTCCTGTGGGAGATAGGCCAGGGTTGTTCCGCTGTCGATGATCGTCCCTGTGATTGACCCCGTGTCGAAAACATGAGAGGCGAGCTGCACGACTTCACCTCCTACCTCAATTGCCTCCAGTACAACATTGTAATGCGCCTGCCCCGGCACCAACGGCGTTGTGTCGTTCACCTTTGGCTCCACCACTTCGCCAATGGCAAAAATCCCGCCTCCGCGAACATTGTCCAAACAATGTGCAAATTGTTTCTTCACCTTCCCGGAAGCAGCCAGCTGGGAAAACACAGACGAATTCGCCTGCCCGAATCCGATAATCCCATCAAGCGCGCTGGGTGACTTACTTATCTGCCCGGATTGCGCAGTTCCGCAACCAAACACAACACTGCCATCAGTCCCCTTATCAAATTGAACATTGTCCTTCACAAAGTATCCCACCGTCTCACTTCCGTCACCATAAGTCATGTCGTACGAGCAGGGCATGCCCGGCTGGCAGGCTGAAGGTTGATCTTTGAATTGCGACGTGCAAAAATCCTGATCACAAGTAATAGCATTCGAACTCGAAGAGCCTTTCGGATCATACAATGTGAGCTTCACGCCAATGTCATTTTTCTTGGGACAGGTTGTGCAGGTGATGCAATTGACCCACATGATGTCACTCCCTGTATCCACCTGGACAAAATAGTCCTTGGACGGCGTCCCAATCCCGAGCTTGGCGAAGTACAGTCCGGTGCCGGACGGACGGCCATCGCCGCCCAGCTGTACATCCACAGCAGAAGCAGAGCCGGCCAGAATCCGGCCGTGACGGCGGGAATCATGGGCTTTGAGCTCGCTCAACGACTGCCCGTCACGGCCGTTGAACTTGTGGCTAACGGAGAACACGAAGTTCGCCGACGCATTGGAAAAAAATGCGGAGAGAATCAGAAAACAACCCAGAACGGCTCTTGAATTTTTGTGAAGATCCATTTGAAATCTAAGAAAGCAAGAATGTTTGGGGTCGAACCAGGAAAGTTGTGCGTTTTCTTGAATGTTGGCTTAACATTAAATAGGGATGGTTTCTTCTAAACTTTAAACTCAAATTTTATTTAATTACTTAATCAACAAATTAAAATTGTCTACCAGCCAACTAAAAAATAGAGATAATAACTAGGTCAAGATCATAGTATACATCGGTCGTTGATGTTAGATGTCAATGTTGATGTTCGTCTTTAACCATTTTTAATACAAGTATTGTTTGAAGGAAAAAAAGCTGTACAATTATAAAAGTACTTGAGAAGTGCTTAGATGATTAAAAACGGTTAAAAAAAAATTAAACAAATCCGTAAGTTGTTATCGAAGCTACTTACATGTGAAAATAAAAAGACAATTATGTTACCAACTAGTAAACAGACTATTCATATTAAAATTTCTGGATTGGAACCTAAATTCTTTTCTCCAATGATAAGAAAAATAAAATAAAATAAAATAACAATTTCGTATTTTTTAAACCAAATTTGTTATGTTGGCTTAACACTAATGATATGGTTGTTGATAATTGAATTATTACTAGTTTTGGTTATCTTGTTTATTTTTTATTGATGACACATCATTTGACTTGCAAATTTAATTTAAAATTTTGATCGAAGCATTACGCTTTTAGGATATGACGTGGAACATTGTATTTGCCAATTGGATATTGCTTGGCCATTACTCTTTTAGGGTATGACGTGGGACATTGTAATTGCCAATTGGATATTTCTTGGCCATTACATGGAGATTAATATAAACACTCTCTCTTCTTGTTGATCATTTGTCACGTTCTTTAGTTTGTCAAAAGGACTTTGATAAAGTCGACCAAAAATCCATATACAAAAGACAGTATTTGCATATAAAAACAAGGAAATGATGAATCGAATGGCAGAGATAAACTTTGTATGTAAAATAGCATGTTTTGTTGAGAGTGGATTTCACGAAGGGATCTTGTATGTACTTTTAAGTAGTTAGGTTACTTTTTATATTGCCATTGGGAGTAGGTTGGCCATGTGTGAAGCCCACCGACCACACATGCTCCATATCACCTGATTTGTGTTGTCCACATATTAGGTTTGAAAATTCGCGACACCTGAGAAAACATGTTGATAGTAAATCCTACATTGGAGAAATGACAGACCTCACATGTGTTTATAAGTAGTTAAACTACGTTCCATATTTCAATTAATTTTATAGTAGAAACTTAACTTTTTCATATTTATTATGTGGACGTCTTGTTTATGCATTGAATTAGACAAAATACAAGGCACAAAAAAACTTCTAAAGGTTTTTCTTTTAAATTCTTCAAACGGATTCTAATCTTTTGTTTGTATTCTTGTGGTGTTGTGAAAAAGCACTAAAAAATGCATGACGTCTTGTTTGGAGCTCGAATAGTGATTACTATGTCATATGTGTAAGATCTCGTTGTGAAATCAATGAGATCATATTGTGAATGTCAACGTGATTTTCTTGAGATTACTTGATTGACAAGTAATTTTGTAGAAATCTAATGGAGTAAGAATCGTGAAGTCTTAAACCCTAATGCAACTAACTGATGGAAAACCGTATTAAGGCAAACATAAATTGATATCATGGTGGGACACTAACTGACATGATTGTGATTAAGTTGATATTTCCTTCCAATAATAGGGTAAGATGGAATGAAACCTAATCACATACAAATAGAGATGTCCCTACTCTCATATTATCGTTCTTGTGCATGCCATTCCCTATTCAAGGCTAACACATATCGAGTATTGAGAGTAGAAGACTGCCTTCCCTTCAATTCATCATCTCTCCGCCTCATCAACTAGCTAATCAGACGCAAGCCCCTTCTCGGGCGGATTACTCCTTTTGCTCCTCAACCTCTGTAGGTGTGCTTCCTGTTGTGTTTCTGTGTTTTGTTCTGGTGGTTTGAAGAAGAATGGAAGATGAAATGAAGAAAGAAGAAATTAACAATGGAGAGCTCTCAAAGGAATGTTGCTTCACTCTGCAAGTCACAGAGAGGCAATCCAATTCTCATTAACTTTTTCTCAGTTTATCACCTCACACACAAAACGTGCGGGTGGAATATTATCGTTAGGATCCAAGTTGGATGCTTTCTGATTACAAACTAATCTTGACCCTTCATCTAGCTAGTTGCTAGGATTACAACACTTGGCATGTCTTGCCTTACTACCATACAACTTCTCACTTGGTATTTTAACTCAAGTGCATACACATATTAAACTAAGACTTATTCCTAATCAGTTGTAGACTTACAATTCAACACTCCCTTTTAAGTCTAAAGTTGATTTCACTCCAAGTTTGGTTATGAGAAGATTAAATCGATCATTTGCGAAAGGCTTTGTGAAGATATTTGCCAATTGCTCTTCTGTGGGACAATAGATCAGATCAATGATGCCTTCCTACAATGCATTTTTGATAAAATGATACCTCCTATCAATGTGCTTGGTCTTCTGATGAAATATAGAATTCTTAGTAATTGCAATGGCAGAAGTGTTATCACAGTGAAAGGGAGTAGCTTCAGTTTGTAATTCTCCAAAGTCTTCCAAAACAAACCTCAACCACATTGCTTGAGTTGTGGCTTCTGATGCACTTATGTATTTAGCCTCTGTAGTTAAGTTCAACACAGTTTTGCTTGATTGAAGCCCAAGAGAATACACCACTGCCAAATTAGAATGCATATCCTGATGTGCTCGTGATGTCCTCCAATGAACCGCCCAAATCACTATCGCAGAAGCCAATTAAACAAGTTTTTCTTCATTTCACATACTCCAGGCCATAATCTAGGGTTCCCTTGATGTATCTAAGTACCCTCTTTGCAGTTCCATAGTGTCTATTAGTAGGACAATGCATAAATCTTGCCAATCGATTTGCTTCATACATTATGTCCGACCTTGTAGTAGTGAGATATAGAAGGTTTCCCACAATACTCCTACACATTTCCTCACTTGCAGATCCACTTCCATCATCTTTAGACAGCTTCTCAGTAGCTACAAAAGGAGTTATGACAGTCTTTGCTTCATTTAATCCAAACTTACTCAGCAAGGAACTTGCATACTTTTTCTAATGAATGAAGATGCTAGAGTCAATTTGAATCACTCTCATCCCAAGAAAGTGATGAAGAAGTCCTAAATCTGTCATCTCATACTTCATTTTCATATCTTCCTTGAACTCTTCTAGCATTAATTTGCAATTGCCAGTGTAGACTATATCGTCCACATAAATAGAAACAATCAAGACATATTCTCCCCTTGCCTTTATATACAGAGTTGGTTCACTTAAACTTTTCTCGAAACCACACTATGAGAAATAATTATCAATCTCTCCATACTAGACTTTTGGAGCTTGTTTTAGACCATAAAAAGCCTTTAAAACTTGTACACATTTTCTTCCTTGCCTCTGAGTACAAAGCCTTCAGGTTGCTCAACATAGACCTTTTCTTGTAATACTTCATTCAAGAAAGCAAATTTCACATGTAACTGGTACAATTTCCAACTCTTTTGTGCAGCCAAGGCTATTAAGGTTCTAATAGTGTCCAACCTAGCAACTGGTGCATAGGTCTCATTGTAGTCCAAACCAGGCTTTTGTGCATAACCCTTTGCAACTAGCCTTGCTTTGTTTTTCAACACTGAACCATCAAGGTTTAACTTGGTTTTGTAGACCCATTTAACTCCTATAACAGGTTTCTCAGTTGGTCTGTCAACAAGCTTCCAGGTACCATTCTTTTCAATCATGAACAACTCATCGTCCATTGCTTTTGACCAAGACTCATCTTGTTTAGCATCCTCATACTTTTCTAGGTCCATGATGCATATATTACGCTGAGCCAACACTTTATTCAAATTATTCCACTTCAATGGTGTATGGTCAAATGCTTGATTGTGCCATTCACTTAAGTTTGACATGCTTGCAGCTTCACCTGAGATAGGTGTCTTGGATTGAACTTCAGAGTCTTCAATACTAAGAACTCTCATAGATGGAGATAATACAGATGATGTAGGTGACAACATCATTATGTCACTTCTTCCTGTGCTTATGTCACCATAAATAAAACTTCCAATATTGAAAGAAAATGACTCTGAGTTCTCTTCCCAGTTCCAGGCAGCTTCTTCATCAAATACAATGTCTCTTGACAAGACTCATTTCTTGGATAGTGGATCAAATACCCTATACCCTTTTTCATAGGTTGCATATCCCACAAATATTCCTTTGAAACTTTTAGGCTCCAGCTTATGTCTGTGTTCACTGGGAACATGAACATAGCATAATGAATCAAATACTCTCAGGTATGTTATTCCTAGTTTCCTCCCAGAATAAGCTTTAAAAGGTGTGATGTTGTTCAAAGTCCTTGTGGGACATCTGTTTAGAATGTACATTGATGTATGAACTACTTTTGCCCAGAGAAAGTATGGCATCATCTTCTCATGCAACATGGATTTAACCATCTCAATCATAGTTCTGTTTTTCCTCTCCATTACTCCAGTTTGTTGTGGAGTATATGGTGAACTGTCTTTCTATTCATTCTTTTTCACATAATAGGTCGAATTCAGATAACTTGATCTCCCCTCCTCTATCACTTCTTAAACACTTAACCTTGAATCCACTTTGTAATTCTGCGATAGCTGTGAATTTTTTAAAACAATTGAATGTTTCATGCTTGCATCTTAGAAAATAGACGCAAGTCAATCTGGTGAGATCATCTATTAACAGCATGAAATACTTATTTCCAGTAATTGAATCATTCTTCATAGGTCCACACAGATCAACATGAATTAGTTCAAGTGAAGTAGTTGCTTTTTGCACTTGATTTCTTGGAAACTCTTCTCTGTGTTGTTTTCCAAATTGGCAACCTTCACAAACTCCATTATAGTCTTCAAGCTGAGGCAAACCATGTACCATTTCCTTGTCTCCCAATTGTTTGAGACCATCAAAGTGTAAGTGCCTAAGTCTCTTGTGCCAAGTCTTAGTAGAGTGAGTGACACTAGCTTTCAAGGCCACCTGATTCTTAGATAATAAAGTTAATGGATATCACCTATTCACTTTCTTCTTCTTCACTTTCATAACCAAGCATTCTAGTGATGAACCATCAAACACACTGCACATTCTACCACCAAACACCAAGAAGTATCCATGATCATCTATTTGACCAACACGTAGCAAGTTTTCCTTTAAACCAGATAGGTACATTACTTCTCTAACATACTTTTTGCCTTTGTTTGTATCAATCACCAATGAACCCATTCCTGTAACATTCACAAGGTCTTAAGTTGGCATTTGAACTTTGCCAGCTATGTTGGTTCTCACATCAACAAGCAATTCCACATTTCCTGCCATGTGGTTGCTACAACCACTATCAATGTACCACTCTCCATTCACTTTTGGTTATGTGATTATGTTATATGCATAAAACAAAATTCTTGTCATCTCCACTTGATTAGCATTGTTTGCCTTTTGCACTGTTTTAGCTGCAATACATTCTCTAGCTCAATGCCCAAATTTATCACAATTGAAGCATTTTGGTTTCCTTTTGTATCTACACTCACCAAAATGGTACTTAGAACACACTTTGCACTGAGGCTTTGCAACCTTTTGACTCATTGACTGAGATGCATTCATATTATGATAAGTATTCACGGGGGATTTCTGCTGAAACTTGGGTTTTGATTCCCATTTATTGCCTTTAGAATTCCAGATTCTCTGAAATCTGGATGAACCAGAATGAGCACCATCATTGTTTTGTTCCTTTAGATTCACAGAGAGTGAAACAAAAGCTCTCTCAGTGGTATCAACACTGTGCAAATCGAAACGTTGCTCTTGGCTTTCAAAATTGCCACAACCTCCTGCAATTCTACAGTCTTCAAACACTTTGTATTCTCAATGACTAGACATATAGGATCATATGGTTTACTAAGGCTAATCAAAACTTTCTGTACAAGTCTTTCATTAGATAGAATTTCACCAAACGTTTTCATCTGATTAATCAGGTTACTTAGCCTAGTAAGATACCCAGACATAGTTTCATCATCACGCATTCTAGCATATTTGAATTCACATATTAGATTTTGCAATTTCTAAGACCTTGCCTAATCACCACCATGGTAGTCTCTATTCAACAAATCCCATTCCATCTTTGCTGATTCTGCATTAGCGATTCGTGAGAAGATTTGATCTGAAACTGCATTCTGAATGATTCCCAAAGCCTTTGCGTCTTTCATCAACACAACAACCATTTCTTCATCGGCATCATCCTCTGATGATCCTTCAACCTTCTTCTTCTTCAAATCGGAAGTTTTTAACTCCCTTATCCACCAAATTCCACAATCCATGTGATTTGAAAATTGTCACCATCTTGATTCTCTAGAACTCGTAGTTCTCACTTAATAAAATTGGAGTTCTCACTTCCGAGCATCCATATCTAGACATATTTGGTTCGAATGGGTTGATTTCTCTTATCAGATGATAACGGGTCTCTGGCGACCTTCACTGAGCTTCGAGCGAGCTTTGATTCAGCTCAGTGGATTCACAGATCTACGCACAAGCTCAGATGATCGAACTTGGCTATGAGGCCATGTTGTGTTTCTGTGTTTTGTTCTGGTGGTTTAAAGAAGAATGGAACATTAAATGAAGAAAGGAGAAATTAACTATGGAAAGCTCTCAAAGGAATGTTGGTTCACTCTGCAAGTCACAAAGAGGCAATCCAATTCTCATTAACTTTTTCTCAGTTTATCACCTCGCACACAAAACGTGCGGGTGGAATATTATCATTAGGATCCAAGTTGGATGCTTTCTGATTACAAACTAATCTTGACCCTTCATCTAGCTAGTTGCTAGGATTACAACACTTGGCATTTCTTGCCTTACTACCATACAACTTCTCACTTGGTATTTTAACTCAAGTGTATACATATATTAAACTAAGACTTATTCTTAATCAACTATAGACTTACAATTCAACATTTCCTTGCCACTGGAAATAAGTTGTGTTACATCCCAGCCCGGGCCCCCACCACATCTCGAGCTCGACTCTACCGTAGCATGATATTGTCCGCTTTAGGCCCCGACCACGCCTTCACAGTTTTGTTTTTGGGAACTCACACGAAAACTTCCCAGTGGGTCACCCATCCTGGGATTGCTCTCGCGCGAACTCGCTTAACTTTGGAGTTCCTACGGAATTCGAAGCTAGTGAGCTCCCAAAAGGCTTTGTGCTAGGTAGAGATGAGAATATACATATAAGGCTTACAGGATCCGCTCCCTTGGGTGATGTGGGATGTTACAGTTGCATCATGTCATATTGATGCATGCAAGTGCCAGCATACTTGCACTATATATACATGTTAGCGTTGCTGTAATCCTAACTTAATGTTGATCTTATTTGTACACTCTTACAATAGGAGCATAAAACCAAAAAAAAAAAAAAAAAAAATCTATATGATTTAGACATGGGTCTCATCGTTGTGTAATGAGGTAAGCTTAAGCTGCAACGCTATATTAGGCCTTGGAAAGATCCAAGTTTTTCATGACCACACCTAAAAACCCTAAACTCTAAATCTTAAGCTTCAAGATGAGCTCCAATGCTATATCAGGCCTTGGAACGATCCAAGCCTTCGTCTTAGCATCCTAGAAACCCTAAATCCTAAAGTCTTAAGCTTCAAGATGAGTTGCAATGCTATATCAGGCCTTGGAAAGATCCAAGCCTCCGTTTTAGCATATTTGCTTTCGAGCTCATGACAGCAACTAGAAAATATAATTGTTGGAGACATGTAAGATGCTCGATTCCACGGCGTAATGGCGTTAATGCCCTACAAACAAGAACTAGAAGTGCCAGTTATGTTGGCATCACCCCCTCTATGGTGATCACATTCAAGTGATGGAAATGGTCTACTGATAAGTTAATAAGGTCATCTCCAACCGAAGGGTCTAGAGGGCCAGAAGGTCGAAAATAGCTTGAAACTGTCTCCAACTGAGGGCTAGGCCAGAGGGTTCGTGGGTCCCATGGAATTTGAAAGGGCCAAAGGGCTGGCTGGAAATTTTTTTAATACTGCCGGTTATAATCGACAGAAATAAAAGAAATAGTGTCGGTTATAACCGACACAAATAACATGAAATTTTTTTAATATAACGGCTAGCTGTGACATCCCACATCACCCAAGGGTGTGATCCTTATATGTATATTCTCATCCTTACCTAGCACGAGGCCTTTTGGGAGCTCACTGGCTTTGGGTTTCGTAGGAACTCCGAAGTTAAGCGAGAAGGGGGCTAGAGCAATCCCATGATGGGTGACCCATTGGGAAGTTGCTCGTGAGTTCCCAAAAACAAAACCGTGAGGGAATGGTAAGCCCAAAGCGGACAATATCGTGCTACGGTGGTGGAGCGGGCCCGGGCCCGAGAAGTGGTCTCCTCCGGGCGGGGATGTGACAATTTCCCACATCACCCAAGGGTGTGATCCTTATATGTATATTCTCATCCTTACCTAGCACGAGGCTTTTTAGGAGCTCACTGGCTTCGGGTTCCGTAGGAACTCCAAAGTTAAGTGAGAAGGAGACTAGAGCAATCCCATGATGGGTGACCCACTGGGAAGTTGCTCGTGAGTTCCCAAAAAGCCTCGTGCTAGGTAAGGATGATAATATACATATAAGGATCACACTCTTGGGCGATGTGGGATGTCACACTAGCTGACACAAATAGCATGGAAATTTTTTAATATAATGGCTTAGCTGACGTCAGTTAGACGTTATTTTTATTTTTAATCTTTTTTTTACAGTTTTTTTTTTATTTTTTTTTTACAAATTTTTTTCCCTATAAATTCTATTTTTTTTCTATAACTTCTATTTTACAAAATTTGTTTCATATTTTTTTTAAATTCCATTTTTTTCCTATAACTTCTATTTTACAAAATTGGTTTCATATTTTTTTTTTAATTCCATTTTTTTCCTATAACTTCTATTTTACAAAATTTGTTTCATAATTTTTTTTTAAATTCTATTTTTTTTCCTATAACTTCTATTTTACAAAATTTGTTTCATATATATTTTTTAAATTCTATTTTTTTTTCCTATAACTTCTATTTCATGTTGACGTCACCTAGCCGTTGGATTTGAATTTAAGTTGTAGGTTTTAAATAATAAATTATGTTTGACCCTATGGCCCTTTGGCCCTCGGTTGGAGACGGTTTTCTGTGATAGGGCTAAAACGAGCCGTATGGCCCTCGGTTGGAGATGGAAGCAAATATGGTCATGTACTGTTCATTAAAATATTATTATCTTGGAGAACCAGAGGGCTAAAACGAACCCTCTGACTAGCCCTCGGTTGAAAATGGCCTAAAATTTGTGAATCCAACGTGAAAGACTAAATGATTTTCCACATATCCCTGGTTAGATGAAGTTTGGTGACGTTATAAGGTAGCGTTTGAATGTGAAGAATAACATCTTCTCGTAATCTAGACCAACACAAATAGATAAGGACACATCTTTTGAAGAGAATCAAATCAAACTGGACCATTCTCTAGCTTTTAAACTAGATAAAGACTCTTGAGTAAAGGAAGGAAGAGCTTACATAAATGAACCAAAGGATTCAGTGAAAACATTACGGACTGTCTATTTATTTGTTATAATTGATCGACAAAACGATTTTAATTGATATTTTTGCTGAGAAATTCTTTACAGAGTAATTTAAAATATGAATAGTTTTGATCATAACACAAATTTTGTGAATATATCATGAAATATTTTAAGCAGAAACTCCTTTTAGAAAGTTGAAGTTTCACCATAAAACCAATTGTAACATGGAAAGTAGCCAAACTTACTTATAAATCCATGTAAGGTCCGTCCTCCTATCAGTGTGGAATTCATTCCCAACATGTCCATCACATGTGAAGAATTTTCAAACTTAACGTGGACAACACAAACAAAATGATATGGAACGCATATAAATAAAATTAAAGTTACCTGATAAAATAAATCGAGAATATAAAAAATAGCACAATTTACTTTCTATGCAAGATCCTTCGTCGCGTGGATGTATTAATTAATTTAATTCTCAACTCTTACCTTAAACGTATACAGTTATACTACCTGCTTCCAAAACTGACTTTACCGCTTTCTTTCCTCCTTCCTCACTCCAAATATTACTCAAATTCAAAATCCGAAAATATTCCAATCGAATAGAGCAAAACCACCGATTCTCCCTCTCTTCAATGCAACCCTAATTTCCTCCGACGACGACGACGATGGCCGGGTCCGTACAGCAGGCGCCGCCGAGTCAGCTGTGGGACTCGGTGCTCCAGCTGACCAAGTCCGCCCAGGACAAGAACAGTGACCCGCTCCTCTGGGCGGTCCAGCTCAGCTCCAGCCTCACCTCCGCCGCCGTCTCCTTGCCCTCCGTCGAGCTCGCCCACCTCCTCGTCTCCCACATCTGCTGGGCCAATCACGTGCCCATCACGTGGAAGTTCCTCGAGAAGGCACTGACGGTCAAGATCGTCCCCCCCATGCTCGTCCTTGCTCTGCTCTCCACCAAGTACTCTCTCACTCCCTCAGTACATTGGTTTTGATGTTTTAATTAAAATTATTGTGTTAAAGTTACTATTTTTAGTTTGCTGGTTACGGGAGAGTGAGAGAATCTGAGATTGTGAAGTATTTACGATTTACGTTTTCTTGGGAAGTTGATTTTAGTAGATGAAATATCGGATTAGTTTCGATATACGACTGTATGGAGTTTCGATATACGACTGTATGGTTGTTCGGTTTGAATGGTTACTAAAATGTGCGTGCAGGGGTAGGTAGATTGACAAATTATGTGAATTGGTTAACCTAACTAAGATTGCACTAGGGGATCGGCTTGTGCGAAATGTCCGAGTTACTTGTAAAGTTGTAATCTTTGTACAAGTTCAAATGAAAATTCTGGGGCTTTGTGGAATTATAGTTGGTAGTTTGCGGTTGAATTATGCTTCATCATATGGCGGACAACGCTTTGAAAATGGTTCAGAAAGATGTTATTGAACGAATAATTATTTAGGAAGTTAAGGTCTTCATGCCCGTAGTTCCTTCGTTGAGTTGGTGTTGGTGGACGAAATTCATGCATGTGCTGTCTTGTGTGATGGATGGTCTCCCTTAGAATATAATGTCCCTTACAATTATGCTTAATCAACTGTTGTTATGAAAATGTACTTTTACATGTTAAAACTCACATTCAGTGTTGTCTTGTTTCATATAGGGTTGTTCCAAATCGACAGCTTCACCCTGCAGCATATAGGATCTACTTGGAACTTCTTAAAAGACATACATTTTTATTTGCTTCTCAATTGAATGGACCAAATAGTCAGAAGTAAGTTTCAAATTTTCTCCTTTTGTTGTACAATATTATTTCCCAATAAGCCTACCTTGAACTTGTGCTTAAGTGACTACATACCATTATTGCAAAAAGTCTTGACAATAAAATCTTAATTCAAGGCTTCTTTTCTGGAAACAAACAAGTCCGTGACAATGAAACATTGTGCTTAGTTGTTCTTCCTTGACTTTTTATCTTGTATGCGGTCTTAGGTGCTTCCACTCTTGCCAATACATAAGAATGCAAAATGTGTATTTTATTTGGTTTCTCAATAGGTACAAGAATGTAATCTTTCCATTTTAAACATGACAGTTTGCACGGAGGCGTTCAGATTCCTCCTTCCCTCTGTTAAAGAAATGCTCTTTATTGATGAACTATTTTTGCCCCTTTTGCCTTTCCATTTCCCCCACATGCCCCTTTGAAAGAAACAGTGACTCGTAGAGAAGTTATTTGTATAACTTAATGTCATAAACCAAATTCTTTCACGTTTCAACACTATGTATGCCTATTTAGTAATTTTTTTCGTTTTTTCTGTCTCATGCTTTCTGATTCCCCGTCCCTCTGTTGAAGAAATGCTCTGTATTGATGAACTATTTTTCCCTTTTGCCTTTCCTTTTCCCCCATTTGCCCCTTTTAAAGAACCAGTTCATGGCAGAGAAGTTATTTTTATAATTAATGTCATAAACCTACCAAAGTCATTCAACACCATCTATGTCTACTCAGTAATTTCTTCATTTTGCTGTCTGATGCTTGTGTGATAGTTTCTAATAATATCTTTTGATGCGATTGCAGGATCATAAAATCCATTGATGATGTTCTACATCTTTC
This sequence comes from Pyrus communis, assembly GCF_041283825.1. Classification (NCBI taxonomy): domain Eukaryota; kingdom Viridiplantae; phylum Streptophyta; class Magnoliopsida; order Rosales; family Rosaceae; genus Pyrus; species Pyrus communis. The sequence goes on from NC_142567.1 coordinate 1,786,409, forward strand.
CTGGCAGTACGGCCTTCAAGTGTCTGAACCTGGAGTTCTTATTGTGGAGTTTGTCTTTTCAATCATATGGCAGTTACTTGATGCATCCTTAGATGACGAAGGTTTGCTGGAACTTGCCCCAGATAAGAAGCCTAGATGGCCTACCAGGCCACAAGATATGGAAATAGATGGTCATGGTTGCTTTAATGAGACTAGAAGTGAGCAAAATGAAGGTTTGCAGAAAGCAAATACTGCAATGGCTATTGACATAATTGTGGAGTTTCTGCAAAACAAAGTAACTTCAAAGATGTTGTACTTAGCGCGTCGAAATATGTAAGGATCTTAACCTTTTCTCTTTTTTAATATATCTGTTTACTTTTTTTATTCTTGCGCATCTTTCTGTTAGTCATGCCATGTTTGTGAGGGAGAAGTGTGAAAACAGCAGTTTGGCCAATTGCTGGTGTGATGCAATTTGACTAGTTTAAAATCTCATATCAGAGTTTGAAAAGCATCGTTGGTGTAGATACCAAACATATCATCTCTTCTTTTCAGGCCATCGCACTGGGGAGGTTTCGTTCAGAAATTGCAAGTGCTTGCGGCCAACTCATCAGTTTTGAGGACTATGAAACATATAAACCCAGAGGGTCTTCTACAGCTGACATCTGATACCCGTCAACTTCTGACTCGGGAACGCAAAACAATTTCACAACAAGAATTTCATGCAGTATTGTCTTCTGGGACTTTAATGTCCTCTGCCTGTCAGTCTCATGGAGTGAGTTCATCTGCTTTTTGGCTTCCCATTGATCTGTTTCTTGAAGATGCTATGGATGGATCAGAAGTAGCTGAAATTAGTGCCGTCGAATCTCTTACCGGTGCAGGCCAATTCTTTGTATCATAATCCTTCTATCATGCATACCTAGAGCTGATAAGATTCTAGTACTCCTAGCCAGCAATATTGATTTGAGTTAACGTTGCAGGTTTAGTGAAGGCTCTGCAGGCAGTTAATGCCACCACATGGCACAATGCATTTTTAGGTTTATGGATTTCAGCTCTTCGGCTGGTTCAAAGGGTAAGAATTGATGTGAACCAATTTGGAAATTCCTATCTAATGACTGATTGACATCTTGTTATGTGCTAGGAAGAAAATTCTCAAAATAGTGAGTCCAACTGACCTTTTATCACATTTTCCCTCTTGATTGGTTTTGTAGGAAAGGGATCCTAGAGAAGGACCTGTCCCTCGTCTTGATACCTGCTTATGCATGTTGTTGAGTATTACGACGCTTGCGGTTACTAATATTATTGAAGAAGAGGAAGCTGAATTGATGGAGGAAACGGAGGGGGATCATACTAACCAAAGGAAGGAACAGGCTCCTGGAAAGCGCCGCAAAGATTTAGTTACCTGCTTACAGCGATTGGGTGATTATGAAACCTTGTTGACTCCACCTCAGTCTGTTTGTTCAGTGGTGAATCAAGCTGCAGCCAAGGCTATAATGTTCAGATCAGGCCTTACAGTCAGTAATGGATACCACGAATCTGTTAGCGTGAACGACATGCCAATAAATTGTGGTAAGAAATTAATTTTTCCTTCAGCCCAGCAATTTGATTTATGATGGAGTTTTGAGAAGGTATAAAATAGCTCTCGATTTGAGTATTCATTTGTCTACCACTATTATTTGGTTTTTCTCTAATTCTGCTTTCAAGATCAATTGTTTTTTCCTTCTTATGCTTCAGAGGGTTTCGTTCTGTTTTAACATCCATAATTCTCTTTTTGGTCCTGTTTATTTTTCTTCCCATTAGTCTCTCGCTCTCATGCTTTCCTTAATTCTTATGGGGCTTAAATATATCTTTATCTATATTTCCAGGAGCCTTTCCTAATATTTTGTACTTGCAGCGGGAAACTTGCGGCATCTGATTGTTGAAGCTTGTATTGCGCGGAATATCCTAGACACATCAGCATATTTTTGGCCAGGCTATGTGAGTGCACGCAGCAGCCAAGTGATACGTAATGTGCCCGGCCAAGTGCCTGCTTGGTCTTCCATAATGAAGGGGTCACCTCTAACTCCATCACTGGGAAATGCTTTAGTTGCCACTCCAGCTTCTAGGTATGCTATTGTATCATTGCTACATTTTGTTTGTCTTTATTTTTTTATTTCTTATTTCAAAGTACTCTGATTCTACCATGTTTAGCCATAACAAAGAAGCAGGGGTGCGATTGATAGGCAGTGATAGTCTCACTACATAAACATGATTTCTAAGTGGGAATCATGTATTTTGGGTCAATGATTTTTTAATTTGTATCATTGTTTAGCTCATAACTTTAGGTACCAAATAATGACTATAGCATCCATAATTTATCTTGGTATCATGACCTGGCCTTCAGTTACCCCCTTCTTTTCCTGAAGCAAGGTATATCAGATGCTCTTTTTTGTAAATTTACCCAGTGGTATGGCAACTGAATTTAAGCTCATGGGTTTGATGGAAGCTTAGCAGAAATTGAGAAAATATATGAGATTGCAGTCAATGGTTCAGATGAAGAGAAGATATCTGCTGCTACCATTCTTTGTGGGGCTTCTCTTCGTGGATGGAATATACAGGTAGGGTCTCTCTCTCTCTCTCTTGCTCTCTCTTTCTATTTTCTCCACCTCCCTTCCTCCTTCTGCTAGCCTCTACTGCATGTTAGTCTTATTCAATTCTTTGTCCTTTGCAGGAGCACACCTGTCTTTTTATTATAAGATTGCTGTCACCTCCGGTTCCTGCAGATTACTCGGGGAGTGATTGCCATTTGATCGGCTATGCTTCATTCTTTAATGTCCTTCTGGTTGGCATATCATCTATAGATACTGTACAGATTTTCTCCTTATTGGGATTGGTATGTTGGATCCCTTATTGAAATAGTTAAGATTGCAAAAGTTCTTGTGTAATGAAGTAAGTTTCTCGAGGCCTTCATGTTTTCCAAAAACTAATGTTATTTGTCATTCACTTCTAGGTTCCACTACTTGCAGCTGCATTGATGCCTATTTGTGAAGTTTTTGGCTCAAGTGTTCCCAATTTCTCATGGACTCCTACAACAGGGGAAGAACTCTCATGCCACGCAGTGTTCTCAAATGCTTTTACACTTCTATTGAGGTTGTGGAGATTTGATCATCCACCTCTTGAACACATGATGGGCGACTACCCAACTGTGGGAATCCAAACTGGTCCAGAATACCTCTTGTTGCTGCGAAACTGTCGATTAGCATCCATGGGTAATTCAATCAGGGATCGAATAAAAAGCAGAAGAGTTTCAAAATTCATCACCTTCCCTTCAGGTACCATTACCATGGATTGCTTTCCAAGACTGAAACTCTGGTACCAGCAACATCAAAAATGTATTTGCTCTACCCTGTCTGGGCTTGTACCTGGGACTCCCGTTCATCAACTTGTTGATGCACTCCTGACCATGATGTTTAGAAAAATAAATAGTAGTCAGCCGTTGACTCCAGCAACGTCAGGTAATAGTAATTCATCTGCATCGGGAACTGATGAGTCCTGTATTAGACTCAAGGTACCAGCCTGGGATATCCTTGAAGCAACTCCATTTGTACTTGATGCTGCTCTTACTGCATGCGCCCATGGAAGACTATCTCCCCGTGAACTGGCTACAGGTTTGTTGAATACCCTTTATGCATTGATAGAAAAGCCGAACTGAAAGCTCACCTGTGAGAAAGGTGTAGGTTAAGGTTTGTTAACTTTGTTGCATGCTTCATCTCAGGACTGAAAGATCTAGCTGATTATCTTCCAGCGACTTTGGGAACGATGGTAAGCTATTTTTCAGCTGAAGTAACACGGGGAATATGGAAGCCAGCTTGTATGAATGGAACTGATTGGCCAAGCCCTGCTGCAAATTTACTACTTGTTGAGCAGCAAATAAAGAAAATCCTAGCTGCCACTGGTGTTGATGTCCCTAGCCTCGCAGTTGGTATGTCCTTTATATTCTATAGCTTTGTGAAAGAACGTTTCTGTTTTTCAAGAAGTCTTATATTGTTGTAATATGAAAAATCATGATAACTTCTAATAGTTCAATTGACCAACTTGTCAGTTGTACACTCATGATTGAAAAAGTGAATGTGTTCTGTCGATATTTCAGTTGACCAACAAATTTTAGACTAGGGAAATTGGAGCTTTGAGTTCATGCTGTAAACTTCTAATAGTTGTAATGTTAACACTTTAGGCCTTAAATTTATTGCTTGCAGGTGGGAGCTCCCCAGCTACACTTCCCTTACCATTGGCAGCCCTCATAAGTCTCACAATAACTTATAAACTTGATAGAGCCTCTGAACGTGCCCTCCATCTGATTGGACCGGCCATGAACTCCCTAGCTGCTGGTTGCCCATGGCCATGCATGCCGATCCTAGCCTCATTGTGGGCCCAGAAGGTAAAGCGCTGGAGTGACTTCCTGGTGTTTTCTGCTTCTCAAACTGTCTTCCACCACAACAGTGATGCTGTGGTCCAGCTTCTTAAGAGCTGCTTTACATCTACTCTCGGGTTAAGTTCCTCTCATGCTTACAGCAACAGCAGTGTGGGTGCCCTTCTTGGTCATGGCTTTGGTTCCCATTTGTCTGGTGGGATTTCTCCTGTTGCCCCTGGAATTCTTTACTTGCGTGTGCACCGGTCTGTCAGAGATGTAATGTTCCTGACAGAAGAGGTGCTCTCTCTTCTAATGTATTCTGTTAGAGATATTGCATATTGCGGGTTACCAAGAGAGAGGGTGGAGAAATTGAGGAAGACCAAGCATGGGACGAGGTATGGACAGGTTTCTCTTGCTGCCGCAATGGCACGCATCAAGATTGCAGCTACACTTGGGGCCACTTTAATTTGGATATCTGGCGGATCGAGTTTAGTTCAATCCTTGATCAAAGAAACTTTACCTTCCTGGTTTATATCGACCCGTGGTTTGGATCAGGAAGGCAGAGAACCTGGAGGTATGGTTGCCATGTTGGGAGGTTATGCCCTTGCATACTTTGCAGTACTTTGTGGGACGTTTGCTTGGGGTGTGGATTCAGTATCACCAGCATCAAAGCGGCGACCAACGGTTCTCGGGCGGCATTTGGGATTTATTGCAGGCGCGCTGGACGGGAAAATATCACTGGGTTGTGATTGGGCTATGTGGCGGGCATATGTGTCAGGATTTATCAGCTTGATGGTGTCATGCACGCAGAAGTGGGTGCTAGAAGTTGATGTGGAAATATTGAAGATACTGAGCAAGGGACTTAGACGGTGGAATGAGGAAGAACTGGCTCTGGCCCTGCTGGGACTCGGTGGCGTTGAGGCCATGGGCGCAGCAGCTGAACTAGTCGTTGAATGTGAGGTCTGAACTTCGTGGAGGTATGTAGGCATCCATCAGAGAGAAACTTACGTACAGCGGGGATGCCGTTGTCCGTTTCAGAGAAGTTCTTTCCGGTGAAAAGGCGACTTACGGACTTGTGAATGTGAGGTCCGAACGTCGTGGAGGCATGTAGGCGTCCATCAGAGAGAAACTTACGTACAGCGGGGATGCCATTGTCCGTTGTAGAGAAGTTCTTTCTGGTGAAAAGGCGACTTACGGACATGCATGTCTTGTACGATATTCCTTGTTGCGATGTAAAGATTGGGAGTTCAAATCTTTTGCATCCATTTTGCTATCATGAACTTAACACATGTCAATTAATGATAGAGACCACACACCAAGTGAGGGCAGAAGATTCATGCAAATTACAAAGGTGATTCTTTTATTGAATAATAAAATGTTTTTGTGTTCAATATTTTGATTGAAGGAAAATGAGATTGTAATAAAATAGTCGAGGGCAATTCTCATCAAGTTTTTTTAATTTTTTAATGTCTATGTGGGGCCACAATGACACGTAGTTCACAGCCATTGCTTGCGTCGAGGTTATGTCACGCGTAAATGGACGTTCTCTTGATGAAAACTATAACAGAAGTATGAAAGTGTCTTACAGTCCTCACTTTAGTTATGAGACTAGGATGAAAAAAAAAAAATCATATGTATGCAACTTTAAAAACAACGGAACTTCAAGTAGTAAAGTGAGAATTACCAAATAGTTAAATATATTGTAAAAGAAATGAGATTGTAATAAAATAGTATCATATTTTTTCTACAAAAATAAAATATAAAACAACATTTAACTATGAAGTGAAAAATAACCAAATGTATGAATTAGGTGAAGTAGTTAGTACATGATGACGATTTTGGAGCATTAATAATATGACAAGGAAACTATTTAACTCAATTTTACCTTATGCATTTTCTTTTTAAAAGATTAAACTACATTACATAAAGGATCCCCCACTATCCCATTATCATGTGGATCAAAAAGACATCAAAGTGTTCTCGAATGGGAGATGTCGTGATGATGTAGTGGATCGGTCATTTGACTCTTTTTTTTTGCTGTACTTTTATAGAGCAAACCAAGATGGAATTAAATGTCTTTAATTTAATTTTTTTAATATATAAGTCTGATTGACAACCTATATGATGAAAATTAAATTATTTTTAATTATTTTTTAATAGTTAATGTAACAAACTATTGAGCCCAATATATTAATAAAAAAAATATTTGGCACATTTGGTGGGAAGAAGAAGATTTAACATTTATATTCAATGAGCCATATCAACAATTAGAGAAAATTTTGACATATTATTTTTTACATCTCTTTTGGACATGCCCTTACAAGTCATAATGAAAGAAAATTACTAAACCAAATACAAGATCGAAAGAATAGCAAAAGTATCATCGGTTCTAATCTATTCTATAAATGTAATTGATCCTATAATTTGGAAAGAAAAAAAAAGTGATAGGAGTGTTTATTTATTTATTCAGTTCAATTTACAAAGAGTTGGATGAAGACCTCAACCATAGAATTCAAGCTAGATGAATGAAGTGGAAGAGTGCATCTGGCATGTTGTGTGACCGTCGTATGCCAGTAAGGCTTAAGGAAAAACTTTATAGGATAGTAATAAGGTCGACAATGTTTTATGGCACGGAATGTTGGGCGGTGAAACATCAACACGTATATAAAATGGGTGTAGCAGAGATGAGAATGCTTCGTTGGATGTGTGGGCACACAAGAAAGGATAAGATTAGGAATGAGGATATTCAAGGTAAAGTAGGAGTAGCCGAAATTGAAGGAAATATGAAGGAAAATCGGTTACAGTGGTTTGGACATGTGAAACAAAGCCCTACTGACGTTTTGGTTAGAATATCCGATTACGTGATGGAGATTCAGGGCCGAAGGGGTAGAGGAAGACCTAGAAAGACTTTGGAAGATACTTTAAGAAAAGACTTAGAGTACTTGGATCTAGACACAGAACCGAGCGTAATGACGTTATAGGATTCATATAACTTATCCCACTTAGTGGGAAAAGACTTTGTTGTTGTATTCAATTCAATTTACGGTAGACGTTCAATTTACGATAGACACAACTCTTTTTACTTTTGACATTTAATTTTTAGCTTTCATATAAAAATAATTAAAAAACATACATTAGTATATAAGAGGCAAAATAATATCAACTTAGGTTTAGTAGTATTTCTCTTTATTTGTGACTCAAGACAATTCATGGCTTGTTAAGACATGTCATGCCCTGCATTGCCACAACTCACGAGGCTTGTTATGATATGCATTTTTCTAACACTCTGTCTACTATTTAGGAATAATTTAAATTAAAAAAAAAATCTAGGAATCAGTAGACACTAGGCCTAAAATTATTATTTTTTAAATTAATAACAAAACAGGACGCTAGTCATATAATTAACGTGTTCTTACTAAGAACACATTCATTAGTAGAGCTAAAAATTTGCATGTATTACTAGTAAGAACACGCTTATTGGTAGAGCTAAAATTTTACTAGTGTTCTTACCAGTAATAACCTTCGTAAATTTTTAGCTCAATCAGTTAACGTGTTCTTACAGGTTAGACCCCTTAATATATAATTGCCTACTATGTTGTACTAATTTCCAAAAAAATAATTTAAGGCTCCTGGGTCTACTCTTTCCTAGATCCTTTTTTTTACATGTATTTTGCTAACACTTTGCCTACTATTTCAGAATAATTTGAAGCGAGGCTAGTGTCATGGCTAATAGTGATGTTTTGGCATGCCACGATTCAAAGATTAGCATGTCAAAGCGTTAGAAAAATACATGGCATGACACGCTAACCCTTGCATCGTGGCATGCCAAAATATCGTTGTTGGCCCCGACATGACAAGCGTCGCAAATTGTAGGCATAATGCATGTCATGACACGCCATGCATTATGTCAATAATTCGAGACACTTGTTATAGCGTGTCAAGATAAGTCATGGCTTGTAAGGACATGTGACATGTCATTGCATGCCAACATCGATGTTTTGGCGTGCCACAATGCGATGATTAGCGTGTCGAAGTGTTAAAAAATGCATGACATGACATGCTAACCCTCGCATCGTGGCATGCCAAAACATCATTGGTGACCCCAACATGACAAGCATTGCGAATTGTCGACAGAATGCATGTCATGACACACCATGCATTCTGTCGACAATTCAAAATGCTTATTATGGCGTGCCACGATGGGAGGGTTTGCGTGTCAAGACAAGTCATGGCTTGTCAAGACATGTCATGCCCTGCATTATAGCGATAACTTGAGCGGCTTTTTATGACATGCATTTTACTAAAACTTTACCTACTATTTTGGAATAATTTTTTTTTAAAGGATCTAGGAAAGTAGATCGTGGGGCCTAAAATTATTTTTTTTTAGAAATTAGTACAAAACAGGACACTAGTCATATATGAACGTGGTGAGAACACGTTCATTAATGGAGCTGAGAATTTACACGTGTTCTTATCGGTAAGAACACATTCATTTGTAGAACTGAAAATTTACAAGCATTCTTACTGGTAATAACCTTTGTAAATTTTTAGCTCAATAAGTGAACGCGTTGTTAGCAGTAAGAACCCTTCATATAATTGCCCACTATGTTGTAGTAATTTCTAGAAAAAATAATTTAAGATTCCGAGATCTACTCTTTCCTAGATCCTTTTTTTTTACGTACATTTTGCCAACACTTCGCTTACTATTTTGGAATAATTTAGAAGCGAGACTAATGTCGAGGCTAATAACGATCAACGAGATGTCTTAAGTTCAATTCTCACTAAAATCAAATTGAAATCATATTATTATGACTTGTCCATTGTGAAACTTAACCTACTTTTCAGCCCTTTAATGTACATAATAGAGCTCATTAAAAAATAAAAAAGGGGGCAAAATAATAAAAAAAAAAATTATGGATAAATTTATCATTCAACAATCTTAACATGAAAAAATATTGGTACTTTCTAGAGTTGACGGTCAGTTTCGCCCTGTAAAGTGTAAACACTCATCGAGTGAAAACAAGAGAAATGGAAGCGAGGGTGTTCTCGCTAACATGCGCAGCGCCTCCACTTTCACCGACGCCATCGTCATCTTCCTCGCATACAAGGCTCTGGTCCTCTCAGTTGAAGCCAAAATATGTTTCAGGTGCATAACACAACCTCCCACTATTCACTCGCATCAGTTGGTTTTTGAAATTTGAACTTTTTCTTTCTATTAAATTTGTACGCTTTCTGGGTTTTTAATTGGAGCTTTTGAACTTTTTCTCTCTGAATTTTTATGCTTTTCTGGATTTTTATGGCAGTTTTGAACCTTTTCTTTTCTGAATTTGTATGCTTTTTTCTGGGTTTTGATGGCAGTTTTGAGGAAGAGCATGAAAAAGGAAGAACCAGTATTAGAAGGTCTTCCCAAAGAGTACTACGACGATGTGAGCGTCCTTTATCCTTTAATTTGGCCAAATGGGTGCTCAAATTTAATGTTTTTCTGTGATTTTACGTGTAAAGTTTTGTATTTTATTTTTGGGTTTTGCCGAATTCAGTAGCGGTATTTGTTAGCATATTTTCTAGTTTTGGAAGCTGGAAGTGGAAGTAAAATTTTTCTGAATTAGGAATGGCAAGCTCAGCAAAGGGAGAAGACAAAGGAGCTCAATCGAAGGCGCCAAGAGGAAGACGAAGAGGAGGAGAGGAAGGTTGAAGAGTATAGGGAGATTGGCATGAGATTGAAGGATTATCCTGAAGAAGATGTCCGAAATGCTCGGAAGCTGATTTCAAGCTTTATCAGAGCAGCTGAAGAAGTGGAAGAGGTGATTTCAGAAATCCCATTGTGCTAAAATTGGCTTTAGTCTTTTAGGAAGACTTTCAGTTTTCACTGTGATCACTTTCAGTTTCTTAAGTTTGTTTTATTGCGTTTTGTACTTGTACTTGGACTGTGAGTTAATTGATGTTCATGATTTATATGCAGAAAATTGAGGAAGCTGCTGAGAAAGGGGAACTGACTGAACTTGTTTTGATGGTCATATGGAATCGCCTTGACCTCGCTCGACGTGATGTAAGTTGATGGGACTATGACAATTTCGTGGTTGTGCTGATGTTTGTTGATGACCAACACAGTGACTATCTTTAGTAGTATTTGTAATTGTAAGGTTTCATTAGCTCAAATTTCAAAGTTTTGCGGTGACATGATATCAGAATTGTGGTCAAGAAAATTTAATTTTTTCCTTTAATTTGTTCATAACTTGATAGAATATGATTCTGAAAAAAATTGATTCAGAGCTATAGAAATGAAGTTTTCTGTAACCTAAAAGTCAGTGGCTGCCCTCTAGAAACGGGCAATGGTTACTGATTGCTTGAGATGAACATACTCAACCTAATAGTAGCTTGGATCAGTCTAATGTTGTAGATACCCTGTCCCATTTTCCTCGTGACTCTTCAACTGTCGTCATCTCTCTCTATCTCTCACGCTCGCCAGCTTATTGATTTTGGGTATTTATGACCTCTTTACAGGATGAAAAGGATGTTATTAGAAGTCTCAATTTGCTATACAGAAGGGTCGAGGTACAAACTGCTCCCATCCTATTCTATGTTCTGGCCATGAAATGTTGATTTTAGTATTTTGGAATCAGCTGTTAACCTTTTTATACTTTGATTCCATTCCAAGTGGGAGAATTTGAGCTATTGAAATCACTCAATAATTTCAGCGTAGAATATCTTACATAATTAGTTTAGATTAGCCAAATGCACCCTAACCCTAACCCGTTGTGTACAATTTTATATTCAGAAAATTTGAGTTCTACTTAACATTTTAGGCTGAGATTTTGAAAAGGGAGGCTACTCCTGCGATGAGACTGCTCAACGATCTTTTGAATATGCATGATGGGTTCGATGGTGAAGGGTGGCTGAAGGAATGCAAAAAGCGCATGATTGATACTTTTCCACGAGAGGATCCATTTAGCATTCTTGTTCCAGCAGGATTTGACATTGATAAGGTATGATACGAATTTGCAGATTGCAGACTTATTATGATTGATTGTTTCCAGATTTCCAGCAGAAAAGTTTTAATCTGTGAAGAAAATATCAAGACTTGTAAACGGACAAGACAGTTTACACTTCAAAATGCAAATGAACATTGTTGGAAACAAATTTTTGTCCCAAAACAAGTTTTTTAAGTTTACCAGATTATTGATCAACTCATAACAGACGGTGATGCCAACAAATTTGTAACTGTTACGTCATTTTTGTCATTTCTGACTTCTTTATTTGATTGTCTTTTTCCTCTATCAGCACGAAGGACCACTCAGGCTACCAGTTGAAGCTGACGATGCTCTGTTCAGGGTGGACTTTGTTAGAGAGGTCGATGCATTGCTGCAAGAGGTTCGGGCTGAGCAAAGTGAAGTACAAAATGAAGCACAAAATGCACAAGGGCTTGATCCTGAAGCCATTGCTAATCGGTTGAAGCAGCAGGAGAAGCAACGTGCCATACGCTTGGTAGAATCCATACTAGACCTGGCCATCAATTTGCAGTGGTAGCAAAATTATTTTATACTAGCTTTTTCTTTTTTCTTGGTGAAGGGGTAAAGGGTTTTTCGTTGGCTTGAAAAGATCAAAGATTATTCAATGAAAATTAATGATTTTATTGCTTTAACCGAAAATTAATGGCATTGAAATTACAGGAAAAGGCTCTTGAATTTACATGGAATTTACAGCAGTGCCCTATGTGCTACTATACTGGAGCTACAAGCTTCTGGCTTCAAACAGAGCACAACTGTGGGACTTCATTTCGTAAGCAAATAAACCCGCCGGTTGTTCGGCAACTGGCTCGCCGTCAGTTGAGAAAAAACCTGGAAATGGAAGAGCCGTGTCGACCAAACGGAACCATCTCATACCTTCCGGCAGTGGAGGCAGAATAACAGTTTCTGAAAGATCAGCTGCACTGAAGGCAACAAATAAGTCACCCCATGAAGGGGAAGAATCATCTCCTGATTCGTTCGCTTCCTCTTCGTCTGCTTTCAACTTCATGGCAAGGAATTTGCAGGATGGATCTTCCCATTTGGGAGAAGATTGATCACTCCCGTACCAGTCTATATTTTCTTCTTTCAAGAAGTTCCTCTTCTGAAGTAGGTCGCTCCGCCTTATCCTAAACGAACTTAAAAATGCGATGAATTGTGTGGTTTGAGTAGCAAAACCTGTTCCCAGTGCATTCCAGTCGAAAGCTTTTCTGTCACTGTATGCAGGGGAACCGCCTGTAGATTGTCCGCACTCATCTCCCATGTTAAGAACAGGAACGCCGAGTGAAACAAACAAGATAAAGAGAAAGTTACGAATTTGTTTAAGTCGCCTTTCAAGTACAGCGGTTTTATTTGTAGGCCCTTCTTCCCCACAATTCCAACTGAGTTCTGCAGCTAGCTCAACACCACTGAAACTAACGAGGTCCACGAGAGGAAGTCCGGAGTTCCTGGAAATAAAGTTGAAAGAGAATGCTGGCCCTCGTCCATCTGAGAAGATTTCCCCGTTCCCACAAAGCCGTGTAGCAAGGTCGCCCAGAAGACCCTCACCCCTCAGAAAGTTCCTCACGTCATTAGAGAATTTCGTATTCGCTTCTGCCCACCTCTTCCAGTGAGGAAAGCGAGTTTCCCTTGGTACCAAGCCACGGGGATCCCAACAGTCCGCGATGATTTTGGTCTTCGAGAGTAGAGGATCAAAAGCAATTGCTTCGACCAAAGGCGGGCGAGATAAGTATTCACCATTAGACCCTCGCAACAGAGATGATGCATTTATAAAACAAAACCCATCAACGTGAAACTCAGTCACCCAGTACCGAAGACTATCCAATACCATTTGTTGCACGACAGGATAGTTACAATTCAAAGCATTTCTGGCTTCCAAATCCTCAACCCCGTTTACGTGATAATACGATGAGATATCGATTCCTTGCATAGCTTCACCCTCAGCGGTGTGGGTGAAAACAACTTCCAGTAGGACCTCTACTCCGTCGGCATGAAATTTTTTCACCGTCTCTTTCATAGAATTGACAGCTGATACAGGCCCTGAAGGTCCGAAACAATTCATTGGTGAAAAGAAATGGACAGGAAAATATGGACCCTTATGCTCATCGAATGGGAAAATCGGCTCTAACAAAACTGCATTCACACCGAGAGCTTTAAAATGCTCCAACTTCTCTGTCAAACCCGAAAATGTGCCTGCTATGTTAGTTGGTAGCTTACTAGACTTATGTTCAGTAAAACGTTTCACATTCAACCGATAAACCACAAGTTTTTCCAGCGTTAAGTCAGGCCGAACATCACGAGCCCAGTCAAAAACAGGTTCCTCACGTAGTCTTCCAAGATACTTCGACCCTGTCCCATGTGGAACTGATTTCGCAATGTTCTTAGCATATGGATCCAGCAAGACATTCCCTTCATCAAATCTATAACCATAGCTCACAAAATCCCATGCTTTTTCAAATGACGCATGCCAGATGTCACCTGATCGATTGACATATGGATCTAGATCGAGCTCCAACGCAGGTTTTTCGGCTGTGGTCTCATCATACAAGCATAAAACTACACTTTCTGCATTTCTTGAAAAGATGGCAAAGTTCATAGAACCGTCATTAGAGAAAGAGAGACCCAATGGAGCAGGACAGCCTCGACCAAAACCAACTGGAAAACAGAAATTTGTCTTCCTATGGCTTCTTATTTCCAAGTCACTCAAATCAGCGTCTGCGGGAGATTTCAAAACAAAAGAGAGGTAGAAGGGGATTTGTTTAGCCTCAAACTCCAATTCGAGAGTAAACTTGCCAGAAGATGTCACAGTGAATGGAGTTTCAAGGGCAGCAGTTCTGTCAGCTGGGGTCGAAGTTCTGAAATTCGAAGGCACGAAACTAGATGAATCAGCTCTATACATTCCCCAACTCAGTACTAGTCTTCTATCACTTCTGGACGGGTGTAACAATGAAACTTCGATATTCACAGTGTGTTTGGCATTTCTCTTTCTAACAAAGACATTTACCAGATCCCCAGTGTCTGTCCTAAATAGATAAGTAGATACCTTGCTTGGTTCTTCCGTTTCAGTACCGGTGGAGACTCTTTGCTCCATTGGCTCAACAGAAACTCGGGATGTAGCATACACTTTCCATTCACGGTCCCTTAGAGGCCTTTCCTTGAAAATTTGCACAACTTCTCGTAAAACTAGATTTCTTTCTGTACCCAATTTTACATAACCATGAACACCGTTGTTCCTGTGTCCATAACGATCCATAGCTGTCAGCTTAGGCAATTCAGTGGTTCCACAATTCAAACAACAGGAGGCCTGTATTGCGATTGACAGCGGAAGAGTTGCCATCCTAGAGCCTCAAACACGAAGGTCTCCCTACGCAAATGTGCACAGGCATTCTGTTCAAGAGAAAGTATGTTAATTTTTCCTTAAAAACAAACAATTTTTTTCCAAATCTCCCTAATATTTTGGATCCTAGCAAATCATCATCTCCTGAACAAGCTTCTTAAATCACCGGCATTCGATAAAGAATCATAATTTCCAATTTTTCATGCTGCAACATGAAATTGCAATTGCAATGACAACATTTTACAGATAAATAAAAATGAACAGGATCCATGAGAGTGGTCACAAATGATCCAAAACTATCAAATGATAAAAAAGACCGTGTGAATCAAGAAAAGAAGCTAAACCCAGATTTTAGTTTGAGATAATCTAAGATGGGTTGGTCATAATTCAAGTAAAAACAATAAAAAAAATCCAGACGGGTGTTCATAATTAATTGCATCAGCAGCTAACAACCAGACAGAAGATCATAAGCATTGACAAATTCAGAAATTGATTACAACGAAGTGGGAGATATGAACTAACTTACAATATTAGACTTGCATAGTGAGAATCAGACTCATGCAGAAGCAGGAGGAAGGGGAGGGAGAGAGAGAGAGAGAGAGAGAGAGAGAGAGGCCAGTCACATTGAAGAGGAGGAAGGCAAGAGAGCAGAGAGGTGTGGGATTTCGTTTTTTGGAAAGTTGTCAGGATTTTATTGGCCGCAGAGCGCAGCAAAGCTGATCGAGATCGAGATGGGTAAGCGTGAAGTTGAATTGTTCCTACGAAAATGCTCGACCGTTCGATTTTAGCTAAAATTTAAACTTTGTAAAGATAATAATATTTTAACAACAAAATTTATAGCAATGATCGTTTTGAGTGATACCGTTAAAATTTTCGTCTAAAATAAAATTTTTTAAGAGAAAAATAAAGGATAAAAGTAAAATACGAAATTACCTATACCAACACATGTCGAAAAATTCATAGAGTTAAATCTTCTTTATCTTGAATCGTTCTACTATTAATTGTATCGAATTTTAATAAAGTTTAACACATGTCGAGTTCTGCAAGATAGGTTGCACGATGAGAATGAACGTTGATTTTGCAACGCCTAATGTGCCGAACAGCCGTATTAGTAGAACTTGTGCTATGATTAGACATATGATTACGCGAAGATGAACTTGTGGCCAGAAGGCTGCACCACTCTCATGTTTCTGGTCGTAGACATTAATAATCTGGCGGCAAAAAGGAACCATTAGTGCCACCGTAACAATGAGCTAATCTGCATTTACTAATGGCAGAATTGAAGTATGAGATAATGTACCAGATGACGATAAACTAGGAAGGTGAAAGCGAAGAAGATGAGAATGAAAGGAAGAAGTAATGGCGTGACAACAGAATACACTAGCCCGAGTAGAAAATATAACTGTGTCCTGGGTTCGTTTGTGGCGAAATTCAAGGAACCGAGATCAATTGCCTGCTCCCTATCTTGTTCTGTCGTAACCAGAAATGCGTTCTTGAGGTGAAACAAAATAAACGGCGTCAATCTGAGGATTTCTGCAGCGATTCCACTCCAACCATCAACCATGATATAAGTGATGAAGAATGTGGCTTTCATTGGGATGGACCTCCCAACAGTTTTTGTGAATCTACATTATTATGCATCTAGAACGCACGAATGAAACAAACAGAGACTGTCCAACAGATAATTGTTTGACAAGAAAAGAAAACACGCTACACTAGAAATACTCACTTCTTCGCTCAACTTCCCGATCTTTCCAGTGTAGTAGTCAATCGCGTCGACTCTATCTCCCCACAGGCCCAAGAAACCAGTCATAGAAGAACATATAAATCAAGTAAAGCAAAGAAAGAGACCTTTGTAGTAGGCCTCGTCATGGGATTTCTCTCAAACTTGTTTTGGTAACAAACAAGCCAATTTTTCGTACTCTTCTTCTTGTCGACCACCTGTGCAAGTTTATTTGCATTGTATACAACTTACAAGCATTTAAAGTAAGACAATTCACTTCGATGTCGGGTTGTAGTATAATGTATGCTCTTTAAATTTTTTTTTCAGCACTCTGTGTGTGTGTGTGTGTGTGTGTGTGTGTATGCTGATTCCTCCACCAGTCGAGCCAGTAAAACTCAACAAGTTCAGAAATTCGCTTACTTGATGTGTAAGATAGTGATCGTGTAATATATTGCATAATATGTTTTCCTAAAAGTAGCTGATGTGAAATCCCATTGAAAGAGGGATGCGAACTCCTAGGCATTATTGTAGAGATATTTAGTTGACTTAGTTGTGTATATATATTGTACTTTTTCTTTGGCAATAATTTACGAAAACTATTTAGCCCATCACTTTCCATAGCCCTGCAATATACTATTCATTCACTTTCAATTAATGGCTTTGCAGCAAAACAATACATGGGCTTGTTAGACGGAGTCAAGGTCAAGCTGTACTTACCGCAGTCTGAGGAGTAGGGATTCTGATCAAACTCTTATCCTTTCTGATACTCCTCGTTTTTAGGACTTGTATTTCAATTATTTGTTGTACGCAAAGATGTGTATGTAATCATGTCTTTCTGTTTGTATTTTTAAAGTTCTGTGTATCCAGGGTTTTCAAACCCATATCGTAATCCTTAAGTTGTTATAAATACATGTATCCCATTATTGATTGGGTATGCAATTGAAGTGAATCCTGAGAGTGCTAAAGTTCTTATATGGTATTGAGCTTTACTGTCTAACGATCTTGGATCCTTGTTTTTTTTTTTTCCACACTTCAATGGCTAAAAACAATGTCAACTCTTCCAACTCCACCTCCTCCAACCCACCTACCACCACTCAATTCCATCTGTTTTCCATTGTTGTCAATATCAAACTTGACAAAACCAACTACCCACTTTGGTTGGCTTAAATTCTCCCAGTTCTCAAGAGTAGAGATATGATGGGGTACGTGGATGGTACTTTGGTGTGCCCTCCCAAAAACTTGCCTAGTGTTACCACTGTGGATCCTGCGTACACTGCATGGATCCAACAAGATCAAAAGATCCTTAGTTGGATAAATGGCTCATTGACTGCTTCTGTTTTGTCTACTGTGGCAAGCAAGAGAATTGCGTGTGCCACTTGGGAAGCTTTGGAGCAACGGTATGCCTCCACTTCTCAGAACAGAATTTTATTCCTGCGAAATGAGTTGTTGAAGACCAAGAAAGGTGATCTTTCTGTTGCGGATTACCTAGATTGCATGAATGCGATTACTGATAACCTTGCCCTCGCGAGGCAACCTGTGAATGATGATGAACTCGTGCAAATTGTGTTGAACAATCTAGGACCTGCTTTTGAAATGACAGTAAGTTTTGCTCAAGCTCGGGATACTCGTATCACCTATCCCACACTTGAGGCACTTTTGTTGACTACCGAGTGAAGAATGACGGATCAGAATGTTTCCCTCGTTGAACCTGCACCTATCAATGCCTTTGTTGCTACTTGAGGACGTGGTGGCGAACGTTCTCGTGGGACTGGAAGAGGTACATCTCCATCTAATCGTGGTTTTCTATCCAATCAACGAGGATACAATCCTTGCAACAATAACAACCAGCACAATCAGTCGGCTAATGGTGAGAGACCTCCTTATCCTGGTGAGCATATTATTTGCCAAATATGTGGCAAACCAAGCCATCATGCCCTTAACTACTACCAAAGGATGAACATTGCTTATGAAGGTCATCATGCCCTTGCATGCTAGTCACAAACCCATTGGTTGCAAATGGGTCTACAAAATGGACCTGGCTTCTCTACCCTCCCAGTTCCCATACACTCGCTTCCCCTCCTATTTGTGCAGTCACGGTTAAGCCATGTCAACATTTTATATCATTATTGCTTTTTGTCTTATTATCTCTATAAAAAATCAATATAAAATGTTGACGTGGCTTAACCGTGACAGCACAAAAGAGGAGGGGATGTGAGTGTATGGGAACTCGGAGGGCAGAGAAGCCAGGTCCCTATAAAATTAAGTATAGCTCTCGTGGCATAATTGACCGGTACAAGGCTCATCTTGTTGCTAAAGGCTACACTCAAATTGAGGGTATCTATTATCAGGAAACCTTTTCTCCTATTGCTAAACTCACCACTCTTCGTTGCCTCCTGGCCGTTGCTAGTGCCCATCATTGGACTTAAATAGGCCTCCAAAAACTGGTTAACAAATCTTTATATAGACTTAAACAGGCCTCCAGAAACTGGTTTTCCATTTTTTCAGTCACCATTCAGAAAGCTGGTTATCAACAGTCAAAAGCTGATTATTCCCTTTTTACAAAGGCCCAAGGTACCTCATTCACTGCAGTCTTTATCTATGTAAACGACATACTTCATACAGGAAATGATCTTAAAGAGATGGAACGACTCAAAACATTCCTTCTCACATGCTTCAGCATCAAAGATCTTGGTGATTTAAAATATTTTTTGGGCATTGAATTTTCTCGTTCTAAGAAAGGCATTTTCATGTCTCAGAAGAAATATGCACTGGATGTTTTGCAGGATTCTGGTCTAACAAGGGCATGCCCAGACAAGCTTTCAATGGAACAAAATTTGAAACTCACTCCCACCAACGGAACATTGTTAGATGATCCCACCAAGTACAGAAGACTAGTCAGACAATTGATTTATCTTACTGTCACCAGGCCTGACATAGTATTTTCAATTCGCACATTGAGTCAATTCATGCATGAGCCTCGCAAACCTCATTGGGATGCAGCTTTACAAATTCTCAAGTACATTTAAGGTACTCCTGGTCAAGGTGTGTTATTTCTTGTCTCCAACAATCTTGAATTAAAGGCCTTTTGTGATTCCGATTGGGGCAGTTATCGTGGCACAAGAAGGTTAGTTACTGGGTATTGTGCCTTTCTTGGAAATTCCCTTATCTCATGGAAATCCAAGAAACAAGGTAATGTTTATCAATCATCTGCAGAAGCCGAATACCGAGCTATGGCTAACACATGTTTAGAGTTAATATGGTTGCGCTATATATTGCAAGATTTAAAGGTTTCGCAGAAATGTCCCACACCATTATTTTGTGACAATCAAGCCGCTCTATATATTGCAGCTAATCCTACTTTTCATGAGCGAACGAAACATATTGAAATTGATTGTCACATCGTTCGAGAAAAACTGTAAGCTGGAATGATTAGTCATTCACATGTACCTACACGTTTCCAGTTAGCAGATTTATTCACAAAGGCTTTAGGGAAAGATAAACTCGTGAAATTGCGTGACAAGTTGGGACCTCATGACATTCACTTTCTAACTTAAGGGGGAGTATTAAGAAAAGATCATGTAATATATTGTATAATAAGTTTTCCTATAAGTAGTTGATGTGAAATCCCATTAAAAGATGGATGCGATCTCCTAGGCATTATTGTAGAGATATTTAGTTGACTTGGTTTTGTATATATATTGTACTTTTACTTTGGCAATAATATACGAAAACTATTTAGCCCATCACTTTCCATAGCCCTGCAATATACTATTCATTCATTTAACATATTTTAACATGAAAATATCCAAATCCAAGTTCATTCATGTGTGAGAGTTGTATTCATTATTTCAATTAGAGGCAAGCTCTTTGCATCATCAACTTTTAACTAGATCTATGTTTCCTACTAATTTTTCCTCTTAATTTCCCATCTAAAATGTGTAAAGGTATCCTGAAATCCGAATATTTGTATCCAGCGAGTATCCGACAAGTGTCGTATCTGCTGAAGTATCGAGAAAACTGAAGTGTCTATGCTTCATAGCACAACAAGTACCTCATAACAACTTTTTTGTGTCGTCCAAGTTATGCTAGACACAAAAATGACTTGAATCGTTAATACTTTAGCAGCACTACAAAATCAAAATGTTGTGGCCCTCTTTGAAAGTGACCCCAAACCTGAAAGACATATTTCACAATTAACTCAAAAAATTAAAATTAGCAAAAGCATGAAGGAAGTAGCAATCCGAATGTAAGCGGCGGAATCAAGGCCGGCGTCATCAATGAGCTCCGGTTCGGGTATCCGCAGCACGGCAGGCATCCAATTGAGGAACTTAATGTAGGTTTTAGCGTCCAGATTGACGAACTTCTTGACAAAGGCGCCGGAGCTCGTGGGGCTCCCCATCATCCCCTTGAAGTACCATTTCGGAAAATAGACTTTGTCGTTGAACGGCTGCAGCTGCAGCAGCCCAAACGCAACCAGAAATCCGAATGCAATTAGAATGTTGATGGCGGCGGACATGAGGACATCTTGAAAATTTGCCATTTTTATTAATTAATTGATTAATTATTCCCCTCCTGAATTCAAATTCAAGACCCCGATGACGACGATCAATTTTGACGCAGCGGAAGTTATAGGTTAAGGGATCACGAACGATCTTCTACGCGGAGGAACATGAAGCGAAAGAGAGAGCGGTTGGATGGCGCCAACAAGGTCGGAGGCATGTTTGGTGTCGCCGGACTCGCGCTTTCGAACGTTGTAGGGAATATCATTTTAATTTGTTCTTTTGACCGAAATGCCCCCTTCAATTACTTTACTTTCTTTTCTTTTTCTTTTAAAATATGCTTTTTTATTATTATTATTGAAAGAATATTACAAGATAAAATCCATTAACTACAACTCGCCTCCAGTTGTAAAAGATAGATTGTCCTGGTGATTTGGGTGTTTTGAATTCTCTCTCATCCTTTTTAGGTTGTGTTTGGTACACTGACAAGAATTCGCAAGAAATGATTTCTCATATATTTTCCTTGAGGAAGAGAAATGCAAATTCCAAATTAAGAAAGAAATTGTATAAATATGAGCTCAACTACATACAAGCACATTCAAGATTTATTATTTCTTGATGTGGAATTTATACTCTCAACCCGTCCCTTCACGTGTGGTGAATTTTCAAGTCTAACACGCAAACAACACAAATCTGATGACATGAAGCACGTGCAACCGTTGAGCTTCACACATGGGACAACCCTATACTCCTATGTAGAAACATGAATCCTCTAATTAATAGTTTACAATGGTTAATATGAAGAAATTCTAAAACAAATACAAATACGAGATTACATTTCTAAAATTACGAGAGGATTCCAAGTTAATTAAGTCTATTTCAACAAAAATACTACTTTTTAGGACATAATGAGCATTTTTCATTGTTATATATTTGTCCTAAAAAGACAATTAATGCTTTTTTGTGTCATCCATGAGAAGGGCGTAGGGCTTTACTTTCCCTCCTACTTTATCATGAATCAAGAAATTGTTTCCCAAGGCCGACTTACCATGGGAAAGGCAACACTTTCTTCCAAGAGCATCTAATATATAATATGTCAAAATTTTATTTGATGGCTGATGTGGTAAATTGAATACAAGTGTTGAATTCTTTTTTTTTTTTCACTAAATGTGTCAAATATTTATTTTATTATTTTATTGGGTCTAAAGTTACATTAACTATTCAAAAATAATAATAAATAATTGTAGTTTTTATTCTATTGGGTGTTAATGGAACCCATGTATTAAAAAATTCAATTAAATATATTTGACTCATTCTTTGTTTGCTGTTAAAAAAAGGCAGTTAGAAAGTAAAGAGTCAAATGATTCACATGTCACATCATATCTGGCATATCCATTGGAGAACACCTAAAAGTCTTTTAATCCTATTTGGCATATTTGATATCTCATTTGGATATGGTCTAACATACCAAATGTAGCTTTAGTGTAATTTTTTTTTTTTTCATCACTTGATATTTTTTTAACAAACGATATTATCTACACTAAAGGAGAGGATGTGGGTTTAGCCTCACAATGGATTAACAATAATGTGGTTCAAATTCGTTTTTGACGATAATCGAACCTAAGACCTCTCATTTACAAATGAAGATGAATATCATCAAGTCGTAGTACTAAGTGGCTCTAAGACCTTTTACTTATAAGTGAAGAAGAATACACATAGACCATAGTACTAAGTCGGGGTGAGCTTAGCCTCACAATGGACTAGCAACAATATGGTTCAAATTCGCCTTTGGCGAGAATCGAACCTGATATCTCTTACTTACAACTGAAGATAAATATCACTAGACCGTAGTACAACCACTAGTTCTAGTTAAATTTCATTTAACAAACGATATTATCTAAACTAAGGGGAGAGAGGTGGGCTTAGCCTCGCAATGGATTAGCAATAATGTGGTTCAAATTCGCCTTTAGCAAGAACCGAACCTAAGATTTCTCACTTACAAGTGAAGAGGAATATCACTGGACCGTAGTACTAAGTGGCAAACTTAGTGTAATTTTAGTGGTAGAATTGCACGTATTCCAAACAACAATCCGCATCCAATTGATCGGACATAATTTTTCTTCTTCTACACACTCTTAATTATTCGTGGTTTTTATTCTTCCCTCAAATATTAGTTTGTTTGTTAAAAAAAAAATTACTTTGTTTGCGTTTGATGTTATTTGCTTGATTACATTGTAAATGTATAACAAAGAATAGATACTTTTCAATTTGATAATCTAAACAATCTACTTGTAATAAATCACATTCAAATGAGACCAATCTAATTTACGATTGATCTTTATGTCACCAAGACATTGTGTTATAAAACTCAACAACTAGTAATGAATGGTTAAGTTAAGAAAATATCAGTGATATTGATGGTGGACCTTGTTAGGCATGTAAGTTTATCATGGTATCAAACCAGGCTATTCTCTCGGCACGTCCTGTGCCTGGGTTAGTGGGCTCAAATATGCTTCCTAAAGTTAGGCTTTTGAAAAGATAAGCTAGCTCCAACTTAAGGCAACTGAATGCATATGCCTTCAAAAAGATTGGCATTTGCTTCAAAGACTGAAACCGATTAAACTGGTTCTAAAAAAGATTGGCGTTATTTTTGGTATAATGATTTAACCAATTCCAGTCCCTTGTGACCTCGTGTTGGGTGATTTATGAGGGCCCGTATTGGAGAATATGATCCCGTATTTGTCCCATGGCAAAATAATACACAATTAATACGTGAGTTTCCCCTCTTAATATTGTGTTTGATGTTATTTGCTTGATTACATTGTAAATGTATAACAAAGAATAGATACTTTTCAATTTGATAATCTAAACAATATACTTGTAATAAATCACATTCAAATGAGACCAATCGAATTTGCGATTGATCTTTATATCACCAAGACATTTTGTTATAAAACTCAACAACTAGTAACGAATGGTTAAGTTGAGAAAATACCAGTAATATTGGTGGTGGACCATTTTGAACATGTAAGTTTATCATGGTAACAGACCAAGCTATTCTTTTGGCAAGTCCTATGCCTGAGTTATTATGCTCAAACATGCTTCCTAAAGTTGGGCTTTTAAAAAGATGAGCTAGCTCCAACTTAAGGCAACTGAATGGATACGCCTGCAAAAAATTTGGCAGGTGTTGGCTCCAAAGATTGAAACCCATTAAACCGGTTCTCGAAAAGATTGGTGTTAGTTCCGGTATAATGACTTGACCAGTTCCCACCCCTTGTGACCTCGTGTTGGACGATTTATAAGGGCATGTATTGGAGAATATGATCCCGTATTTGTCCTATGGCAAAATAATACACAATGAATACGTGAGTTTCCCCTCTTAATATCACTAATGTCTTTTGTGATAAAACTCGACGCCTATGATTAAAGTTAAAGACAATATCGATCAATGATATTATTGGTGAACCTCCTTGGATCTATTAATTTAATGTAAACTGTATTATGTTCGATTTTTAAAATAATATAACTTAAATAGTTACGAACATTTACTCCTCGAATCCCGACATTCCAAAAGAGATTTTACTAATAAATATCAAACCCACAAATTAAACAAAGGGGATTCAACAGTACAACGAATGAAACAAAAGAACATGAACTTGGAATATGCGATTTGTGGTCGATAGAATCGACAAACCCAAGTGGCGATACAAAATCCCATATTCCCCCATCACTACTTTCCACAAATATAATTCCAACGAAAATGTACGAAATTACACGTCAGCCTAACTTAATGTTATCCAAACCTCCACATCATCATACACCTAACAAAAAATCTCCACATCAGCAAAACGACACCGCAACGGTGCGAATCACCGGGAATACAGAAAAGCAACAGACAGATAGGCTGTCACTTTGCGGGCCCGTCCACCACAACTTCCTCCCCCATCGACCCAATGCTTCCATTCGTAGCCGTCCGATCGTCGTAGCTGATTCTGCGGACCCCACCGTAATCATCATCACCGAAATCCGAATCATCACAGCCGTCCATCTCGGTCAATCCATTCTCATCGTCCGACAGCGGCACGAGCCAGCACATGCCGTGCATGTGCCCGCTCACACAAACAAAATACTCCAACGCGCCGTGGTGCGAGCCGAGCCGCCGCGCCGCGCTCTTCGGAACGAGCCCCGCCGTAGTCATGCTCCACACGGGGGCCCCACAATAAGGACACCTTACCCGCTCCTCGAGCTTCACCCGCCGTCCGATCAAATACGCCCTCGTCCGCGACTTGTCAAATCCCTTAAATACCCCTCTGTAAATCCCCAGATCGTCCTCCTTCTCCCCCATCGGATGCTCGCAGGGGTCGCTGACGTACAGCAAATCGCCGCGGCACTTCTTCGTGAGGAAGCTCTGCCCCGATGTCTTTGAGAATCGTGACGATTTGACGAGGTGACCCGGGGTAGGTTGACTCACCTTGAAATTCCGAGTCGGCTCGCATCCGCCGCAGAAGAACATGAGCTTCGCGAGCGTGTGCCATCCGCCGCCGATCCGGCCGTTGGGCGCACAGTTCTCCAGCGCCGCCACCATGCGCGGGGCGCGGTACTTGCAGAGCTCCCGCCACAGCAGCCGCTTCACGATCGCCCGGAGCTTGTGATTCACCGACGCGGTCGAGGAGAGCGCTTGGATGTCCCAGTCCATGGACTGGAAGACGAGAAACAGTATCCGCTCATTCAGGATCCCGTTGTCGTCCGAGTCGGACCGCTCGCTCGGCGGGTTCGGTCTCAGTCGCCGGTTCGCATTCATCGCGAAAATGCCGGACTGAATTTCGACTCCCTTTCAAGATGCAGCTAGGGCCGCGAGCTGATATATAGTGGCGCCGTGAATACATTATCTGGACACGCGTCCCGTCCTTAGTGGTTGGTCAGTCGGGGGTACGTGCCGACTACTTATTCGCCAACGGACGCGTGGTGGTTTGCAATTGCGTAGATCATTGCGATAGCGAGTCCAGGAATTGGGAATAATTGAGGAGCTGCCACGTACTAGTTTGTATTTCGGAATCGGAAATATCTTTTTGGTGGCGAAAAATATCTGAGAGCGTTCTTTGATGTCGATTGTCGCGGGATGTCGAACACGAGTCCACTGGATAATCCGCCTCACACGTGTTGGGATAATGTCCTTCCACGTGTGATTCAATCGACTTACCTAAAGTTTGTTTGACGTTCGGTTCCATCTTTTTGTCGTGACACAGTCAAGTTACGGAGCAAGGTATCAATGAGGGAAGAAAGTGGATCATCTGCAGAATCCAAAAATTACTGTTCATCTTTGTCAGGGTCACGACAAAATGATATTCCAAAAACAGCGTGTAGCCGTGTTGGTATTTCAATTCAAAAAAGTTATTTTATCACATAGAAATGGTACCATGTGTATTGGTTGGTTCTGTCTTTAATAGAGAGAGAGTACAATTTGTAATATTTTTGGAGGATTTGTATAATAGAACCACCAAAAAGATGAAGATTTATAGGGTTGTTCCCTCACATGTGTTGGGATAATGTGCTTCCACGTGTGATTCAATCGATTTACCTTAAGTTTGTTTGGCTTTCGGTTCCATCTTTTTGTCGTGACGCGATCAAATTACGGAGCGAAGTGTCAATGAGGGAAGAAGGTGGTTGATCTGCGGAATCCAAAAATTACCATTCACTTTGTCAGGGGCACGACAAAATGGTATTCCAAAAAACAACATGTAACTCTGTTGGTATTTCAGTTCGAAAATGCTATTTTATCATTGTCACATAAAAATGGTACTATGTGTATTGGTCAGTTCCATCTTTAATAGAAAGATGGTGCAATATGTAAGATTTTTGGAGGATTTGTATAACAGAACCACCAAAAAGATGAAGATTTCTAGGGTTGTTCTTGATGTTAGTGGGTAAGATTTTTTGTTCTGTTGAGCAATGTCATTGTCTATTAATTGTTAATATGCTCCATATGACTGTCGTTACTGTTCATAGTAATGTGACTAACACGTCGTAGATGTATATTCTCAGGTCTTTCGAATGACATTTTTTGTTCTGGTATTTAGAAATCGAGGATAGATCTATATGCTAGTTTGTTGTGTGTATTCTTAAATGTAAGTATTGCATCGTACATACTTTGTTTACTATCCTTGCTTTGTGAATGTATGATCCTTGCTTGCAAAAAGTATTGATTCGTACTTTGTTTACCATCTAGAGGCAGGAAAGACGTGTATAAAAGTATTTATTTTTTGAAGCATAGAAGGACGGTGTTAAACCAGTGGAAACAACTTCTTTGCAAAGTAAGAGTAAGCATGCGTACAATGGATGTTCTCCTCTTTTCTCTGACTCTGACAAACCAGGGAGCTTTATTGGCTTGGGGTTGCCTTTTTAGAAGGACTAAGTTATGACTACAGATGTGGGGTTGCAAGAGCTTTGATATATCACCGGATGTGCGTCTTTTTTATTGATCTCATTAACTAAATTTAGTTAATAGTGCTACCTAATGTGCTAAATCTAGATTATGGTTACTTACAGTACTAAAGTTATAAGTTCATGAAGTCTTGTCTTTTTAGGGATGAGTTTGGTTCTGTTTTCTTCGTTTTGTATCTCCAGCTATACTTTTGTTGATTCTGCATAACACAACGTCAAATCATGCAAGAACTATAAAAAACTCGAAACGAGAAAGTAAAGAATCAAATGAAAGTCACAGTCCAAATAAAATACTGAACCAAGAAGAGTAAAACAACTCTTTATTCAATAACTCTCATCACATTTAGAGGTTTTGAAAGAATTAGGAGTCAATTAGATGGCGCTAAAGGTGAGATGTGAGTGAGAGCAGCTGAGCAGGGTTCGTTAGAGACCTTAAGGTCAAATATTAAATGTAAAACATTGTCGTTTTGAAGGGTTTTGGTTGGGTTCAGTTTGGTTTCCGAACTCTTGAAACCAAACCAATAAAATTCAGTTCAGTTCAATTTTTTTTTTTTTTTCGATTTTCGATTCTTAGACTTTGGTTCAGTTTTTTTGAACCCCCTCTATAACTACTAAACACATTAAATGTGAATATGAGAAGATTACTATTACCATGTTTTTTTTATTGGTGATTGTAGTTTTTATTCATATAAAATAAAAGATAATGGACTCGTTTGAAAGTGCTTTTAAAATAACTGAAAGCGTTTTTAGCGAAAATATTTTTTGTTCCAAAAGCATTTGAATTAAGTGATTTCCTAGAATTTACTTGCGTTTTTACTAAGAATTCGTTAGAAAAACATTTTCACCAAAAACGCTTTCAGTAATTTTAAAAACACTTTCTAAACGAGCCTAATATTGTTGAAACAAAAATATGAACTGGGCCTTTGCGTACATATTGGGCCACGGCCCATTTCCGAACAGAATTGTAGTTTCGAGTTCCGAGTTTCCACTTCGAAACATGGCCTTCTGGATTTTGGGTATCACCTCCCCAGCGTACGTTAGCACGCTCCACCACTGGGCCCAAACAAAACTTACACTACCCTACGCATCCCCAGCGCATGTTAGTCTCCGCTTCACCTAACCAACTCATCATCTCTGTGTGTGCGCTTCTTCCACATAAAAACCCTCTTCTATCATACTCATCCCCCCACCTCTTTCTCTCTCCGCCCCCACCCCATCTGTCTCTCTCTAGAATTAGGGTTTCGACTCAGTCAC
Source organism: Pyrus communis (assembly GCF_041283825.1). Classification (NCBI taxonomy): domain Eukaryota; kingdom Viridiplantae; phylum Streptophyta; class Magnoliopsida; order Rosales; family Rosaceae; genus Pyrus; species Pyrus communis. The sequence goes on from NC_142567.1 coordinate 1,815,030, forward strand.
TCCCTCTCTCTCTCAGTTGCCGATCGATCTTCGTGCTTCAATGCCTGCGAATCTCCGGCTGAGATTTTCCTCGAAGTGCCAGATTGTTCAATTCCTTGGGCGATTGCGGCACGCCGTCCCGGAGTTCGTCGTGTATTCGTTTCGGTTTAAATAGCGGGTTCCGATTGAATTGGAGCGGCGTCCGCTGGTTGTTTGATGGCTCCCAGCCGGAGGAAGGGAGTTAGCAAGGCCGCTCAGGCCGCCGCTGCTTGCCGCCAATGGAAGGTCGGCGATCTTGTTCTTGCTAAAGTCAAAGGCTTCCCTGCTTGGCCGGCTACCGTAAGTCTTCTTCTCCGAAAATTGAACTGTTATCGGTTTATTTAGGCTGAATGCTGAGTGAAGACGGCTACCCAGTTGAGGAATATGCTTTAATTAGGGTTTTTGTGCTTTTCTGCAAGCTTAGTTAGTTTGTTACCGTGTTGGTTTGGTTTTCTGGATCTGAAATTTTGAATTTCTTTCTTTGGTTAATTTCATTGAGTAAATATTTCGGCTTTGCAATTTCTGTTGTTTGGGATATTGTTATTTTACTTTAATCTTGGTAGTTGGAAGTGTTAAATGAAAGTGGAAATGCATGGGTACCTCAGATTTCTGTATTATCCTTTTGAAATTAGGATTCTCGTATTCTTTTTCTTTGCATGTGGAAATGGGAGTTCGATGTGACGCTTCATTTTTCTGCAATTCGATTGGGAAAAAGTTTATTTATTTCCTATCAGGGGGTTGAAGCTCCCTTAATCTTATTTACCTGTGATTCTCATGCACAGTGGTTTGAAAGTGCAGCCACTGCATTGATTTTTTATTCTTCACATGCTTTCAGTATTAGACTTGCTTTCCGTGATTCCCAATGGTGAATGCAGAAAATTGTGTCTCTTTTTATGTTCAGTGTGAGTGATTATAAAGTTGGTTTTTCTGGCTGCAGGTAAGTGAACCAGAGAAGTGGGGCTACTCTGCTGATTGGAAGAAAGTTCTAGTCTTCTTCTTTGGAACCCAACAGATGTAAGTACTTAATACCTTCTTGATTAACTTTAACTAAGATCAACGGTGGTGGTTTCCACTGTTGTGCAAGTTAACAATTGATTAGTTATGACTTTCCTTTCAGATCAGACTTACTGACGGAAGTTAACTTTGTACTTTATGATAATATGATGTCATGTTGTTTGAGTAAGGTATGATTACTATGATTGTACTGAGTTTTGAAGATTGAAGCTGATTACATCATTCTTGTCTTTTAAAATTGGTATCTTAACTTGTGTTGCTAGACTAGACTGTATATATGTATTTGGTGAATTTAAAATTGCTACCACTGTTATTGCGTCTATCCTTCATTTTGGTCCTCCTCGTCCAGTTAGTTGTACATGAAGATGGTACACCAAACTGTAGTTGTGGATATTTTTCTATAGATTGCCTCTGAAAAATAGGGATGGCACTAGAAAAGTGTAGTGGCGAGTAATAACAGCCAAAACTTGTCTGTTACTGATGATTTGTTGTTATTAGTTATGGCCCTTATCCTATTCCATTAAGTCGGGATCAAACATGGCCATTTGGATAGGGACAGTGGCAATGTCAATAAGCAACTTTTAGTTCTTCATTCCTTTAAATGCACCAACAATGTTGTGCAAAAGACAAGAGAGTATAATTATTTAATCAAGCTGACACATTATATGTAAAGTGATTTATTTGATATGAATTTGCTCTCTTCCTCTCTTTAGCATATAATTTCTTTCTCTTGTTTTCATTTGGCTTATTTAATTTGTTTCATATCATATTTAAACCTTAAAAATAAGAATTATTTAACAGATATCAAAAGAATGGGGATCGATTTAGTAGTTGGTTTTATTCACGATCTGAAGTTCTATAGTTATGCCAAAATCCAAAGACGGGTTGCTTATACTGGTTTACTTCCCAATAAGTTGAAGAGTTTCTGAATCTTACTAGTTTCTTTGTCTTTTGTACCCTATGTCGAATCATACAAATAGCTGGTAAACTTGCAAATATGGGACTAAAATGAGGAAGTTTCAGGTTCACCCTCCAAGGACAGTAACCTTTACTTAGTAGTCCCACATCGGAGAAACAAAGCTTTTGGAGGACTATATTATTTACTGACATTGTGGGTTACGGATATATTTTATCAGTTAAGAAGAGTAGTATAGTTCTTATGAGAATAGTCTGAGGCCGTGAGTCGAATTCTAGATTTGATTGTGATATTTTATTGGATGGACGCCAATATAGGTTGCATCAATACTGAGGAATCTACTTAACTGGTTTTAGTTCTCCCACTGAGAATTTTTCATTCTGTTTACAGTTTCTGTTTCTGGATAACACAATTTTACTTATTTCTGGTCATTTTGTGCATATTGAAGTACAGTTAAAGTGATGGGGGTAAAGAAACTCCTGAGAACTTTGTTTTAGTTTTCGGGAAGTTGACTGAAGGGTTCTTTTGAAGGGATAAAATTCATTTTTTTCCACAAATGTAGAAATATGCATGTAGAATTGGTTGAATAGCAGTTACAAGGACCACATTTGAAATTGCTGTCTGCGCCTAACATAACGAATCTGCCAGTAATTATTACATTATGATTAGGGAAAGATGTTCTCCATAGTGAATACTTGTTAGTTTCTGATTGGTTTAATTGAACTGTAGTAAGTTTTATTGTTTGGTACTGAATGATGAATGGTGGGTGTGATTATTCTGTACCCTTTATTAGAGTATAAGTGAGGATTGGTTTGGGACCTGATTGTTTTATTTGTCTTTGCTTTGAGGTGAATGTATAAAGGAGGAAGAATTTATATATTTTTATTCCATCATATATAGGGTAATGTTCTCTTGTCAAATATCGTATGTTGCAAGACTGTTAATCTGAACTGCATATTCAAGTAACAACCTGATCAGTTATCCCTGTTGATAATCTGGCAGCCTAACATGCCGGACATTCTGGAAAGAGGACATTTCCGGAAAGAGAACATTTCCCTGTATATGTTTATAGGTATATAACTTAGGTGGGTTGATCTATGGGAGATGTTTGGGACGAATGCTGTTCCGTTTTGGGTATAAAGACATACTCTATCCAGGGTTCACTCTTGGACTTCTGGTAATAAATTGTAAAGCATGTTTGAGACTGGTGTATTTTCTTCTATCGTAATTGCGCCAAATATCCTATGTTGCAAGACTGTTAATCTGAACTGCACATTCAAGTAACAACTTGATCAGTTGTCCCTGTTGACAATCTAGCAGCCTAACATGCCAGACATTCTGGAAAGAGGACATTTCCCTGTATGTGTTTATAGGTATATAACTTGGGTGGGTTGATCTATGGGAGATGTTAGGGATGAATGCTGTTCTGTTTTGAGTATAAAGACATACTCTATTCGGGGTTCACTCTTGGGCTTCTGGTAATAAATTCTGAAGCATGTTTGAGACTGGTGCATTTTCTCCTATCTGAATTGTGGCTTAACATGCAAGACTTGTGTAAGTATGTTTCCATAGCCTTTGTTGATGAAGGATGAGTTAGTTTGTCTTATCTACTTGTTGCTTAGAATTATATTTGATACACTAAAATAGTATCTCTTCTTTCCCTTTACTTGTATTGTTCATGTGGATGTGCACAGGAGTGTCCTTACATTTGTGCATATTTTTTTCATCCCAGAGGGCTTTGTGAAGGATTGTAAGCTCAGATTCTGGCCTTTAAAGTTGTGGATCCTGAAAACTCCCGTATGATCTGGTCACATATAAAGGGGAATACTAGTAAAGATTATGGAAATGATGGAAATTATCTTGAAAACATGGAAATTGTGAACTGGGCTTTAATAAATGCTAAACCAATCAATAATGAAATATAAATATCATAAGCTAATACATAATTGGTTAATATGGGGGTGTATCACCAGTATAGTATATAGATATATATTCACCTTCGAGTTCTTGTCCTATCACCTTCAATACTAATGTGTAAAAACATCTCTATTTTTTCGTTATATTGCATCACGTGCCCCTTTGATCGTGTTGATATTGAGTCATTGACTAACAAATCCAACTGATTTTGTAACTGTGCACTAGGAGTCCCATTGGATATTATCTCGCTGTTTGTCTTAATTCTATTGCGTATTTTTGTTATGCAGAGCGTTCTGCAACCCTGCAGACGTCGAGGCATTTACTGAGGAGAAAAAACAGTCTCTTCTGGGCAAGCGTCACGGAAAAGGTGCTGATTTTGTTCGTGCAGTCAAGGAGATTATTGATAGTTATGATAAGCTGAAGAAAGAGGACCAAGTTGATGATTTCAAATCCACCGCAAATGGAAGGAACACAGTGGATTCTTTGTCCAACTTGCGTTCAGAGGATCAGTCAGAAGTTCCTGAAGCAATTCTGGATTCACATTCTAAATCTTCACATTCAACAATTGATAGAAATGAGCCAAGTGTTTCTGTCGAGGATGCTTCAGCAACTGCACAAGTAGATGCTATGCACGATAAGGAGGCCTTAATTGAGGAACCTGCTGCTACAGCAACGGTTACTGAAACACCTCTTCCAGTGACCTACTCTTCAAGAAAGAGATCAAGAGACTTGCGATCACAGAAAGAGGAAGCACAAGCTCGTAGGTCAAGAAGTTCATCCAGGATGGAATCACGTAGAGTACGCAACTCAAGAATGTCATGTGATGATGATGACAAGAATGCTGGGGAAGTATCTGGTAATGTAGTTCGGAATGGATGTCTAAGAAGGAATAAACGAGTACGGAAATCACCTGATGCCTCTGAGTGTGATGATGTGAATTCAGCTGCTTTTGTTTCAAATGGTTGTATTGAAGATAACGGTTCTGAAGTTGCGACAGTTGATTCTGATACATTTAGTCTGAATGAAGGAAGTGCTGTTGATTCTGGTTGTAAAGGTGAACACTCGGAGGCTGTTGCCGAATGCTTGGATGGTGATGCTGAGTTGGTCAAAAGACTTGATCTCCAAATAAAGGCTGTTGTTATCAAGAAGAAAAGGAAGCCAAACAGAAAGCGAATTACTAATGATGCAGCTGAGCCTATTGCTATGGTGGACAAGGAGACAGTTTTGGAGGTAAAGCAAAGTAGTAATCAAACTATACAGAATGATTGTGGGAAGATGAATGGAAATTCCTCCAAGGAAGATGGAGATGAGCACCTGCCATTGGTGAAACGAGCGAGGGTGCGAATGGGCAAACCATGTTCTGCTCACGAGGAAGTAGCTAGCTTTGCACACACTGAAGAAAGTCACAAGGAAGTTGTACTCAATCCATTGGGGCCAGTCAGCACATCATCAAATTGTGATGAAAATTGCCCTTCTGGTAGGGACTCGTCTGTGGTAAATGAAGTTTTGGATAATATTACACCATCTGGAGGTTGCAGTGGCATTTTGGGAAACAGACCTCAGCTTTGGAACACCAAGAATGACCAATCATTTGGTTGCTCGGTTGATGGTGAAGCTGTTTTACCTCCATCTAAGCGTCTTCATCGCGCTCTAGAAGCCATGTCAGCTAAAGCTGCTGAAGATGATAGATGTAATTATGAATCTTCAGTCACAAAGATGTCTACTATTGGTTGTCATCATTCTTCCACAAGCTCATGCCCTGCTATGACTGTAGAAAGTAATACAGGGACTGGATTGGGACTGCAGAGTGAAGACTCTTTGGGCATTAATGCTTCAGGGGTTGATGCTTCTGGATTCTCTACCAGTTTAAACCCTGTAGTCTTGGAGGAAAATGCTAAATCAGTTGTGGTAGTGAATGCCGATAAAAAAACTGAGAGTCCGAACACCCAAAGTCATGAATGCTCTATTAATGAGTTACCAGATTCTGGAGACCATGTTGGTGGTAAAGATCTTAGTGGTGGTTTTTCTGATTGTCACATTATGGGAAGTCCAGGGCATTTATCGCCGAATATGGACAGAAGTGAGGCTGGTACTGGGCTTAATGAAAGTTCAATTGATGAGTTGCCTATGAAGGACAAAAACAAAGACAAAGATGAATTGAGCCATTGTGAAGCAGAAAATCCTGATATTGAATGTGATACTTCAGAGCATACTTTGAAGAGCATAGATCCTCCTGTATCAGGCACCAACCATGGAATTTCTGAATTTTCACCTCTAAACATGGCTAGTCCACTTCATTATGGTGAAGAGGGTCCCGGTGAGAAAGTTGAGGGTTTGGAATCCCACGTTCAAGATACCAGAGAAGTCAATGACATGTAAGCTTCTGTTCAGTAGTATAGTTTTGCAATAGAATTTGATAGTTCATTATTTTCTTGTTCATATTTCACAAGTCCCCTCCACCTTTTCCTATTATGTAAGTAAATGCCTTGGTTCTTAATTTGTGCACTCTTTTTTTCCCTTCCATTATCAGAGGCGTTTTGGTAATTATTTTTGCTCCCAGTATTATACTTTACTTGAAGAACTTTTAGGCAAGTGCTTTTTCTAAATCTCTGTTGCTTGTATTTCTTTGTCTAGCTTTGATGTGGTGAAAGAGGTTGAAAATAAACAAACAGAGAATGATCCAAGCTCAGTTTCCTATCCAAATGAATACCTGGGTGATAAAAATGTCTCTGGTATCCGGTCAAGTCCATCCCTAACAGATGGAGGAGATTCTATTGCACATGCATCACCTCTCAATACGTCAGGCTGTCACATGTCGACTTCAGATAGTAGTAATATTCTTCAGAACAATGGCAGTTGTAGTCCAGATGGTGATTTGCAGAACAGGAGAACTTCATCTATTCAACTTGGTGAGGACGGAAAGTCCGAATCAGTTGTCAGTCAAAGATCAAAATCTGTGAGCAAGTACTCAGAAATACATGCAACTCTGTTATCATTTGATACAATGCTTGGAACATTGACAAGGACCAAGGAGAGCATTGGTCGAGCAACTCGTGTTGCTATGGACTGTGGAAAGCTTGGTGTAGCTGCTAAGGTAGGTGAAATCTATTCTCTAATGTAGGTTTGAGACATGGAACCATATTCCCCCTCCTGGATCTTTTTTTTTTTAAGTTACAAAAATTTCTATATCAATTTTTTGTAAAACCTTTTAGATATGTGAATGCTATCACAATAACTAAATGGGGACCGGTAATAACTCGTCATTGTAGTTGTAGATGAGACAGTATCAACTTGTATTTCTCTTGGTACTTAAAATAATGTTAAAATATTGAGCATGCGCCTAGATCCCTTTTCCTATTATTTTTCTTCTTTAAAGCTCGGGTGTTAGAAATTCTTTGGTTTAGTGAGGAAAAATTTATGTAATATATTCTAGATGTATGATTGCTTTCTTGATGATTAGATGGAGACCAGGAATATCACTCTTGTAGTTGTAGAGGTTATATAAACTTATTTTGCTATTTCTCATAGTACTTAAAATAACGTTGATATTTTGATGGAGGAAAAATATGCATCCTTTTATAATTTCTCTTCTTTAAAACTCAGGTGTTGGAAATTCTTGCCCGTTATTTGGAAACTGAGTCAAGCTTACACCGGAGAGTGGACTTGTTCTTCCTGGTGGATTCAATTGCTCAATGCACCCGAGGGTTGAAGGGTAATACATCTATTTTGTTTATCAGAGCTAGTTGTCTCGCACAAATAGAATATGGTTGGTGCTTGTCTTGATATTATGAATATACTGTGTTGAAGGTGTTGGAGGGGGTTGAAGGTGTTGGAATTATGAATGTACCATGTGTTGGATTTTGTTGTGTTGATAATGATTTTTAATAATAGGTGATGGTTGTGGTATGTACCCTTCTGCAATCCAAGCAATCCTGCCACGGTTATTGTCAGCTGCTGCTCCTCCTGGAAGTTCTGCACATGAAAATCGTAGACAGTGTTTAAAGGTAAGCCAAGTTATTTTTACCTTTTGGGGTCTTTCTTTTTTTGTTTCCCATTAATAGCATGTTGTAATAGCATCCTCTTGCCCACTCTTCATTATTGTTTAGTATTCCGTAAATTGCTGACACTACAGTGTTATCTGCATTGTGCTAAATGCCTTACCTGTTCCTCTTCTTTTTTATAAGGTTTTGAAACTTTGGTCAGAGAGAAGGATTGTTCCAGAGTCCATAATTCATCGCCATATGCGAGAATTAGATACATATGGTGTGTCTTCTTCTTCTGGTGCATACGGTAGGCGCTCCGCGAGAACGGAAAGGTCTTTGGATGATCCTCTTAGAGAAATGGAGGGCATGCTTGTTGACGAATATGGAAGGTTTGAATTGGCTGGACCTCACCAGTAGATTTTCTCATGTTCTCATATAAAATTGTTTATTGAGTTCTTTTTTGCTACAGCAATTCAAGTTTTCAACTTCCGGGATTTTGTATGCCCCGCATGCTCAAAGATGAAGATGATGGATGTGATTCTGATGGGGAAAGTTTTGAGGCTGTCACTCCTGAGCACAATCCTCAGGCCCATGAAGAACAAGAAACCACACCTGCCACTGAAAGACATAGGCATATCTTGGAAGATGTGGATGGAGAGCTTGAAATGGAGGATGTGGCTCCTTCCTGTGATGTTGACGTCAGTTCATCTTGTGGTGTTGCCGGAGCCAATGGTGTGCAGGCTTCACATAATCAGTTTGAACAGAATTGTCGACCGTACTTTGCCCCTCCACTACCTCGAGATGTGCCACCGTCATCTCCTCCACTACCATCTTCTCCTCCGCCTCCGCCCCCTCCACCACCACTGCCTCCACCTCATGTCGTGCATCCTCCATGCGCTATGCCCGATGCCTATATGAGCAGTGTTGATTCAAAGTCCTACACTGATGCACATGTGCGTATTTTCCTTACTTCTCTTGTTTTCTTTAAATCTGTAAAAAAATTGTCCTAATATTGCTTTTCTTCTAACTTTTGGATGTGCATTTGCAGAATGTGCATGGCAACAGAGTTCACCCTCCACCTCAGCAGTTGAATTCACCAAGAGTGAACCATACAATTCCCGATGTTGTGCACTATCTTGCCCCTGAATGCAGAGATCATCAGAGACAGATGCCTGATTCTACATCGTGCTCTTATAGTAGTTTTCCTACATATTCAGAGAGAAATGTGACACACTCTGATGGTGCTACCTTCCATAATGAAGGTTACCCTTTACGACCACCTCATGCTCCACCATCCAATCAGTTCTCTTATGTTCAAGGAGACCAACCGGTAAAGCCACAATGCGAGGCTCCGCCTCCTTATCACAACAGATTTGACTATGGGGACCGAGAGAACTATTACAATAATCATGAAAGAATGAAACCTGGCCCATATGAGCCCTGCGATAGCTGGAGATTTCCTTCACATTATTTTTCAGGTAAGTTTTTAGAGTACAAATCATTTTAAGATAGCAAGGCTTTGTATTTTATTGCAATATTTCGATTTCAGAATTATTGGCATTTAATGGTAGTCTTTACGTTTTCCCTTTCACTGGTAGTACGGGGAAGGAGTGGACTCTAGAAGTACTACTAATTTAGGAACTAAAGGCAAAGTTTTTATTAAATTTAAAATTTTACTATTTCAATTAAAATTTTTCTTTTTTCAATAGGTCCTCGATATCCTGATAAAGGCAAGATGTCTTATGGAACTGGTCCATATGCTGGCCCTCCATGTGAACCAACAAGAGGACCTGGCCAAGATTGGAGATATCCTCCCCGCTCGATGAGCCACAGAGACTCTATGCCCTTTAGACCACCTTTTGAAGGTCCCATACCCATCACAGGCAGAGGTGTGTGAATTTTCTGTAATAAGTCCCCTTAATCCATGAAAAAAACTCAATACTTCCGTGTTCATCGGTTTTAGACTGGGAAAAGTTGCTGTTTAAAAGTTTTCAAGCTACTATAGGGAACGTTAAAATCGTAGGCTAAGCAACTCCTGTTTGTGCTTCAGGTCCAAGCTATTGGCGGCCAAGATGACCGAAATGTAGCACATTGTCGTCAGGACTGGTGTGTTGCAGCTCCAATTTACTCTAATTTTCCTTTCTTTAATAGTGGTTAGTAAACACTCATGCTAATTCTACCAAAGTTGATTAATTTTAGGTATGATCCATTTTTGATCTTGGTCCTGCCCCGCTTATTCAAGAGCGTCAGTCATCCTGACGCCGCGAGGCACAGACCTTTAGACGAGGAGGAGGATAAGGCACCGAAGATCGACTGTCAGAATATAGTGCTTTCGTTCAGTTTTGTACATATGTAATTCTATTAGCCTTCCTCCTGCAAACGCAGAGCAGGGAAGACGGTCATGTGTAGAGATGATTGAATCGACGAGAGGCCGTGAGTGAATAACTCTAGGGTTGGCATTGTACCATTTTCCTTCATTTTTTTTGCCAATTTTATCTCGAAATGTTAGAATAATTTATTTCTTGAAAGCCCTTCATAGGAATTTTGTGACATGCATGGGACGTTTGTTTTATTAACATAAACTCGTCGGTTCGGTTCGGTGCAATTTTGTGTCTTAACTTTCTTCTTGCTCGATTGTTCTATTAGTATTTCTAGTTCAGTACAACAAAGTCAATTATCTCACTAAGTGGAGTTTTAGAACGTAATTGTGCTCAATTTTATGGTAAGTTTTTCTTTCGCTTTAAGTACTTTATGTCTTGGAGTCTCATTCTAAGTCTTCCTAGGTTTTCTTTTATCTCTTTTGCTTTGAGTTTTTGCCTCATAATCACATTTTCCTATTCTTGAAATAAACAACTTGCACACATTCCCTTTCCAAAAAAAATCAACACACCAAGCACTACGCTTAGATTTATTGGATTTGTTCAATTTCAGTCACTTCTACTTTACTTCGGATGTCTTCTTTCTAAATAACGTCTTTTCTCTTGTGCCTGCACATCTAACTACAATTATAAAGATGAGGATCCTCTTCGAATCTTCTTTGTAAGGATTCTCGGAATCATTTCATCGTGTCTGTTCATCGTGCATCGTGTGATCAATGTTTATGTTTAATTTTAAATAAAAAAAATCAAATAATTTTTTATCGTAGAATAACAGATAAAATGACACGATGAAGTGATCTCGAAATCCAGATGGAATTCTATTCCATAGTTCAGTTCAGTAGTTCAGAACAAGGAGAACCTCGAAGTAACCAAAAGTTGTTTAGGCGTTTTTGGTGTGATTGATGAGGGGTCGTTGAAATCTCAATCATGCAACTGAATGCGGCATAAATTCCAAATTACTTGTCTAAAGTGTGACCCTCACCGACATACATGACCTGTTTTTGGTCTCATGTGCTGTTGTCTTTCCAAACCAAAAAAAAAAGGAAAAAAATAGAAGCTCTTTGTTGGGTAGAGATAAATATCACATGGCAAAATGGTTTCCAAATGAATTAAAAAGAACTGAGAATGTTTGGAGAAGGGTTAACAACGTTTCAAATTGTGTTTTGAAATAAAATTAAAATTGCTTGTAACTAATAAAAATATTTTTTGAATAGTTTCATCAAATCATTTTGTTAAATCTCAATTGTTGAAATAACCGGTGTTTAGTATGTTGTCATCAATATGTGATCCTGTGTCATCATTTTTGATCTTTGATTCACATATCGTCAATATTTAATTTTAACCAGTTCTCCATTTTTCAATAAAATCCGACGTATTTGAAAAAAAAAGAATCAATTTTGATTATAACCAAAGACATTTCTTACAAAAAACAACAGTTCAAAACCAGCCGTAAAGTGCTTTTCAAATAACAAAAAAAATGCATTATTACACTCATGACATGACCAAGATTCTAGGAGCGGACCCGTAGAGAAGAAAAACTGGTTCGAATTCTAGGAATGAGGATCCTCTAAGGATCCTCAAATTGTATTGTTTATTGTACATCATACGGTTATAAATTATTTTAAATTAAATATGAATAATATTTAATAGAAATTGATTGCATAATATATAATAAACGGACATAATTTAAGGATTTTCGTTATCTTCACAAACAGGATCGGAAAAGATCCTCCTCGGAATTCTAGAAAGACAAGACATTACTAAGTGGGCCAGTGGACAGACCAGACCACCTCTGAACCCACTCACCATTCATCACCCAGCAAGAAACTGGAGACTGAAATTTATATTGCCTCTGGATTAAGAAACTTTTGAGACTCTTACCCTCCTCCCATGTGATTGATTGATGACAAATAAGGCAACTGTCGTTTGAAAAAAAATAATAATAATAAGAGCCGTTCCGTCGTGGTAGGGGCCTGCTAGGACTATCTACTATGCTATCTATCTAATGAATAATAATTATCTTTAATAAATAGTAATCACTTTTTGCATTTTCATCCTTACATTGAATAGTCATGACAATTCGTAATAAAATAATATAAAATAATTTTATTTGTAATTTTGAATAAGATTTTTAATTGTTTTCGTTGCGCCACGTGTCATTATCTGAAAAGATAATAGCAATAAAATATTAGTATTTTTTTATTTATAAAATAATACAAAATAATTTTATTGGTAATTTCGGATAAAATTTTTAATCGTTCTTATTGCGCCACGTGTCATTATCCAAAAAGACAATTATTGGTGATGGATTTTCGATAAGATTTTTAATCGTTCTCGTTGCGCCATGTGTCATTATCTGAAAAGACAATTATTGGTGATGGATTTCCAATAAAATTTTTAACCAATTACGTTGCGCCATGTGTCATAATCTGTTTACAATATTTGAAGCTAGACTTCCACCAGATTTTTAACGAATGACGGCATGCCACGTGACATTATCTACAACCTAATCTTTTCTGAATCCTTAATGTAATTCACCATCCATCCTCAGAAATCTCACACCAATTTTCTCAAGATCTCTATCATTATTCATAGTTTCTGCTTCCTTATTCACCAAAATCTCTAATATTATTCATAATTTTTGCTTGTGGTTCTGGCATTATACCAAATTTGTGCTTGAAGTTCCTCCACAACGTGGGAGAAGAAATAATTATAATCAAAGTAGGTAATGTAAATTTGGGTATAGTACAAACAAATAAAAAATATATTGTTACATGATCCGATAAATTTTCCCCACTTCGAAGATTACCACTAGCTTGTGCCAATGCGTCTCTCTACGTACTAAACGATTTGTTGAGTAGTCTCCAATGACTGGACAAAGATTTTTTGGTTCTTTTCCCACCAATTTTCTCAAGATAATTGGTATGAATAAATAAGACCTCATATTTCTCTCAACAACATCTCATTACCCGAAATCGGATCATGAGTAACTTCAACCCAGCTAGTACACAATGTAACATCTTCAATAAGCGACCAATTCGTACCTGCATCATTAGTCATTTTCTTGGAAAAAAATTGGATTGAAACTTTGAGAGAAATATAGGTATTTATAGAACAGTAAATATATAAAAGTATGAAATTGGATTGAAACTTTGAGAAAATATGAAATTCTGGTGTAAGGTAGAAGATAATGTGGTGTAAGGTAGAAAATATGAAATTGTTGGAAAAAAATTGGATTGAAACTTTGACAATATATGAAATTGTGGTGTAAGGTAAAATATAATGAGAAGATATTTATAGAAAAGTAAAATCATTTTTTTTTAATTTTTCAAATTTTTTTTTTTTTGGATTTTTAATAATTTTTTACATTTTTAAAATTTTTTTATTCACCTAATTAATCTATATCGTTGGATTTAAACAAATTTGAATTCCAGCATTCCAGATTGTGTCACATGGCACAACGGTAACATTTCTGATTTTTTAACTGTTTTTTATTTTTATTTATTTATTTTTTAAGTTGACTAACGTGGACTGTTGATCTCAAATCCAACGGTTGATATTAAATAAAGTTTTTTTAATTTTTATTATCCTCGGAAATCCAACAGTTCACAATTTGTAGCCGTTGAAATCCAACGAGCGTGGGAAGTCACGTGGCTCCCCAACGGTAACAAAAAATTAGTGCGCCATGGGCCCCTTTTCTGACTTTCTATCTCCTAACGCGCTTGACAAAAAAAAATTAAAATAGACGTCAGCTAATCTCAGACTCACCTCAGGCGCTTCGGCCGGCGCGAATCCATGGGCCTGGCGCTCGGGCCTGCTCGGGCTCCCTCGCTAGCCAACGCTGGACTTCCTCCCTCGGGCAATCAGGCCCTGTGCTGAGGCCTGTCCATCGAGCAATTGCTCCCGCTGGAGCTGCTCTAAGGCAACTGTCCAACCCTTTCCTCCTCCCCCTTCCTCCCACAGTTTCTCAGTTTATTATTTTTCCTTATAAAGTCAGCTAGAGAGATAGTCTAGAGAGAAAAACAGAGAATATTTTCCTTGTAAAGTCAGCTAGAGAGAGAGTCTAGAGAGAGACAGAGAAAAACAGAGAAAATGGGTGGTTCCCAATCTGTCTCTGAGAAATCCATCCATGAATTCACTGTAAAGGTAAAAACCCCATCTCAAAGATGATAGCTTTTCTCTTCCAAGGCAATCATTTGGTTCAGAAAATCTTGAGAAAGTTTGGTTTTTTGGTTTTTTTTTTTTTTTTTTTGGTGATGGTGGCAGGATAGCAGAGGGAAGGAGGTGGACCTCAGCGTTTACAAAGGGAAGGTTGTCCTCGTTGTCAACGTTGCTTCCAAATGGTGGTTCTTCTTCTTCTTCTTCTTCTTCCCTTTTTCCTTTTCTTTTTCTTTGTTTTTAATTTCTGGTTTAATTTCAATTGATTAATTCTTGTATTTTTGTTCTTCAGTGGGTTTACTGATACGAATTATACCCAATTGACTGAGCTTTACACCAAATACAAGGAGAAAGGTTAATTTTTTTTCCCTCTTTAATTACTTTTTTCCCTGCTGCAGCTCTATATGTATGAACTTGTTATTTAGAATTGAGTTTGAGTAATGTTTGAATAAAAGGGGCGACCCCAAGACAACAAGACTCTCCGCTTTGCGAGGTTTGTGGGTGAACGTCTGGAGTATGCAGCTTCAGCTTTCTTTACTAAGAGGCTGTTTCCACGACTCGAATCTGTGACCTGTGAATTATACAGATAAAACTGTGTTTTATTTAATTTTTCATAAACTAAATGTTATGATTCCATTGCTAATTTCCAACTTTGGTGCGAAATCTGTGTATCAAAATTGTTGGGATAATCATTTTAGAATTGAGTTTTGGGATGAAGCTTTAATCTTGAATGAGGTCGTGGGAAATATTTCTGTTTTGTAAACCAAATGTTATATTTTGTTTGTGTTTCTAGTTTCCAAGTTCTTGTAGAAATCTGTGCATTGAAATTGTTCGTGTGCTTTGCGCTCGCCATGCTGTCCTTGTACTTATCTGTGAGTAAATATTCGTTTAGTTTTGTCTTTGATTTGGTTTGGACATGAGTGATTGCAGGTTTTGAAATCTTGGCATTTCCGTGCAATCAGTTTCTGAGGCAAGAGCCCGGCACAAGCCAGGATGCTGAACAATTCGCATGCACAAGATACAAGGCTGAATATCCAATATTCAAGAAGGTAACTGAGTAACTTTTACCATTACTATCTCCTAATCAATCAGATTATATTGATCGTATATGGTCCTTGTGAACCGTGATGCCCTAAGCTTTCTTTGAGCCTCAAAAAGGTCTGTTTTGGAATTCTGGACGGTTAATTACTAATTAGCAGAGATTGGGTAATCGAAGCTGCTCTCTAACTATAAGAGCCGTTCGAGTAAGGCATGATTGATAACTTGATATTGAAATATAATTCTCTTACTCGTGCTGGGTGCTAATCCACACTTATTTCAATTGGTGAGAGAATGAAAGTATAGCGGCTTTTGCCTTTTCCCATAAGTCATAGGCCAGGCTGCAGTTGGCTAGCCAAAAGCTGTCATTGTTTTAGTATAACATTAGCACTAATTAGATTATGGGGGAAAAAACCACTCTTCAAGCTCACGATTTCTGGAACAATTTTTCTCGTTCTTCAGTTTTGTGGAACTTAGTAACCTTTTGTTTCTATTTCTTTGATTCGTTTCTTGAGTGCTAAGTCGATGTGCTTGAAGCTGAGTAAAAAACTGAGGAGCAACCCTTGAGTTGAAATAAAAGTATGGAATCAAACAAGCTAATTGGTGATGGTAATATATAACCAGTAACTAGAATAACTGAAAGAGTGTTAAATTTGGCTTGTCCTACACCCAGGAGAAAGTAGCGGAATTCGATTGTGGTTTGCTTTATTCTATATCTATGCTAACGTTAATCTTATCGATTGCTTTCCGAGCAATATATCTTAAAACGGAATTCTGTACTCTTCTGTATCCAGGTACGTGTCAATGGGCCAGATACCGAACCTGTTTACAAATTCCTCAAAGCAAGTAAATCTGGATTTCTGGGGAGTAGGATAAAGTGGAACTTCACCAAGTTCTTAGTTGACAAGGATGGCCATGTCATTGAACGGTACGGCCCAACCACCTCCCCGTTGAGCATTGAGGTACTCTCTCTCTCTCTCTCTCTCTCTCTCTCTGGACACATTCACAGAGAAGCTTTACTCTGATCATGAACTGAAATAATTATACTTCCTTATCTATGACACAGGCCGATATCAAGAAAGCGCTCGGGGAAGTGTGACATTATCAGGCAGTTCATCTCCAACATTAGTGAAAGAGCATAGGAGTTCTTATGTTTAATTATCTTTATTCCCGGTGTCTAGATTACGTCTTCTCTAGCTCTTCATTCCCATCTGTGTAACCATTCTCCCTTTTTTTGTTTTCGGTAAGAACCCTTCTCGTGTTTGTGTTTATTTTTCCGTATAATTCACGTTTTTTGTAGAGATCATATGAAATCAGAGTACACTCCAGATGAACAATATGAGTTGTTCCATCAGGTATCTTAGAGTGGAACTGTGGAAGTGTGATTCTTGTGTATTTGGTCGGAAAATATCACAACGCTGGTAATGTACTTGCTTAGGTTCTTTCGTTTCTTCATGCGACAAGTTGGATTTTTTTCAAGTTTTTGTGAGAGCAAAAACATTCTCATTGGTTTGTTTTCAAAAAAAAAAAAAAGAAAAAACACATTCTCATTAGTTTTGTACAATAGTTCCGACTTCCGAGGACCCTTTGATCCTTCCCACGCGTGTCTCCTACTTATCATCTGATGAAAAAAGGACTTGGGTGTGACCGTCGGTATCCCGGTGCGAGTGCTAATGCTTGCATGCGGGTATTAGCACTCGTGTACTGATATACCGTTGGTGGCACACAAGAATAATCCTAATGGTAGAGAAAGATGTTGGGTGTATATACCGATCATTACCCTGTGACTTGTTCACTTGCACTCGATGGGTGCTAGAAAATCAGGAATCAGATCAATTAATCGTCTATCTTAGTTGATCTCATAGTCATTCATTTTTTCGCTTCCATGATTCATAATTTCCGCCATTTCACATAAGTAAAACATGCCAAATAATAAAAACCTAATGTGGAATGTTGTCAAGTATCAATACTTATCCCTTTGATTTTTTTCATCCTTTGAGAGATAAGATTGCAAATATTTTATGGCATTAGATTTGTTAGCTCTCATTGCAGGAGTGTTCCCTGAGAAAATAAGGATCTCTCTCAGACCGACGTCTGGTGCTCGAAGGCCACTAATTCAAAGGGGTGCCCCCCAAGTTGTCCATTTGTAGGGTTCACATTCACACTTGGAGTGCAGGTTTTGTAAGGTGGTGGTTGCGATGAATTGAGATTTTTTTTGAATTTCTACATTCGGAGCTGACAGACTTAAGAATTTAGATTATTCAGTTTAAATCACGCAACCCTAATAAATTATCTCACAAGCTTCCTTTACATAAAATCAATCATTTGAACGCCTCAAATCTCTCTCATCATGTAGCTCTCAAAAAATATGTGAAAATAATATTCGTGAAAAGTTTAAAAACTTCATGATGAGATGAAGTCAATGAAGATAATGTTACATGTGAATGTATTTGTATATGGATTTTGCGACGGCCGGTAATGATACGGTGGACGGTATGTCGGTTTGACCAAAACAATTTGGGGTTGAACATAGCACGACATGGTGCACGTCATATTTAGCCCTGTGAGGGTGTGGCTGGCCCATTGTACTTGTCGTAATTCAACACGTGGACTTTTGGTAGTATTTGTAAAATGTGGATGTTGCCATTGTGAGTTCAGCTTGTGACAACCATGGTTTTTCGACAGCTGTTCAATCACTCAACAGCAAGTTAAGGAGACAATTTTAGTGTCTCCGGAATACCGGCACATACGTCATATGTGTTATTATAAAAGTGGATGACACTTGAAAAAAAATAGTCCCTCTACTTATATTGGCTAGGGGATTTTCTGCTAATTTGAGACAGGGACAAGTTAGGGAGGCAGAGACTTGGAGTTTGTATTTTGGCAGGAAAACTAATGAAAATGATTTAAAAACTTTGAGTTTTAACGATAATGATAAAATAAAGGGTAAAGTGAATAGCATCAGGATTGACTTTTTAGTGTAAAAATGTGGTTTTTCGTTAAAATGAACAATACTATGAGCTTTTCGTTAAAGTTCTCTAGTTTGGCCTTAAACTTGCTTTGGACAAAAGTGTATCTAGACTTATAGTCAAGATGAATTCAGCGCAGCTGCAGAAATAAGATAGATCAGTTGGAGCATCATCGCTTGGTTCATATTTTCAGAGAAAATTTTTGTTGCTGATAAGTTAGCTAGTTGGAGCTATAATATCGATATGGCGGTTTGCGTTTTTGATGATCCTTCTATGTGGATTAGGATAGTGTTGATGGATTATTGCTTAGGGATCTGCAAGGCTCATCTTGTCTGTTCGGATAATGTTTATTAGTTTTGTTTGGAGTTTTTGGCCCCCTTATTTTCTTAAAAATATAAAAAAGTTGACGTGCCTCTATTTTTTGGCACATTGAAAAATTTATCCAAGTTAAAAGAATTAACTAAAACTTAAAAATAAAATTAAAATTTCTGAATGGGAGTTTTAACAAAAAGTCCACAGTACTGTTCACTTTAACGAAAAATCAATAAAAAGTCAATTCTAGTACTATTTATTTTACCCTTTATTTTTTTCTTATCATTGAAGCTCACAGTTTTTAAACCCTTTTCATTAGTTTTTCTTTTATGAAAACCTGCACTGCCTCCTCCTCCTCCTCCTCCTCTCACGCGACTATCCCTTTTGCAACAAGCAAAGCAAACCACCATATACCCACAACTCAACAACTCCACAATACTCATAACTCCTTCAGCCCGGCCGCTCCCTCCACCACCAAACGCCAGGCATCTTTGTCATCGGCACTGGAACCGTCAGCATAGCAATCACCTAGACCATCTCACCGAAGACCTCACCGACAAGCCCGTCCTTAAAGACGCCAACCCCAACAAGCAGCGAGGTGAGATGCTCTACTCAAAGCTCGCCGCCGTTTTCCTCCCCTACACCAACATCATCGCCGACGTCGAGTACTCCGTCACTCCAGGCCAGGAATTGGCATTTTTGGAATGTCATGTGCTAGTACATAGTTGGTTTAAGCGATTTTGGAGCGTTTTCTCTTACTTATAATTACTTTCACGTTGAATGTTAACATTCATTTGAAAATGTTTTTAAAATGACTGAAAGTAATTTTAAAGAAATTGTATTTGAGATTCAAAAATATTATCATCAAAAATACTTTTAATTATTTTAAAAACACTTCCTAACAAGTCCTAAAAGTTACTGAAGAATGTGAAAGTTACAGTGAATGATTTATGGTCAAAATAAAAAGAAAGAAAGCATTACTAAGCAATTGAAACTCTTAGAATATATTAAAACTTCCTTAAACATTATAATTTGAAATGATATTAAACATCTTACCTTCAAAAAAATTAAGCAAAACATCTTACCTTGACGTTTAAATCTCTATATGAATAAAAATAGAGTAGTACTATTCAAACACCTCCGTACCTTTCACATTTTTTTATTAATTTTTGTTCATTAAATTCAATTCATACGATTCAAAAATTATAAATTGAATTGAAAGAAACGTGTGTGAGGAAACACATGAGTGGACAGATAGCCCGTCACAAAACTATTGTCCGGTCGACTAGAAAGGTTAATTGTTATTGTGACATGACCATGTAAAATAAATAGATTAGTTCTTATGCCACTAACCAAGGTATAACACGTGTCCAATCTTTTCGTAATCAACGTTAGCCATTGCAGTATTATTATTATTATTATTTATATATATTTTTTAAATGTGGACCATTTCTTAAGGAAAACCATACAATATTGATTGTAAAAGAATTATAGTGCTCACGTAATAAAATATGAGAAAACATCAATACAGATTAGTTGCAAGAAATATTGATACGAATAATTAGGGGTGGGTTTGGTACGGTTACAATATCAAAATTCTCATACCAATTATCATACCAAATTTTTAGTATACCAAAGTTCGGTATTGCCAAATAGTTTGGTTAGCATGGTATGACAATATAATTGCTACTTTGTTCTGGGACAAAATCTATTTTTGTTTTTTTAACCCAATTCAAGGGCAAAACTTTTTTTTGTACTTTTATCTCATACATTGTAGCCTAAATTCATCTGTTATTCATCATTCACAATTCACACACACAATAATTCAAATGATGCATTAAAATTCATGATGAAAATTAAGCTTAGAATCCAAATAGAAGTTACGAACCAAAACAAATAGAAATTAAAAGTTTCAAACCAAATGAAAATTGGAACTAAACTTCAAAAAGTAAAATCCATTGATCAATTCTTCAAGTTTGAGATGTCGAAACATTTGGAGGAGGCATTGAACTTGTAGAAGATTGAGCTTGTGTCAAGCCTACATTACAAACAAAGAAAACATATTAGTAGCAAGAAGAATTAAAGTTGAAAAGCATTTAATAACAAATGTACTAAAAAAATTAAGCATATCTTATTTGTTTCCACTTCTTCCATTTCCTTGTAAAATTGAAGCATATATTCCTTAGGTTCCTTGTAAAAGTTTACTTCATCCATCCTAAACTAATCACTAGTACATACTAGTGCCTCTACCATTTTAGGAGTCAAAGATGCCCTAAAAGGGTCCACAACCCTCCTCCCTAGACTAAATGCATTTTCACTAGCAATGGTAGAAGTGGAGATTGCATAGATATCCTTGGCTATTTGTGAAAGAATTGGGAAACTCTTTTGTGTTTGATTTCCACCAACTCAAGAGAACAAGGCCGCCAACAATAATGCTAATATAAGGAGCGGCGAAGTACTTATCAACTTCATTGGATATCTCCAAAAAGCGTTGCTCCCTCATTTCTTGTATAAGCTCCTTCATCATTTCAATTTTGTTCTCATCACCCCCATAAACTTGAATTATGAACTGCTCATTTAGTTCCACATCTTCCAATAGAGCCCCAATGGTAGTAGAACACCTCCTATACTCATTATACAAATCAAGCAAACATTTTTTTAATCTCTTATACTCATTATACAAATCAAACAAGCAATGAAATATTATAAATATGTGTTAATATAATTATATATTATATTATTTATAAATTATATATTACATTATATTTCAGTACGATACAGTAATACCGTGGTAATGGTATCCATTATCAATACCATACCATAAAATTTCAGTACAGTACAATGTCGTACCATTACTGGTTGGCACAAAATCGGTATGGCACGGTTGACAATTCGGTTGGCACGACAATTTGGCAAAAAAATTCACCCCTACGAATAACAAACATGACAGCTTTTAGGTTTGTTTGGTTTGCATTTGGATCCTCTCCTGAGCTTAGGAGGCTAAAAGCTTTGTTTGGTTTGCATTTGGATCCTCTCCTGAGCTTAGGAGGCTGAGCCTCCTAAGCAAAGCACACGGGCCGTTGGATTTTGATCCAACAACTACAAACAGGGGGCTCCCTAAAAGTTATAATAATTGTAGTCTTTGGATCAAAATCTAATGGCCCATGTGATTTACTCAGAAAGCTCAGCTTCCTAAGCTCAGGAGAGGATCCAAATCCGTTTGGTTTTTAGATGTTTATATCTAATTCTCTATTAGTTGACTTTTACACGATAAAAATATAGAAATCTATGTTTAGTCTAGAAATCTATGTTTAGTCTTAACAACTGGAACCCTAATTTCCCAATGAAAATTTAGGATATATGCCCCCTTAACTATTGTTAAAGCGTATTATGTTCGGATATAACAGACAATTGATAGAGTCTTAAAACAGTATATAATCTCAAATCAAATCTCTTTGTTGTAAATTTTCTCTAATATTTTAATTAACTTAATCACGATTCTGATAATCTTTTTAGGTATTTGAAACGAACATGCATGCATGCATGCAGGTTTATGAAGGTCAGACAGGGATGAGTCGGATGACCCCTCCAATAGAAGAAGGAAGAGCCGATGAGAGGTCCCTTTCGAAGAGGCTGTAATCAACGAGCAGACAAGCTATTGGTGGACCCTACCCCCTGTCTAATTGGCCCAACCAGGGTCCAACATTTGTCAACCACCACCACATATTTTTGTTCATATTTTTGTTCCTCTCTCTCTCTCTCTCTCTCTCTCTCTCTCTCTCTCTCTCTCATATATTCTTCTTCCTCCTTCCTTCTTCCTCTCCATTTTCTCTATTTAAACACCCTTTGTCCCTCATCATCCACCCACCCCCATCAAATTCAAACCCGCCACCACAACAAGTCTTCCAAACTTCTTCTAAGTCTCTTCAAATTTCAATCACTCCCACTCTCTCAGTCTTGACCGCTTGATAACCATCTCGTTTTTATTTTTCAATATATTCTTCGTTTTCTGTATGGACATGGAAGCCAAAGCGATCCCAACGAGGACATCGAGGAGTACTAGTTTGAAGTTTCGGTCATGGGGACGGTGTTCGAAGCACATACGAGAGCAGCGGGCGCGGCTTTACATCATCTGGAGATGTAGCGTGATGCTCTTATGCTGGCATGAGTGATTAAGAGGTTAATTATCATCCTAATTAGCACTGGTTGATCAAGTTTGAGACTGATCAGTATTAGCTAGGGTGACTAATTAACCATACGGGTACTGTGGTTTTCTCTGTATAATAATTAATTAGGCAAAGGTGACCAGTTTTGCATAGATGGTAGTTTAATTTGTATTTAGACAATTAAAGCTCCAAATGTCTGTTTGACGTTGTAAATATCTGATAATTTAATGTAACTCTTGTTTTCTTAGTATGCTTATAGTAGTGAAATAAATCCTATACATTTGCGTGAAAAATATACTTGGTTTATTGTTTTTGATACAAAGATATATTTACACTAAAAGGCTAAAGGTTGGGGGAATAAAATGTGTTAAAAACTCATCATTCACGAAATTTGAATCTAAAACTAAGACATTTCACTTATAATTTACGAGTGAAACAAAATACTACTAAAATGTAATACTAAGTGGCACTTGTCTCCTTAATGAAAGTTTGAGCATGTGCGAATTATTTGTAAGGACTAATAAGGGTAAGGGACAAACAATGTTCTACTTAAAATTTCCACTACTATCACAAATATTTGAGTCCAAATTCAAGAGTTTTACAAAAACCAAAATGTCAGGGAGACTGTTTATAGACCATAATCAATACACCTCATGATGTATGGATTGATGGTTGGATTCTTTCTTTAATGATTTAAAAGAGTCCATCGTCAGTCGCCATATAATGCGATTTACAAAATATAGTTCAAGTAAATTGTCTCTCTAACATTAGCCTTCATAAAAAACACAAGTCATTGTGCTTGAATTTTTCCTTTAGAAAATATGCTCGATATTGAACTGGTCATCCATGTCAGCCGAACTTGAAACTTACAAATGGATAATACAACCGTATTACTTACGTGCCCAAATTGAAATGTTAAACTTGCTGCCATTGCCTTGGGTCAAAACTGACCAATCTGGCAAATGTTTCTGCTTGCTCAACGTGTAAGGAACTTACTGATTGGCTTATCCGAAAAAGCCATTTGACTTCGACATTTTTTTAAGGTTAAGTGGATGCATGTATATTCATTAGTCAATAACCAAACCATCTGGACATTTTAATTTCCAGCTCTCATGTTTTTGAACAACTAGCTCACCATCACCATCATCCACCATTTGGCTGAATCGAGTTCGCAAGAATCACAATGACAGAAATAGTCAAAGGAACTAGGACACAAATTTTTCGTGTCATTTTCGTGTCGTGCTATAAGCTTCTTAAAATTCATGTAGGATATTTTGGATATAAACGCGTTGACAATAGTCCATTTTTTCTATGTTCCGGTGTATGACTTGACTGCTAGTAAGACCATTTTCAAATGGGGCCTGTAACATTTTACCTGTTGCGGACGTAAAAGATTCTGCAAAAATTAAATAACTGCATTTTTTTTGTACCAATTGTGAGCTATTACACACGATTTTTAATAGGTTTTAGAAACTTCAACCTTATTTTATTGATTTTTAATTTTCTGAAAAATCGATAAATTTATGTATCAGACTCAATAAATGGTTGTACAACTCCAAATTGCTTATAACATTTCGAATATGCATGACCAAAACAATTATATACATAACGGCTTTGAATTCGTGGACACATATTTTTTTATAGAGTTTTTTAGAGCCCATTTTGTAATATATTTTATTGATTCAAATCGTTTATTGTTTATGTCTTCTCTCAAATATCAGCTGTGCCAAAAAATCACCCAACCATTAAGTTATATAACTGTTGGATTAAATTTAGTGTTTTTCATAGAATCGTGTTTTTATATTTTCTTCACTACAAATGAATACCATGATTTCAGAATTATCTAATTTTTTTTGCAAGAATAATCTATAAAAAAAATTAATTGAAATATAGACAGTTCGAATCCTTGAAAAAAGTTATAGATGTGAGCCATAAAAATGTATTAGATTGTGAATTTAGTGTTTCTTCGTAGAACTGTATTTTTATATTTTCTTCACTACAAATGAATACCTTGATTTCAGAGTTATCTAATTTTTTTGCAAAAATAATCTATAAAAAAAAATTAATTGAAATATAGCAGTTCAAATCCTTGAAAAAAGTTATAGATGTGAGCCATAAAAACGTGTTAGATTGTGAATTTAGTGATTCTTCGTAGAACCGTGTTCTTATATTTTCTTCACTACAAATAAACTATGATTTTGAAATTATCTAATTTTTTACAAGAATAGTCTACAAATATATACATACACACACACGTATATATATTCAAAATTCGGCAAGTCTAAATTATTATTGTTTTGAATCTCCACTGTACAAAATTCTGTATCAAAATATATAAATCCTACTTGATTTGAAACAAAAATTGCATGCCTTCGAAGTTGATACTGTTCATATTCACAGCTTATGATATGCAGTATAAGGCTTAGACATCAAATTCTTTGTCGAAGATATCCCATCCGTCATCCATAAGCTCCTTTCGATCGGCCTTGCTTCTTTCCTGTTCGAGTATGCTTTTTGGTGATAGGCCGTCAACTGAAGGAGCGGGGCTTACCTTCTCCGGCGACTTTAGTAACTCCAGTCGTTCTGAAACTAAATCGAGTGCCACGCTTTTCATGGATGAGCCTGAAGAAGCTAGGATGCAGCTCGTCTGGCTCGAAGATACTGACTGGCTTAGTGGAACCCGCTCATCAAATTTCTCTTTCAGAAGCCTGACGTCCTGACAAATGACGGAAATTTCTCCTCTGCACATGTATGAAAGTACTGCATTATCATCTCCTCAAACCCATAAAAATACACACAGCAAATAAAAGCATTGAAAGGAAACAAAAGTTTTGAGGAAGAAATAAAATTGTAGTAAAACAAAAAAAGAACACCAGATAGCGAAGAATTTGAGGTTCGGACTAGAATGTGACGTAACAGACAACTAGTAGATGAGATTACATTGATAATGCTTGAAAAGTGACCTAATTGATTTTAGAAATAGATGATTTAAACTATTGCTGGAGGAGACAGATGACCTATGAAATAAATGTAAGACAAGATGAAATATAAACGGTAAACTGCAAAAACAATCTCAACACATAACTAAAGTTCCTCAGACACAAATTCCAAGTCTAATATGCAAAACGAGGATCGACAAGATACACAATTGGTAATGAAGCTTTCTGAAATCAGTGCTGTGTACTACATCCTATTTCAAGCACATGGACGGAACCAAGATGTACTATACTTGCAAGTTGCTTGGCATCAGCCACTTTACATAGGTAATAGAGACCTCGATGGTCCAAACTGTAAACCAAACTTTAGAGATTATATATTAAAACCATGGAGACAAAATTACTTACTGTAGCATATCAACAATGCGGCCGCGGTCCATCAAAAACTCCCGTAACTGCAAAAAGCAAAATTTGAATGAATTATTGTATCTGTTAGCTTAATTAAGTATGTCCATGGTCACTGAAAACAGTTGTTACCTTCGAATTTTCATCTGCTTCTTGTTGCAATATTTTCGATTCCTGAACAACTTTCTCCATCTCCGCTTCTTGTTCAGCAAGAGCTTTCCGGGCACACTCTTCCTTTTCCAGCTTGTCCTGCTCGGCCAGTCTCCTTGCCTCTGCTGCCGCATCCAGCCGTTCCTCAAGGGTTTCTCGCATCTGCAGTGACAGAACAAATAATGAGCTAAGAAAAAGGATCATCTTTGTATCAGCTGCCCTACATCAACCAAAGACAAATATAATTGTTGCAAGTAGTCACGAATAAGATTTTCCAATATCTTTACTGTACGAATACTTAACATCTTTTTGTGATGATATTGTTTGATAAATAAATAAAGTGAAACAGATCAAACCTTTGTTGCTTTTAAGGAATACAATATCAAAAAGACAGCATAAAAATGAGGCAATCAAAAGATAAAATTAGTGAAATAAAGCATGCACCAACAGTAATGCAGTGCAATAAGCAACTCGATGAAGTGGAGTCAAAACCTCATTAAGAACCGCAAGTGATTTATCTCTCTCATCCGATAAGTTGAGCAATCGAGACTGAAGCTCCCTCGCTTCAGTTGCTAAAATTGCTTTCTCCCCGTAGACTTCTCCAGCATGCTGCAGAAAAAGAATATAACCTCAGTTATGATGCACCCTTAACTAAAAATGGCAACTCAGAATCCATTAACTTCTAACTTTAATCACATCTCACAAAATACTACCATGTCATTTCCATCTTTTGCATGTGCCAACATCTGTTTAAGTTCCTCCACCTTGACCATTATATCCAAACCTCCCCTAGAAGCTTCCTTTTGAACAATATCCACTTCTTTCTCCTGCACTTCCACTTCTCTCATCATGCTGATGACTGACTCCATGGCTGAAAACAGGGTTTTCTGCAACATTGTTAAACGATTAGGAACTCTATCATTAGAAAGAAGAAAAAAGTAACTCCATGGCGATAGTGGTTCAGCAAAAGAACACATGCAAAACATTAAGAATACACTCCCAAATATCAGACAAGATTTATTATCCCAAGATAATACATATTATAGGTAAAAAAAAAAAAAAAAAAAATGAAATGAAGCACATAAACCAAAGGTCCAAATCTATAAACATGCTATCATTGGATCCTAACCCAAAATCAGATAGTACTTGTATCAGACAGGAATTTATACACACTTCAAAATATCCATGAAATACAGAACATCATCACATTAAAAAGATTAAGATGATATAACTACTCTGACAAGATGGGGCCAGGTTTATTTAGAGTCTGAGAGTATTGGAAAAGACCAACTGTGAAATTTCAATTTTATAGGAAGGGCATCTACTTCTGAATTGCAAATCGCAACCCTAAAGCTAACAAGTCGTAAACCTATTAGTACCTTGTTATTTTTAGCATTTTCAATGATCTCTTCAAGAACATCAGTATTGCATACGCTGTCTGTGGTGTTCTCCTCAATATCAACCATTTCCCTTGGAGAACATTCTTTCTCAGAAGTATGATCTGAAGGATCAGTTGCCTGTAAGTTGTCATCAGCAAGAAGAGGGTCTGAACAAGGAATGCCACACTGAGAAGCATCTAGTGAATGTTCTACGAAAGAAGAATCAACTGCAAATGGTTCCACTTGATCACGTGTGTCATGGAAAGCCAAATCAGAATCACAATTCAAAGGGAGATAAAAACTTTTCCATTCAGGAAATGCATCAACCAAGGTGCCATTCATCACATCCTTTCCAGGCATCGAAAGGGTCGTAATGCCAGATGCAGACTGCTGCAGCCCAACTTGGACATCAAAATTCACACCCTTTCCATCAGAAATCACTTGTTCACTTCCAGTACTTATATCAGCATCTGATGGAACAGGACCATTTGGCAATGAGTTCATTTGCTCTAGCAGTGTGGGATTGTCATGAGAGATGCCATTTGTATGATCATTTTTGTTGTCATCATCAACAGCTGTCATCACATCCTTTCCAGGCATCGAAAGAGTCGTAATGCCAGATGCAGACTGCTGCAGCCCAACTTGGACATCAAAATTCATAACCTTTCCATCAGAAATCACTTTTTCACTTCCAGTACTTATATCAGCATCTGATGGAACAGGACCATTTGGCAATGAGTTCACTTGCTCTAGCAGTGTGGGATTGTCATGAGAGATGCCATTTGTATGATCATTTTTGCTGTCATCATCAACAGCTGTCATCACATCCTTTCCAGGCATTGAAAGAGTCGTAATGCCAGATGCAGACTGCTGCAGCCCAACTTGGACATCAAAATTCATACCCTTTCCATCAGAAATCACTTCTTCACTTCCAGTACTTATATCAGCATCTGATGGAACAGGACCATTTGGAAATGAGCTCACTTGCCCTAGTAGTGTGGGATTGTCATGAGAGATGCCACTTGTATGATCATTTTTGCTGTCATCATCAACAGCTGCCTTTTCTGGTTCTGGAAGAGGTTCAAACTCGGCTTCCTTAATTACCTGCTGGTGCATCAATAATTTACCCTTATCCTTGTGTTGAGCTGCAAGTTCAGCATAGAATTAAAGACTTAGATGAAATAAAAAATAAATAAACAGAAAAAATGGAACATTTTAGTATTACAAGTAATTATCAATATGCAATGACATGAAAGAGGCAAAAGTATGTAGCAGCAATAGCAGAACAATTCCAGGAACAAAAGGAGGTTCTCGCGAGAAGCTACAGAATACCTGTAACTGGGAGAGCCTCGGGACTCTGAACCTGAGTGGGACTGAAAGCCGACGAAAATGACTGTGTAGCCAAGTTAGGGAACTCATTAATAACATCAAGCACAGCTGCATCGGCATCGAAGGGATGTTCAATAGCAATAGCCTTCAGAATGCGAAAATCAACCTGAGGCGAATCAGAAGAAAGAATATGGACGGTCAGTCTGAGTAAAAAATAAACATTTTAACCAAATACAAAACCCAAGCACCCTAGACTGTACAGATTCAATTAAGTTGCAGCTTTTACCTTAATGGAAAATCAAAGAAGGCTATGTTCTCACCTATGATCTTAGGCAAGACAATTAATGCATATTCCATAAAATCAAACTAGAAGTCTCAGAATCATTAGAATCTACTGGAATAATAACTTAAGAAAACAAAATGGCGAAAAAACTCGGAATATGGGTCCCCAAAACCGCCAATTGTTCAGATTAAATTCCATGCACTCATTTGACAAATTGTTAAGCTTCATACCTTACTAGTTTGACAAGACTTACACATAGAAAAACTATAAAGCCGAAAGATTTAAATGGACACATAATTACACAACAATAACAAAGGATAACAATTTATAATTGAATTCCAAAATGTTAAAGACTCATACCTGTGGAAAAACTTCCTTTAAGCAACCAAAAACAGCATTGAAACCCATCTCCAAGAGATACGATTCTGCATATTTAAAACAGAATACAAAATTACAGACAAAATTCATCCATTTGAGAGCCCCAAAGCTGCAACTAGAATTATATTACAAAATTCAAACGAAAAATTAGGTCAAGATCTAAGATTAAATTTTTTTTCTTCACTTTCTAAACCCAACACTCTGCCGCGGATCAAACTTAAAAATCATAATCTTCATCGAAAATTCAGAGCCAATGATACAAAATTAATCACAATGCAAAAATCACAAATGCGATGAAATGAAAATCACAATCGCTACGTTTGGATGCCGAGCAAATAACAAATAAATAAAAAAAAAACTAAAAAAAAAAAACTAAAAACGAAAAGATCAATTTTTTCCCATAACAATTCAGAACCTTGAATTATGAATATCAAAATTTGCGAAAATTGAACACTTTCTCGTCCTTTTCTCGGCAGCCAAACGGAAAAACAAGGAAGAGGAAGATGAAAAGACTGACCGTTCGGAAAGGTGGAAGGAGGAGGGAGGAGGAGGAGGAGGAGAGTGTTTGTGGTTTTTTGTACGGTATTTGTGGTGTTCGATTCTCGGGAAAAACAATGACTCGGCCGAGTTGTCTTGACCCACGCAGCTAAGGAAACGGGTACACTCGTTAATCGAGCTGGTGTGCGAGGGTAATTTCGTCAATTCATTCAATTGTAATCTTAGCATACGAGTTTTTCACTCGCTGTGATGGGCCCGGGTTTAGAACGGTTAGCTGACGTGGAATACGCGAAGTTTCCCGCCGCGTCTACTGGCCGACTTGTTTTGCGACCTGGGGCCCATGAGGATCCTTTTTATGAAAATCTTCGGAATTTTCAAATCGTGCAGTTAATTTTTATCAGATATTATTTATATTTAATTTTTTAAATAAAATATCTAAAATAATTTATGACTGCAACATGTACAATGAACGATGAATAATCACAATTTAAAAATCATCGAGATTCTCACAAAGAGGATTCTCATTCACATGGGGCGTGGCCCCCAAATGGTGAAAATCAACATGTGAAAATGGAAAAAGAGACTTACCTACTCAGTACATGCAGGGACGCCTCGGACTAATGATGCGATGTTATGTGGTAACATTTGCTTTAGTGTACCCGCGTTATGATCTAGATGTCACATTCACATTTTGGGTAGTTGGTAATTTTTGGAAAATGGGAAAAATTCGGGTCGTACAATCGAACCAGCCCATCACATAATATCACATCATCAGTCACCTTTTATTTAGACTTCATTAACAATCCTACAACAAAATGATGCCATCCCATCAATTTTCCCTTTTATTTTTCACCGATAAGCACATTGACATAATTTCAACCAATATTAATTCAAATGTTCACACTATCGATAATATGAATGATATGTCAAAAATCGATGCGATTGTAGATGTTGATTGGTTGGACATGTCGCATGGTGGGGCATCATGACATGGAAAAAATCACCTGACCCAAAAATACACATCAGCAATTGTATCCAAGTTTAAATCCTTCTTTATCATATAGAAAAGCGCATTTATCAAGAAAATATGAAATAAATTCTTTTGAATTTTTTTTTTTTTAATAAAATGCAAGAGGCTACAAATTTTCAAACAACGTGAAAAAAAAGAGATTTCTCTCCATTTTTTTGTTTTTTTGAGTAAATTGTAGTAATGATCTTTTATTTTTAATCAAATTACAGCAATTGTCCCTCAACTAAAGATCCATTACCATTGGTCCCTCAACTCATCAAAATGTGCAGCTATAGTCATTTTCATCTACTTCGTTAGAATTTTGTCAAAATAAATTATGTTCGAATGACCATTGCTACAACTGGGGTCCCTCAACTCATCAAAACATGTAGCTATAATCCATTTCATCAACTTCGTCAAAATTTTGTCAAAATGAATTATGTTAGAAGGACCATTGCTACAATTAAGTTAAAGTTGAGAGACTATTTCTCCAATTGGGTTAAAGTTAAGAGGTCATTTCTCCAGTTGGATTAAAATTAAGGGACCAATAATAATAAATTTTTAGTTAAGGGATCATAGCTGCACGTTTTGATGAGTTGAAGGACCAATGGTAATGGATTGTTAGTTGAGGAACCATTGCTCCAATTGAGGACCATTGCTGCAATTTACTTTTTTTTTTTTTTTTTTTGGAGAGCCGGGTGTGGGGGGGTGTGTGGATATTTCTAAATCCTCATGATACTTTTCTAAACCCAAATGGTTTAATGTAGTTGTAGGACACACCTAGTTTTCTAGCTCTAGAAATGGACATGGATTTGACAAAACAGAGACAGAAATTACATGCACGCACTATAACCTACAAACCCTAGCTTACAGATAACACCGTAATAGTCGCACGCGGCTGATCGCAACTCCGTGGTGACGCTAGCTGCTGGCGTTCGTAGCTAGTTTTTCCAACCGGAAGTCTGGAACAACTTACAAGTCTGTCATCTCTTACCGCCTAGAAGAGGCTCCCGTGGAGACCCTGAAAACCTCACCGAATGTCCATCATCTTCTGCAGACTTCTTCGGGGTTTGCCCGTGCTTACTTAGAGCGCCCTGAAGGATAACGAGTACATAATTAGACAAAACAACTTCTAACTTCAGAACAGCCATACAAATGACGCACAGCTTGTTACTCAATCCAAAATACGTACTCGGGGAAGAAGCAAAAAGGTTTGATACTTCTATCAATATTTGTAACTTTTTCTTAAAGCATAAGGAATGCACATCAAGAGAACAAGGATTTGGAAGAGCTTCGCGGATACTTTTACATAAACTCTGTTGAACTACAGCGAGATGCATGTTTGAAAATCACAGATTTGGTGAAAGCTTCAGTTACTGGAAAAGCTCGTGCTTTTTAAGATATATTGGTTGATGACCTCATGTTCCAATGACTTAGCGAAAGACTGACAAGTAAATGATGTTAACTTACTACAAGCAACTTCCGAGTTGATGGAGCTCGTGCCATGGATGAAGCAGCTGCTGCAGCAGCCACACGTATCCTATACAAATCACACATTCCAATTTAATCAAGGAACTTGACCGTGAGAGAGAGAGAGAGAGAGAGAGAGAGAGAGAGAGAGAGAGAGAGAGAGAGAGTTCAGATCCCATCATACCTCCTATGTACATCGATATATACATCTGTCTCATCTACAATTTCCTCCTGCATTGAAAAGAGGATTAGGAAAATTCATCATCAAACAGAGCGCATGTGAAAAGAAATAGTATTGGCATTTTTTGGTCGTTGAACACATAATATTATACTGACTGAACCACATAAATTGAACTTAAGGGTAGGAGATTCGATAGACGCAGAGCATACTTGCAGAAGTTCTTCAAAAACATCCTCCAGGGTGATGATTCCTATGACCTCCCCGTCTTCAATGTCCTCTGATGAATTTGGATTTATAGCGCCATTCGGTTGAACAGTTGGCCTGTTTGTCAGAGACTTTGGAGCTTTATCTATGTCGAGAGCAACACTCCCTGATTTGTCATCTTGCTTGATTGGCAAGGACGCAGCTAGTTGAGATTTTAACTGTGCCAGTTTATCCTCCTTGAAATTCTCTACGTCAGGAATTGTCAGAAGGTTGCTCTTTCCTTTGCTCTTCACTACAGCTGCCAGGTGACTGCTTCCTTTTTGAAACTCATTAAGTATATCATAAAGCGGCATATCTGCCGGAACCCTGGGAAATCCATGCATAATTATTTGAAGTTTTCCCACATACAACAGAAGCAGATATATACATAAAGGATAATATGGAGAAAGAAGTGACGCACCTAGGCATTCTTCGAATCGAAACAGCACTGACTGGAATCTCTGCTTCTGCTCGTACTGTGAGAAGACTTTTCACCTAAGTCCATTACAAAATAAATGAATAACTATAAAAATGACTTGCGAATCCTACAATCAGCTGTGACATACCAATTCTACAATTAACTGTTATCAATGGTAGGAAATCAAAGGCCAGAAGTTTTCACTCACCAGAAGGAGGCCGATAATGTTTTTTGGATTTTCAGAATAGATGGGGACTCGACTATGACCTCGCGCAAGAATTTTCCCAATTGCTTCCCTGAGGAAACAAATATCAGTTTAAAAATGAATATTTCCCTCTACAACAGAAAACAAAAAGAAGACCAACACCCATCTCAATTATTACCAGATGATCCTCATAAGTTCTTGTCAATACCTAGTTTCTACTCTATTTTGCTCAATATAGCAGCAGATACTGTTGTCCTTTTATGCGCAAACGGAAGTGAATTCTAACAAAATACCAATATCAATGTCGTAGGTGAAAACTAAAACAAACAATCTCAAATTAACACAAGAGATTTACGTGGTTTGGCGTAAAGCCTACATCCACGAGCGAAGCATGGCAAGAAATTTCACTAAACAAACAGAGATTACAAAAGAGTATTTAAACTCTCACAACCCAAATCCCACAATTACAAACCCTAAACCAAACGAGTAGAGAACCCAAAACTAACGGAGAAGATTCTCCCAAATTGCTCTCTAACTCACAAACTCACAAATTGACTCTCACTAAATTGCCACACGAATGAGCCACATCAAAATACACTAACCCTAAGGTTCTATTTATAGTGCATAGGACTTAGGTTACAATAAAATTCCTAATAGGAAGTAAATCCAAATCCTAATCAAATAGGTAATTAACAAAATCTCTCCACCAAGGAAACCAACTAAGAAGTCAAAATCCAAACCCAAATAGGACACCAAAACCAAATAGGTGATACAAACCTAATTTTTTGCATCATCCTAATTCTGAGCCGTAAAACCCAACAATCTTCACCTTGGCGAGAAATTAGCAAACTTCCAAATCAAATACAAACTTCAAATTTGGGATACCAAAATACAAATGCAAACGTGCACCAAATTCTTTTGAAACTGATCTCCACCTAGAATTAAAAAATCCAAAAGTCTTCAAACTTGAAATTTCCTCCAATGCCTTCTCCAACAAATTCCATTACGGAAACTAGCAAATATGAAACAAAATCCAAGCAAAAGCTTGAACGTACAAACAAAAAGTGCGAATTGCACTCCACCCAAAGAGCTTGAGTACCAAGCTCCACCTCCTCACATAACCTTTAGAGGAGTTCAGAACAACGATCTTCTGCAATGTTTGCATCAACACTAGCAAAAGACTTATCAAACGGCTTCTTTTTGCCCTTGAGTTTAGGGCAATCTACTTTCCAATGACCTTCCTTATAACAATAGCTACAAGTGTTCTTTCCAAGTTTGCTCATTTCCTTATTCCTTCCTTGAACTACCAAAGCTCCATCTTGTGTGCCAGACACTTTATTCTTTAGCTCTTTAGAATTCAAAGTGACTTTAACATCTTCCAAACTAAGACTTTCTCTAGTGTTCATACGAAGGAGATAAAGAACACAACAAAGTTATCGCATAATCCTCATCACTAATTTGGTCGTCCACACTCTTCAAATCCATCATAAGTTTACTGAATTCATCAACATGCTTATGAATTGACGTACCTTCATCCATACAAAGAGTATGCAAACTTTTATTCAAATACAACCGTTTAGCAAGGGATTTGGTCATATACAAGCTCTCCAATTTTAGCCACAACTCGGGTGCAGATTTGAGGCTACCAACTTCACGCAAGACTTCATTCGATAAAGTCAACATGAAGTGCCCGTTCCATAATGTCTTTTTTTCTTCATCAGTCCACGAATTTGGCAAAGCCTTCACACCCTTTAGCGTTTTTAAAAGCCCTTATTGAACTAACAAAGCATGCATCTTCAATTGCCAAATACCAAAGTCATCGAACTTTTCATTATCAACTTTCACCGACAACACAGAAGGCTTCATAGTGACTGCCAAGCAAAGCCCAAGCTGAAACCTGGCTCTGATACTACTTCTTGTACTTTTATGCGAAACGCAAGCGAATTCTAACAAAGTACCAATATCAACGTGGTAGGTGAAAACTAAAACAATCTCAAACTAACACAAGAGATTTACGTTGTTCGGCATAAAACCTACGTCCACAAGCGAAGCATGGCGAGAAATTTCACCAAACAAACGGAGATTACAAAAGAGTATTTAAACTCTCACTACCCAAATCCCACAAATTACAAACCCTAAACCAAACGAGTAAAGAACCCAAAACTAACAGAGAAGATTTTCCCAAATTGCTCTCTAACTCGCAAACTCACAAATTGACTCTCACTAAATTGCCACACGAATAGCCACATCAAAATACACTAACCCTAAGGACCTATTTATAGTGCATAGGACTTAGGTTACAATAAGATTCCTAATAGGAAGTAAATCCAAATCCTAATCAAATAGGTAATTAACAAAATCTCTCCACCAAGGAAACCAACTAAGAAGTCAAAATCCAAACCCAAATAGGACACCAAAACCAAACAGGTAACACAAACCTAATTTTTTGCATCATCCTAATTTTGAGCCATAAAACCCAACAGATACAACAAAAAAAAAGTACGATCTAGAGATGTAATTGCTATTTCAATATAACCACACAAAAAAGAGCACAAAATAAAGAATATGTAGAAGAGTCCAAGGCAAACACACCAGTCTAAGTTTGAATTAACATCCAAGGAAAATGTTGATTCAATAGGTGTCATAGCCTCCTCTGCGGTCTGGACATCAAAAGAAACTTTACTATTATGAATCCTTCAAAGAATAGAGAAAATGCAACACGCAGACGTGGATTGTGATGTTATCTCAATACTTAGAAGGCATGCAGAAGCTGAAAATTGCAACCAAAATCAAACACCCAGGAAGACAAGGACCAAAATAGATTGGGAACCAGTATCAGAAATACAGCAAGAAGATCAAGATGCACATAGAAAGCGAGAAAATTGGTATATATTATAGAACTGAGGAACATGTACATGAAGTAACACTAGAAATTTTATGGAAATGCCCTTACATAGTCAAATTATCTTCCCTCAAATTGCTCTGTAATGTCTCATAAATTTCCTGTGTCATATGCTGCAACGACAAATGCAAAGCTTAAATACATCTGAAGAAATTGGGTACCTTTTCAGTTAAATCTAGGGCTCCACTGATGATCGTTGTCTCATCATGTGTGAGTTCACCTCCCTTACCAGCCTAAAATGGATAGAAATAGCAAGTCAAGGAAAACAGAAAACAATCTGAATTCGGCACAACTGTAACTGTTCTGGAATTTTCAGCAGCCATTCACAAATCATAAAGTCACATTCAACACCCAGAACTAGTTGCATCATTTATCACTACCGTTGTTCAACAAAATAAATTAGTAGTCAGGAACAAACTTTGGACATATGAAAGTAATGTCGTACACACTTCCAATCTAAGCAGCTTACCTCTTGGCCATGAATAGAGACTAGGGCCTTCAATTGAGCCCGCCTAAACAAATCATCACTATGTCCAAGTACCTTATCAAGAACCTGAAACCATGGGTTACATTTACAAGCTATAACATCAATTTCCGAATCTGAAACGTATTGGACTTCCGTCCATACTATGTTTTACTAAAATAGGAAACATACTTTATGATCCACATATGAAAATTATAACAAGTATAATATTAAAACGTCACTGGTGCCTAAGAAGAACTTGTCTCAGTGTTGATGTGATATCTTGAATGTCTCATAGCCGCAAAAAGCAATTTACTAAGTAGATGACTGAGCTATAAACTAATAAAAGACAATAACTTGAAAAGAAAATTAAATTCAGTGATCCAGTACAAACGATAATTACATACCCTTCCAATTGGGTATGCAATCGGATAACAAATGGCCATCAGAATGCGGACAAGCCAAACGAAATTGGCACCAACTGAAAGCCCATATCTTGAGCAAATAGATTGCGGAATAATCTAGTCCAACATGGAAAAGCACAGGTCAGTCACAGTCCCATAACCTCATTTAACACTAAAACTCTATCCAACTGCATTTCAATAATAAATAATAACTCGGAAAATGCCGTACCTCCCCGAATAACAGAACAAAAGTTACAGACAGCACAACAGCAACAACTGGGTGAAAGATTTTATCAAGGTATAAAGGAAGCGCCTGCACAAGCAAAATTAAACACAAAACAAGACAAGTAAATTAAACATTTTCATATCTTTTTTTTTGGTAACACCAATTAACATGTTCATATCAATGTTCAGCATCACAACCGCATCAATTGTGGTTAGATGAGTGTGATTTAATCCACAAATCTCGAAATTTAAACTTATCTAACGAAAATCAATGTTTAATCTATAACACAAATCTCGAAATTCAACATTTGTTGGCATCGATAAATTGTCAAAAGTACCTCCATGGCACAAGCATTACAGAGAAGCAACGTGACCAAAAGTTGGTGCTGCTTTTGCACAACAGGTAGTATCTTAGCTGCGAACAGAGACGGATCAACATCAAACCACTAAAATTAATCGCATAATTAATCTCAATTAAGTATAATTAAACACCAATTCGTTAATCAAATATCAATTTTCCAAAAAACCGACCGGCTTGCTTCTTCTCAGTGGGGCTACCGCTGCGCTGGAGGATTTCGAGGTCGACGAGGTTGAGTGACATCAACCCCAAGGTGAGGCCGGACATGATCCCGGCGAAGAGGACGAGCAGGCACGAGACGCCGGCGTAGAGATACCACGACCCCGTCCCGAACGGAATGTCATCAGACGTCATCACCAGGTCCTTGGCACCGTTCCACGACATCATTTTCGCCGTCGTATTCGGCGGCGAGATTAGGGCGCTGGTTTGGGCGGTCGGCGGAAGGGGCATCGGGAGGGAGTGAGAGAGTGTGGCACGCCGTTTTTTGGAGTGTCCTGACTCGTCGCAGTGCAGGAAGGTGATGAGGACGTTGACGCTGCGCACGATGTAAACGTGGAGAGTAGAGTCGTAAAGGATCTACGGTCGAGATTCTGCCAAATGCGGATCCGGGAGATCTGTTTATTTTTTCATCAGGAGGAAAAGCAAAAGTGTAAATTGTACGCGCTTAATTAAATTAGAGTAATGATTCATTAATTAAAAATTCATTAAAATATGTAACTATGATCATTTTTGTCAACTTTGTCAAAATTTTATCAAAATAAGTTATGTTAGAAAAATCATTGCTACAATTGGGTTAAAGTTGAGAGACAATTTCTCCAGTTGGATTAAAGTTAATGGATCATTTTTCCAGTTGGATTAAAGTTGAGGGATCATTGGTAATGAATTTTTAGTTAAAGGATTATAGTTGCATGTTTTGATGAATTGAAATACTAATGATAATGAATTTTTAGTTAAAAGATCATTGTTCCAATTGAGTTAAAATTGAAGGATCATTGCTACAATTTACTCAATTTGAGGAAGACATAAAAAAAAATAAACGATTTGAATTGGCTGGGTCTGAAAAGTGAAAACTCTGTATAAAATAATGTCTGCGAATCCAAACCCATTATATACATATTCTCAAATGAGCACATTGACTTTTGCTCAAGTTGCAATTTGTTACTAAACAACGAAGAACTTAGTATGGTCTAGTGTTGTTTTTCTTTATTTATATTTATACATGAAAAATATAAAATTTAAATTTTATAGATGACGAGTTTGATATCAATTTATTTTTTTTAGGACACAATTTAAAATTTTTCCTAACCATGATAATATATAGGGTAAATTACATTTTCATACCTCAGGTTTGAGCCCTATTTTAATTCCTTACAACATTTTCAAAACATTTCACTTTCATACCTTAAGTACTATTTTATTTCAAAATAATACATCTGTTAGATTTTCCATCCATGGATTCATTAAGTGCTGACGTGTCTGCCACATATATTCCATGTGGCTGCCAAATATGTGACACGTGGCAAAAAAAATTAAATTTTTTTTTTTTAAAACCTGAATTTTCCCAAAAAAAAAAAAAAAAAAAAAAAAACCCATTATCCCTTCCCCTAGCGACCCACATCCCTAAAAAACCCAAAAACCTGCAAGAAGAAGAAGAGGAAGAGGAAGAGGGAGGAAAAAAAAACCCAAATCCAATTCCCCACCTGCAACAAGAAGAAGAAGAAGAAGAAAACAAATATATATATATATATATATATATATTTGCAACCCATTTCGTCCCCACCCTTTGCAAGAAGAAGAAGAAGAAGAAGAAGAAGAAGAAGAAGAAGAAGAAGAAAAAGAGGGAGGACAAAAAAAAACAAAAACTGCAACCCCACCCCCCTGGGTTCCGCACCTGCAACAAGAAGAAGAAGAAGAAGAGGAAGAGGGAGGAGAAAAGAAAAAAAAAAAAAAAACCCCAAACCCATTTCCCCACCTGCAAGAAAAAGAAGAGAGAAAAAAAAAAAATTGCAACCCCCCCCCCCCTCCCCCCCAGTTCCCCACCTTGCAACAACAACAACAAGAGGAAGTGGAAGAGAAAAAAAAAATGCTTCCCCTGCCCACCCCACTAAACCCCCCCCCCCCCCCGGGCGGGACCCCACGACCCACCTCCCTTGCACAGAGACCCCGAATCACACCTAATCTCAGATGGTTTTGTGGTAGATTCATCTTGGGGAGTTTGAGATGATTTTTGGACTGGCTTTGTGGTAGATCCACCTAATATTGGGTGGGATTTTTTAGGGTGGGTGATGGGGGATTTTTGGGAAGGGTGATGGGGGATGGGAGAGAGGGGTGGCTCTGGTGGGATTTTGGGGTGGGTGATGATGGATGGGAGAAGGGCGTGGGTCGGGGATGGGTTTCTTTTTTCTGTTTTTTTTGAAAATTCAGGTTTTAAAAACAAAAATTAAATTTTTTTTTGCCACGTGGCATATATGTGGCAGCCACGTCAGCACTTAACGGATCCATGGATGGAAAAATGTAACGGATGTATTATTTTGAAATAAAATAGTACTTAAGGTATGAAAGTGAAATGTTTTAAAGATGTTGTAAGAAATTAAAATAGGCTCCAAACCTGAGGTAAGAAATTAATAGACTTTATATGGGCCAAGCAGCCAAGCCCAAGGTAATTCATATGGACCAGCTTCCAAGCCCAAATCCATAAAACAGTCATGCAGTTCAAGCCCAATTCAACTTTGTTGCTTTGCAAGCCCAATTTGAAATTTGCTTCTCTCTCCTCTTACTCTTACTGTGTCCAGTGACTGAGTCAGCTCGGTCTCCGATTCTGGCTATGCTCTCCAAAACCCGACCAATCTCCTCCTATATGCGCACCCGCAAGCCCGCTCTCAGACCCAGCACGCACCTAGCAACCCACCTCCAATCGCAATCAATCTCGAGCCTCAAAGTCGTCTGGCGCAAGGACCAGAAGCTCGACCGGGCAATCGAAAACGACAAGCCGTACAAGCTCTGCGCCCGCGTCGTCAAGGAGGTGCACAACGAACCGGGTCGGGTGATCCCGCTCCGGTACCTCGAAAAACGGCGCGAAAGGCTGCGGCTCAACATCAAAGTCAAGACCTTTCTTAGCAGAAACCCAGGTTTGTTCGATGTTTACTATGATAGAATTAAACCCAAATCGGAACCGGTTCAGTTTCTTCGATTTAGCGATAGATTAAGGATGTTTCTGCAGGAGGAAGAGAGGATTTTTAAGGAAAATGAGCCGTTGATTGTGTCTAAATTGTGTAAATTGCTGATGATGTGCAAGGATAGGGTTGTTAGTGTTGATAAATTGGTTCATGTGAAGAGGGAATTCGGCACGATTTCTTGGTTAGCTTGGTGCCCAAGTATCCGCAGTATTTTCGAATACTTGGGTGCCCCGGAGAGGAGAATTGTTATCTGGAATTGGTTTCGTGGAACCCCGAGTTTGCGAAATCAATGATTGAGAGGAGGGCACAAGAGGAGTCGAATTTGACAGGGATTTGGGTTCGGCCGAATTTTGACTATAGGCTGCCATAAGGGTTTTTCTTGAAGAAGGAAATGAGAGAGTGGGTTAGGGATTGGGTGGAAATGTATTATGAAGATGCGTCGATCCAAAGATGATCAGTTGATTGACCGAGATCCGCTGCTGGAGATAAAGGACAAGTTTGCGGAGCTATTGGAGGAGGGATGGAGGGAGAGACGAGAGCATTTGCGGTTGCAAAGGGAAGAGGTTGAGAAGAACAAGGAAATGATGGCTATGAGGAACGAAGAATAGGACAAGTGCATGGTTGGTGATCAAGAAGCGGTGAAATTTGCAACTAGACGACAGGTAATGAGGAATTAGTTCTTAATCATATGTATTGACATTGAGCTGCAAATAGTGTTGAAAGTATTGGATGATCTCGGTTGTGAGGGATTATTGTTTTTAATTAACCAATTTCGTCTCAAATATTGTAGTGATTCTTGGTGTACCTGAATATCTTTGATGGAGGATGGAACTGCTTTTTTTGGGTGCCATATTAAATTTGTGTTTGTTTTTATTCGATTCTACAACAGTTCATGAAAATGGAAATTATTGACGGAAGCACTAAGACATTTTGGGATGCATGCTCGCCTATGTGATGCGACATTGTCATGGAGTTGTAATCATGCACAATGTGTTTCTCACATTCAGTTCCATCCCAACACTTATTGTATTCGCAATATCACACAATTTTAGCAAATATTGATCTTGTTATTGTGCAGTCAAAGTGCAACTAAGTATCGATGTATTAATGCTGGCGATTGATTTATTAGACAATGAACACATTCCGACTTCTAAAGGGAATATCCACTGAAAATGGTTATGATGAATTTGCTTCTGTTTAGAGCATCAGTTAGTTCATACCGCGTTGGAAGTGAATGCTATTCTATTTACCAATCGTAACTGAATTCATCTCTTTTTAGCTTTCCTATTCTGCATTTCTGTATAGCCTTCCGTAATGAACCGGAAGTTCTACCTCCCTCAATCTTCATTTGAGCTTTAGCTGTAACCGTTTCATTTCTTTGAACAATCCTGGAAACGGGGCATGCATCGGATTCATGTGTATTTCATTATCTCTATGTTGTGACCAGACAGGATGGTAGTGTTTGTAATGTCTGCTAAATTGACAGGGAGATGACACATATAATGTAATTTCTGTTCTTGCAGTTTGGTAGGAGCAAGGTCGGTTGTGGAAACACTATTTGGGAGAGTTTGCACGTCACCTAACACAAACAGAGTCATCACACCAAATGAATGGGAACCTAAACCTCATTCCCTTGGTAATCTCCATTACTTTTTTAATTAGTATTTTGTTTATAATTATTACCCACAAAGAGAGCCTAACAACTAAGAAAACAAGAAGTTTATGAAACCACAACAGTGTATAAATAGACGAATTAGCCGAAGAAGAAGATAGCTGAAATGGTCATGGAGAGAGTCAGGATTCTTACTTTAACCTTGTTTGCAGCTTCCTTGCTCTTCCTGCCGAAGATGAAGGCGCAGCATGTGTTCCCGCCTGCGCGCCCTCTCTGTGCATCGCAATTTGCGCTTGCTAACTATGCTTGCTCGATGCTCCCCTTTACTCCGACGCCCCCACCAACACCCCCCTCCCCTCCCCCTTCGCCCCCCGATGATGATGAAGGACAGGAAGAGGAACGTGGCCAGGGCCATGGACACGGTCACGGACATGGACACAACCACGGACATAGACGTGTCCATCACAGGCACAGGCATCATGATCATCAACCCATTCCTGCAGAGGATAACTGTTGTAAGTGGTTGACCCAGCTGGACAATCAATGTGTGTGTGAGCTGCTGGTTCACCTGCCCAACTTCCTCATTAGGCCTGCTCATGCGTACACCGTGGCTGTCGGAGAAACTTGCACCATTAGCTACACGTGCGGAACTCCGATCAGGATCAAGATATGATGAATAAAGCATATTTACTTGCTCATCAGCGTACGGAAAATTAATTTATTTGCACTCCTTGCTTATATTTGGTTTTATATGATGTTTTCGTGGTATGACTGTAATACTTAAAATCTTGTTAAAATTTGGCGTTGTTTATTTAACTGCTTATTATATTTCTATTAATTTTGAGCTTTCAACGTAAAAGAATTGAAGTTTATGCATGGACAAGAGGCGAGGATCTTAA
Source organism: Pyrus communis (assembly GCF_041283825.1). Taxonomy (NCBI): domain Eukaryota; kingdom Viridiplantae; phylum Streptophyta; class Magnoliopsida; order Rosales; family Rosaceae; genus Pyrus; species Pyrus communis. Next base: position 1,858,822 of record NC_142567.1, read on the forward strand.
CCTATCAATATAATTTTGATTTTAGACCCTGAAATTCAACTTTTTTCCTACCCAGATTGCAACTTTTAGGGTTGTTTTAAAATAAAAATTCAATCGAGAAAGATTAGATGAGATTAGCTAAGATTATACGAGATTAACTTTTTGGCAATGGTCGCTTATGAGGCACCTACCTACACATGAAGGGATTAGGACTATTATGCCCAAACCCCCTGGGTCCCTCCTCCACCATTTTTCTAAAGAAATACGAAGGAAAGTAAACGAAACTAATACAAGTGGGGGACTAAGTTAAAATCCGTAATGACCAAATGATCAACGAAACTGATAATAAAGACAAAATGAAATATCACTAGCATGGGTAAAGGCAACAAAATTTGGAACCGTAAAAAATCAATGATAGACATAACTATCTGCCCGAAATGAAGCTAAAGAATCAATAACTTGATTTTCTTCTTGATAAACATGTTCATATGAACTGCATTTGACAAAGTTGTTATTCTAATGAAACCAAGTGATCAATCCAATTCAACAAAGCGACCAAATCCAATCCAATCCAAAACAAACCAATGTAATTGGATCCGATGGCGTATTTGCTTGTGAAAATCCAATTGAATCCAATAAAGTTTTTTCTTGTATGTTTATTAAATTTAATATATAACGAACAATTTAAACTATTTGATAGAACTACATTTAATATAATGTGAAACGAATACACTTTTCTTTAGCATTTAATCTTTGTTTTTACACCTATATCGATTAGAACTTGTGACTGAATTAGACTCGACGAAAGTTGTCTCACATTTGATGTATTTATGTTTCATACTATTAAAAATGAAGATCCAATCCAAACCAATAAAAAGAATTGGGTTGGTTTGGATTGAAAATCAACAATCCAAAATATATATTGGATCAAATGTGGATTCGTTAGATTTTATAAATCGACGAGCACTCGTAATTGTTTTAGTTTCTATGTTGAATATGATGTTTTACATTAAGAACGTGAGTCTCATGCCAAGAAAATAAAGCTTCGCATGCAAGTTTAAATGATCTTGAGCGTCTCCATGCAAAGCAGCATTTATTAAAACCGTACATATCTTGAATGGCTAGATTTTTCTAAACCAATGAACATTCCTAGCTGCTTTACATTTTGTACGGGATGTGATGCAACAATTTTCCATGTTGAAAAAAGGAATCCTACGCTAAAAATGAATCCTACGCTAGGGTTGCTTGTCAGTTTAATTTTCTTTTTGTTTGTTTGCAAAGAGTTCAGGGGAGGAGAGACTTACTCCGTCCCAGGGCCAGAGCATGCCACAGTCACTAGGTTCTTTAAAGACTCACATAAGGGTTTTAACCCCTTTTTTTATTCTTACAGATCTCTCACCAAGAGAAATTGTTGATAATGGATTTCGAACCTAAGTCTTGATATAACGAAGAGAACAAACCTTACCAACTCAATCCTCATTAGCATTTTATTTTTCTTTTTGTTGGAATAGATGATTGATAATTTATCAATACATATAGAAACATAATCATGAATCCAAGAGTTCATAAATAAAGTAATATCTGTGGTTCACCCATTGAAGTATAGAAAATTAGGGTTATCTTCTTGCTCATAGAATTATAGAACGTGAGAGAATTTTCATTCTGATCAAAACACAGAGCAGTACATTACATGTCATTATTTAATTGGAGGAATTTTTTGTTTCAAGTGTCTCTCAAATTGTACAATAACATAAGATGTCCTCGTGTTCGGTGCACACTGAAAAATGTATGGTAGAATGTAAGATAATATTATCATATATCTTTGGCTCCATGAATGATAAGTTTCCAAGTGTCTGCAAATGCGACAAAGAATGGAAAATGGAGATTGTATGTATGTTGATAACAACCCCAATAATAATATGTTCCAATCTAAAAGATGGTGACTTGATTGAAGATAGTTTATTCGAAATTAACCTTTACTTTTACCAAAAGGAACAATTGACTATAAACTAATTGGTTGTACAGGTCGACGGTATCCTCCCATTTCACCCAAAACTTTATTCGATCTCTGCCCTTTTTCGCTTTCTTTGTTTTGTTTGTTATGAATTTATTCTCTGCCCTTAAATAGTGAAATCTATATCTTGACCATGTACCCACAGTTTACAAACTTAAAACTTCCGTACTAGGAGGACCCCTTGTGAACCTAAAGATATATATAGATATATATATATATATATATACACACATACATACATAGACGAATTTATGGCACTATTTTGTATTAAGGGTTTAGGGTGTTTTTTGTAGAAATGTATTTAACATTTTTTGTTTCTACAAATTAATGTTTTAATGGTTTTAGATTTGTCTAATTTTGTGCAACGATGATCTATGAATGATGTTTTAAAAGATAGACGGTTCAAATCATTAAAATATATTACTAAATGGGGCTTACAAAAACATGTGTCAAAAACTGTTTAAGAAAAGCGGTGCCGCGAATCTTGCCCATATATATGTATATATTTTTCTTATAGTAATTAAAAAGTTCAAATTGTTCTCAAAGATATAATTTTGGTATATGAAAGAAAATACTTTTTTTTTTTATTTGTAAAAAGGTTCACAAGTATATGATGCTACGCGTATTATAGCTCAAATAAAAGAATTGCTTAGATGTCACTGATGTATAATTACGTTATGAGACTTGAGATATATAATACATGTATGGTTATATAAAACTGAGTTTTAATGAAAAGGGCTTTTCTAAACTTTTTATTAACCAAAAATCATTCACTAACTTTATTTAATAAAAAAACTTAAATTTTAATAAAAATGACTTAAGTTTTAATGAAAACGACAAAAGTTTAACATAATAATTAAAAAAACAAAATTTAACGCATGCGTCACATTACTCAGTTACACACTTTCCCTCCATCCCTCTTTCTCCCTCTACCGTTATTAGCTCCTCTCTTCTCTCTCTCTCTCTCTCTCTCTCACATATTCCCATTAAATTTGTCTCTCCTCTCATCTCATCCATTCACATTAACTTTTTTCTTTTTTCTCATCTCTCATATTACTCTACTCTTACTCCATAAATATTGCAAATTTTACTTTTTATTTTATTGTATGTTTATTTGACCATTATTTCATAATTTTTTTGGAACAAACTAAGTAATAATATTACAAGACAAAATATAAAGAAAAATTTTCATTTTTCAGTTTCATAAACAATGCTTATTTTAATTTCGAAATAGTGATTTTATCTTTAATTTGGACAATTTTTTAAGTTTGTGTCATGTCATGTTAACACTAGTTATTTTTACAACTGAACATTGATTATTTCTAGAATCGAACACTGATTATATTTAGAACTTAACACTAACTATTTCTCAAACCAAATAATGACTAACTCTTAAACTGAACACTAGTACTATCATTATTTCTTAAATTGAACACTGATTATTTCGTAAACTAAATACTGACTATTTCTTAAACTGAACACTAATACTATCACTATTTCGTAAACGAAACATTGACTATTTCTTAAACCGAACACTATTGCTATCACTAATTCGTAAACTAGTACTATCACTATTTCGTAAATTACTAACTATTTCTTAAACCAAACACTTATACTATCACTATTTCGTAAACAAAACACTAATCATTTCTTAAACCAAACACTAGTATTATCACTTTTTCTTAAAAAGAAAACTAGCTATTTCTCAAATTGAATACTAATACTATCATTATTTCGTAAACTGAACATTGACTATTTCTTAAACTAAACACTAATATTATCACTATTTCATAAACTAAACACTAACTATTTATTAAATTGAACACCAGTACTATCACTATTTCATTAACCATGGCAGAGAAAACAATGGACAATAGATGAAGCTCAACTGGAAAATGCACACTAGCATATATGGTTTTGGGGGCCAAGAAATTAGTGGCCAATGGTTTGAAAAATAAACTTGGAAAAGTCATATCATCAACATTAACTAGATACAAATGATTAGTTGTGTTTTCTGATTAGTTGTTATACTGATTAATGGATGAGTTGTGAACATTCTAACAATGAATAGCAAACCCAAATAATTATTCTATACACAAGAATGTCGTCAAAAGTATTATGATCGTCAAATATCTTCAGGAAGTGTAACCAAAGCAATTAGTTATTTAAGTATGGTCGAATATCTTCAAGAAGTGTAATCCAAAGTAATTAGTTATTTAAGTCTGAAAAGAGCATGTATTTCTCTAATTTTAGGAAATATGAGAGCCTATTCCATTCTCACAAAAAGTTCAAATAGGAAATCATCAGTTAATATTATTATGGGAGATAGTTTATTACATTTTCGTTAAAAATGGCGAGAGTGGGAATATGAGGGGAGCATTGAAAGTACTAACTATCATCATTAAAGCTCCTAAACATGAAATAAAGAAAGAGGAAGGAGGCACGTGGGGCTATGAGGCTAGGGTTTGAAGCTACTAAAGAAAATAATAATAAAAGGTGTGGGCTGCTACAATATATATGGTAAGTTTACAGAATTTGCAATGCACTCGCTTTTGTGAGGTTATTTATTTTTTATTTTTTGGTCCTTATTAGACCATCTCCAACCCTTGGCCTAAAACCTAAAATTTTTAGCCCAAAAAATTTAGGTTTTAGCCCAAAAACAACTTTTCTGCTCCAACCCTTCTGGTCTAAAATTTTAGCATGAGATTATTAAAGAATGAACTTAGGCTAATATTTTTCTTAAATTGACCTTTAAAAAAAATTATGTAGACTATCGTAAATTGATTTTATGAACATTTTAATCTTAAAATATTTAAATTCCGATAAATATTGAAAAATCACTAAATCGACACATGAAACTCACCAAACTTTCAACTTTCACCAAACTTTCAACCTTCACCAATCGTTCAACCTTCACCAATATTTCAACTTTCATCAATCATCCTCTATATAAACACAGGTTGAATATCAATTGATCACACAATCTTTCAACCTTCAATCATCCTCTATATTCACCAATCTTTTAACTTTCAAAGTGTTTTTGTTTCCTAAAAATCCTCAATATCTCATCAATGGGTGATAGAAGAAGGCGTAGCAGGACAATGCAGATGACACAATATCAAGTAAGCCTTGACATTGAGGATATAGAAATGATCAACGCAGAAGCTGAACTTGCAAACTCGCTTATGCAATATGAGTACCATGCTGAATCTAACTATCGTGGTTCTGTCACGAGGCGTTCATTTGTGTAGCATGATATAGAATAGTGTCTTGACCGAATGATGAAAGATTATTTCATCCAACGTCTGAGATTTCATGCTCATGATTTTCCAAGGCGGTTTTCAGATGAGGAGAGAGCTTTTTGATAGCATCTTGAACGCAGTTGTCAATCATAACCACTACTTTGCAAGGAAGATAGATGTCATCGGCCGACAAAGTCTGTCACCTCATCAGAAGCTCATTTCTACATTTTGGATACTAGCTAATGGGTGTTCTGCAGACTCAATTGACAAGTATTGCCAACTTGCGGAGAGTACTGCTATTGAGAACCTGAAACGCTTCTGTCAAGCAATTCAAGCCATATATGGAGCCACATACCTCTGCAAGCCAAATCGTGAAGACTTGAAGAGGCTTCTACGCAAGGTAGACAAAAGAGGCTTCTATAGCATGATAGGAAGTCTCGATTGTATGCATTGGGAGTGGAAGAATTGTCCTACTGCTTGGGCTGGCCAATTCAAGGGCCGTCATAACAAGCCAACCATCGTGCTCGAGGCTGTGGCGTCTTATGACACATGGATTTGGCATGCATTCTTCGGCATTCCTGGATCAAACAACGATATCAACGTTCTTTGATCTTCACCTCTGTTCGATGATGTTGTCAATGGATGGGCACCAGAATTTCAGTACAAGGTAAATGGTAATAGGTATGAGCTAGGTTACTACCTAACTGATGATATTTATACTAGTTGGTCTACCTTTGTCAAAAGTTTTTCTCATCCCGATAGTGCAAAGAAGAAACTATTTTCACAGAGGCAAGAGTCTTATAGGAAGGATATGGAAATAGCGTTCGGGGATCCTACAAGCTCAATGAGCCATTGTTAGAGGGCCTGCACGACTTTGGCATACCACAGACCTCCATTCAATCATGATGACATGCATAATTTTGCACAACATGATTATGGAAGATGAATACATCGAAATTGAAGAAGATTTAGATGAAGATGTGGATGATGACCAGCCAACACATGCAAGAACTATTGCAAGAGATGTTGAATATCTAGCTGAAACCACATATGAGACCCAATAGGATAAGGTCACATTGAATGAGTATATGAGACGTTTAAATAGAATTCAAGCTCCTAAAGGTCACAACACACTCCGCAAGGATTTGGTTGAGCATGTATGGTGCCGAGAAAGTGAACGTTGATGATGTTGGTTGAGCATTTATGTAATAATTTTAAGTGTACTATGTTGGTATTTTCTAGTAATAAATTTAAGTGTCTTCTTGTGCAAATTGCATGCTTCCCTTCCACAAAGTGTACGCTTTGTTGATAATCTTCCACAGATCATAAACACCACCAGTTTTCCTTCGATCGGCATTGGAGTTTTCATGGAACTTATCAACGATTTTACCCCACAAAACCTTTCATTTTGATTCGTGCTGACGGCACCATCTTTGCTAATAGAAATTCATGCCAAAAATAAAGCAATATCTTTGTCAAATGTCCAATTACGACCTCTAACATACTCTTTTGCCATCTTGAAAAATTTGGAAATGAGAAGAAATGGTAGAAAGAAAATTAGAAGAATTGTAGGAGAAAAGTGAGTTTTGTGTGGATGTTCGAAGAAGTAAATAGGTATTTAATATTTATAGAGTTTTTGGGTGAATTTTGAGTTAAATAATTTTTTTTAAAAATATTTTCGCAGTTGGATTTAAATTTTGACCATTAGATTTATTTTTTTTTATTTTTTTTTTTACCGTTAGATTTCATTATATTCCATTTAAATTCGATTTAAGCCGTTAGATTCAATAAATGTATAAATATAAAACTAAAAAAAAAAAAAAAAATTGAACCTGGACCGTTGGATTAACTAACGGCCCATTTAAATCCAGCCGTTGGTTCGAGAAAAGTAGCCGTTGGGCTATAGTACCGGTTGACACGCGAGGGGACAACCCTACGTGGTTGGGCCTCGACTGGGAAGATGCCTTGCGCGTGCAATGCTTTGGGCAACTCGGTTTTGGGGTCTGGGCTTCACAATCCACTTTTCACTCTCACCCGTGGGCCCCACTTCAATTTGTGGGCTAAAAACTGGCCGGTACTTGGCCCCCCTTTTAAGTTTTAGGTTTTAGGTCTTGGGTTGGATTTGGGAGGGGGAAGAGAAAATTTGGGTTTTAGCTCAGGGTTGGAGTGGGTCTTATTAAATAAAATTAGAGGGTGGTTTTTGGTTAAAATGCAAACTTTTGAAGTCATTTTCATTAGTTTTCCTTATATAAAATTGGTGATAGGGAATTTTAACTTCGTTTGGACCTAGCTAGTTTTATGGCTGAAATATGGGGATGATGGATGTTACCGGCATAAGATAGATAAACACTTAATTATATACCACTGCTATATGGCAGGTTTTCTTCACAAATAGATGGATGCAATTTTTTATTTTATTTTTTGGTGTGGGTGATAGATTGTAGGTATTTTCCTAAGTCGGTCCTAAGCATTTCATTTTCCCGGTGGCTGGATATGCTTCTTGGATTTCATTCTCAAATTAGGGTACAAAAATCCTACAAAAGAGAAGATGAATAGGAACCAGAATAATGTATAGCATCGTGCATCGTGCATGAAAATGACAACAGTTAGTGAGTGGTTTCCGAACATTTACAATTTGTTTCCATTTTCGTTGTTTTTTTTGTTTCCTTGTTGGGTCAGGAACCCAGGAAAAAGATAGGGCAACAAGTTATCAGAACATTCCGTGTTAATAATACAACGATATTTATAATTTTCTGTATTTATTTATATTATTGATATAGAACGTCACAATAATAGTGTACACATGTAATATAAATAAATAAAGTTGAGGTTTCGCCATAAAATTCATTAGGAACATAACGAGCAGCTCAATTATTTATAAACACATAAAATACATTTCTTTCTTCAATATAGTTATGCTCTCAACAATGAGATTGATGCTCTTAACAATCCATTCGTCGTGTATCGTATCTATAGGCACACAAAAAGAAAAGCTAAAAAACCCAAAGCCACTTGTGGGACTTTGTTCTCATGCTTCTTGCACCTTCACAGTAGAACACAACAGGCTCGCCCATCTGCCCACTTGCCCAGATATGTGCCTTTTGGCGCAGCGGCATGAAGCCACAGAAAAAGAATTTTAGGTTATCTTCTCTCTTTTGGTTGTTAGCTTTTTTTAGTTGCTTTTGTTAGGGTTTTTGTGTAAATTAGTTAGGTATTATTATGTACGTGAGAACTAATTAACTAGATTAGGGTTTTTGAGTCTTGGACAAAAACAGTGAGTCTACCAAAGCAATCCATTAGGGTTTTGAGTATTGGACCGAAATGGATGGAGGATTTTTTTGGGGGGTAAAAAATAGGGTAACTAACAAGACTGAGCTAGCTTTGAGTCATTGTCCACTAATGATCTATGTACGAACTTGAGTCAGTGTATGATGTGTATCCCTCCTATTTTAGATAAGCACCAAACACCGGCGTCCATAACTTTTGTTTAATTTAATTGGACTCGTTCTCTTCAGACAACTAGTCTGCAGAATAAGATTTTTACATATTTATTAAGGAATGCTAGTCATCGTCTCAAATGAACTTCCTCATTTTATCTTCAACTTTCATTTCATTTTCATCATGCAATTTCACAAGAAGATTGAAAACATTTTTTTTTTTTTTTTTGTAGAAAAGCCTTTAAAGATATCATATCTGCAAAATCTCATTTGAGCTAGTAAACAAGAAATTAGGCAAAAAAATGGGCATACTAGTTTGATTCGTCTTGCTGATACGGCGAGTCATGGGCTCAAATAGGACATTGAAGTCTAAATCTACAATATTTGGGTCTTGCTCCCGCTATGTTTTCCCACATGTTCTTCGATCCTTTTAACCATATATTTTATATTAAATTTTGATAATGTTAATTGAACAGTTAGATAACTTCTAATTTGAATGATTTTTTGCAAAGTTGATCATAAAGACTAACCTAACATTTAGGCGGTTTCGATCCTCAAACAATATTAAGAATAAAAAAAAGTCGAGCAAGTAAAATGAGAAAATCTAAATGAGAAGGTTGCTAGTATTTCTCTTATTTATTTAGGACATGTATTAAGTGGAGGATGGGGGTGCTGCATCTGTCTTGTCATTTGCACCTTGTATATCATGCTCCACATTGCATATTTGCAAATTAATCAACAAAAGGGTTTTGTGTGTGTGTGTGTGTGTGTGTGTGTGTGATGCGTGAAAAGAAAGCAAAGCATATTAATAATACATAGTGATTGCATATCACAAACTCCAATTAGTGTTTCAATTATTTTCTATAGTTGCTTTTTATGAGAAGAAATATCGTCTATTCGCATCCAACTAGCCATGCTTTTGACTTCTTATTAAGCAATGATCATATCCAAAAACCCATTATAATAACTTAATTATCTTGACTTGATGAGCCTCCGAATGATATATTATTCGTAACACGTTAATCAGTTGATGAATATGTTGTTTAATTTTGATTATTAATAAGATGAGTAATATTAGGGAGATTCTATATGATGTGGTTGTGAACGATTAAATTATTACTTAAGTGTTGATTAACGTGTTTATTTTCTACTAGTTACTAATAACACATCACTTGATTTATAAATTTAGTTTACCTAACATTACCCTAATATAAATACTACCGTTTTGCATCAAAAACTTAATTATCTTAATCCATCTCCATCTCAACCATATCCTTATCATTTCAAGATTCTGATTCTTTAAAGCAAATTCATACGCAATGCATGACAAAAACTACAGAGATATGGTATGACATGAATGTACGGAGCACACACTTAATCTGTACTAGAAAATAAAAAACTTTATCTTGTCATCATCATCATCATCATCACCATCATCATCATCATAATTAACTCTACTTTTTCATAGGGAGGCAGATTTCTCCCACTTCTTGTGCCCTCCCGTGCCCTCATGTTTGTGTGGTCACGGTTAAGCCACGTCAATACTTTATATTACTATTCTTTTTTGTCTTATAAAAATGTTAACGTGGCTTAATCGTGACCACACAAAACAGGAGGGCACGGAAAGTGGGAGGGAAGAGAATCTGCCTCCTTTTCATAGATCCAATACCAGCTAATTAAAGACAAATTAGAGCAACACTATTCTTAAAAAATGAGATGGCTGAAAGTTTATTTAAACCACCTAAATGAATAGTAATTGACTCCAATGAACAGTAATTGATCAAATGCATCTCCATCCCTAAAAAATAAGTTGGGCAAGAGTCTAGTCAATTTGTATTAAAATATTATTAATTTTTTTTATAAAATAATAAAAAAAATAATTTTATTTTTAATTTTGTATAGAATTTTTAACTAATCTTGTCACGCCACGTGTCATTTTCTGAAAGTACAATTTTTGCAAAAAATGGTTAGGTGTGTATATATATAATCTTTTTTTTTTTCTATATTTTTAAATAATTTTTTTATTAAGTTAATTAATCTGGACCGTTGGATTTCAAAAGAATGAAATCCAACAATTCAAAAGTGGACACGTGGCCAACGGTAAGATTCTAACTTTTTTTTTTAATGTTGGAACGCGCGCCCACTCATGAATGTATCCCATGCGCCAATGGCAAAAAAAAGAAAAAGAAATTCACATAGCTGACGTCAGCATGACATCATGTAGGCCAGTCCCTTGATCAGTCCATTATGTGATGGGCTCAAAGCTAGCCTCCACTTTGGGCCAACCTATTGGGTGGGGTGGAGTGGGTTTTTAAGGGGACTGGTCTAAAAAATAGACTTTGAGCTAGTACATTTATTAAGGATGGAAGTGCTCTTAAGAAAGCTAAAAAAGCTACAATCATATCATGCATGAGATGGAATTATTCGATACAATAAATTAATGCTTAAGAAGTGTCCATGATACTGACAATTAATTTCTTTATTTTACACTGAATAAATTAGATAACTACTGCATAAGAAAATTTTAATGTCTAAGCCTCTAGTGAGTTGCAGCTGCAAGTGCTTCAAGAACCCTAAGGCTTCCAAGATGTGGAGGAACCTCAGCTGTCATATTGTAAAGAAACTGGCCAACGATCATAGCGCTTGGCCCCGACACAAGCTTTTTCCAGGCCTCGTCGGCCTCCTCGCCGCGCTTTCGGAACACCTCCGTGGCATCCAACGGGTGCAGATTCCACCCTTTGATATTTTTAAGTCTATGAATCTTCTCCAGTTGTCGACATGCCAATTTGCACGTATTGTCCTTAATTTCGTCCACTGCTTGTTGTAGTAACCGAGCACGAGTTTCTTCATCCAAAAATAGCCCATACCTGAAGTACTTATCGAATTCAGGGACCCCTATTGCTCTTCGAATCCCTTTCGTGTAATCTGCATTGGGATCAAAGTACTCTCTCGCCTCATCCACCATTCCGTTTTGAACCATGTGGTCTACCCGTTTTGACACAAAAGAGTGCAGAACGGGTGTAGACACATCTACCCATAAAAAGCAACATTCATACTTGGACCGAAATTTATAGTCGTAATCATCGATCAACGCCTCGATGTAAGAGTTGGAACCTCCAACGATGATTGGAAGCCGATCACGGCCTAAAATGGATTCAATGGCAAGTGAGGTTAGGTCACAAAAATCCCTGGCTGTAAAATCTTCATGAGGATCTAGCATCCCTAGCAAATGGTGCGCCACACCACGTTGCTCTTCTTTGGTTATTTTGTTGGTGACTATGTCAAGGCCTTCGTAGACTTGCATTTTGTCGGAGTTTATGATTTCTGCCGGGAAACAGGTGGCTAGGTCGATGGAAAGCCTTGACTTTCCGGTCCCTGTTGCTCCCATTACGATCACCACCTTCTCCTTCTGCCGGTGAGGATTGAACACGTCCATTTTATGATTATGGCCACTAGATGGAACATGTAGTAATGTTTGTATTTGTTTGCACATTGGCATCATGCTGGTGATGATCAAATACTTTATCTGCAAAAAGTTACAAAACATAAGGAAAACATAAAATTATGAAATCAAAACTTAAAACAAATCAAATTTGATCCAATTTTTGAGTCTGGTTTTAATATATTTACCTGTAAATTGGTTTATGAGATGCACCGAGACGAAGAAGCTAGAGGGAAGTTGGCAGACGGTAATACAGCACACGCTTATTTGGCTCTTTTGATATAACTAGTTAACTAGAGAGAGAACTGATGTCATAAGTAACCAAAGTTATGAGGATACATAAATTTTCTCAAAAAGTTGAAGCAACTTCTTCACACCTCGTGTAGGAAAGGGGAGGTTTTCAATGTTTATATACGAGGAAAATTGGCAAGTTGGTCAATTGGTTATGAATTTGGAATTACAAGTAGTCAACTTTAAACTTGTGGAGGTAGAAAAAAAAGGAAATTAAAAGAAGTGGTCTTGCAATATATTCCCTCCACAAAGTTTGATATATTTATTGATTTGATTGCTAGCTGCATATATAATATAGCTTTCGAGTTGCATATATAGTAATCAAAGTCATGAAAGAAAACAACCAACAATAACGAAAGCATGATTAGAGTTGCATATACGAGTTAGGCTAGTTGAACAAAGCAGTGTGAAAAATATCTTTGTATTCGACTTTGACGTCACTCTTATTGATTAAAACAGTTCGTGCCAAAACGAAAAACGAAAAACAAAACAAACATGATCCATGGTTTTATACATGAGTAGTAGTAGTAGTAGTACTGTAAGGTAAGTACCATTTCAAATTTCATTGCAGCAAGATTTTGATTCTTAAAACGACATCTGATAGTTACGCTAATTGGACTCAACTGTACATGCTTGCATTTTTGATAAGCAAGATCTGATTCTTCACATACAGTGGATTTGACAAAACCAATGTCTGGCCTTGAATCCGAATATAGAAGAAATACAAAATAAAAATAAAAACCTAATGTAATTTTCAATGTGATTAAATCCCAAGGGCTTACTAATTAGGTTTATATGGCACCTAAAAATTAATTAAATATATGTATTACATACAGGAAGGGAAGAATTTCATTTGACAACGGAATAAAAAGAACCAAATTAAATTAAATAAGTTTTCCAATATCAGAGTGTCGTTTTAGTGATGGTCAAATCAATGGTCACTTTTCTCATTCGGGATGTAATAGAATAACTCACTTTATTCTGTAAAATTTTCTTGGGACTCCACTGAATCTACCTAGCTTGGTCGTATTTCGATCACAAAGTAATTAACTTGTAAAAGTTAAATATAATATTACAAGGGTAGCTAATTGATCATTAGGTTCCATTAAATAAATTCTGTTTAGAGGTTTTTGATTCCCTTTCACTCTCAAAAAACGAAAAATCTTATTAACTTGGGTCGCCATGTAGAATGTTTGATTCGTAGAACTTTCTAATTATGATGTAACATATATACATGAACAGATTGCAGGATAGTGAGGATAAGTATAGTGAGGATAATTATGATCTTTGGCATGCATTTCAAATGATTTGTCTAATCATATATATGATCAGTATATAGGATAGGGTTTGCTAGATTGGTTTCCACTAAGAGAAACTGAAAACGATTTGGTATGGAATTTTTGGGTTATGTCATGCTTTGATTAGTACAGGCCAATAACAGTTAATCACTAGAAATCGACTAATATAATTATAAAGAGAAATAATGTCACGGATAATCATTCACGCACAAGTGATCTGAATTGTATTCATAGTTTAGACCATCTTCAACCCTTGAGGATAAAGTTTAAAAATTTTAAGTCATATCCCAGCAATTATTTTTCTCCTCCAACTCTTATGGCTTAAAATTTTAGCCCAAGATTATTAAACAATGATTTTAGCCTAACTTTATTTTTTCGGTAACTTTTTTGAAAATAAAATTTATGTAGATTATCCTAATTTATTTTGATGAACGTTATAGTCTAAAAATATTTAAATTCTGATAAGTAATTAAAAATCATACAAATACATAAGTATTTATAAAGTTTAAGTTAAATTTGATTTAAATTATTTTAGACGTTAGATTTAATTTTGGACCGCAAAATCTTATTTTTACTATTAGATTTGATCTCATTTGATCATAGCCGTTAGATTATAAGTGAAAACCAAAAAAATGTTTGAAATATAACAATTTGGTGGGTTCAGAATAATTTAAACCAGACTTAAATCCTTTGGGAAATCTAGCCCAGAGATATATTTTATGCCCAGGGCTTATTTTAGGCCATGGTCGGAGATGGTTATTTTTCTTTTTTTTTTTTTTTTTTTTTTTTTTTTTGGGGGGGGGGGGTGTTTTAAGTTTATATTTTAAGTTTTATCCCATGGGTTGGAGATGGTCTTAGGATTTAGGTTCTATTTAGCCCAATTTCTAGTCATGTGCGTTACGCATGCATTAACACTTGAAGTCGTTCACTCTCATATGGACAATTTTTTTTTCTCAACTCGCGTATGGACTCTCAACTCATCATTATATGATGGCTTATTAGTCGAAATGCCCCCTGAAACTGCCATTGCATCTCAACTTACCCCTTGAAACTGACATTTTCAACTCTTTTGTCTCACTTTATCCACTTCCGTTAATGGACTGTTAAATTTAAGGGTATTTTAATCATTTTAGTTTTTACACCTTTATTTACCTTTAGTGCCCACACTAAATAAGTCTCAATTTTATTTTTGACAACTCTAATTCAAACGCATAAATTTTGGGTATTTTTTAAAATAAATTATTCAATCAATAGAAAATTTTCAAGCAACAAAATCATTGTATCAACCAAAATAAGGGTTACATTTGTTTGTAGAGCCATTTCACTTGCAAGACATCCATGTATTGGCTCGAAACTTTGCAATTGAAAACTATTCATTACAACAAAATCATTATACCATTAAGCTATCCTATGTAAAATACTTCCCAAACAAAAAAAAAAAAAAATCATTTAAAGCAAACGTGCACAGTTTGAAACAAAAAAAATTCAAATTGTTGAACATTGATTCCAATAGGCATGAGCTTGTTCAAACTGTGCACATTTGCTTTAAATGATTTTTTTGGTTTGGGAAGTATTTAATTTGGATATGATAGCTTAATGATATAATGATTTTGTTGTAATGAATATTTTTCAATTGCAAAGTTTCGAGTCAATACATAGATGTCTTGCAAGTGAAATGACTTTACGAACAAATGTAACCTTTATTTTGGTTGATACAACGACTTTGTTGCTCGGAATTTTTCTATTGATTGAATAATTTATTTTTAAAAGTGCCCAAAATTTATGTTTTTGAATTAGAGTTGTCAAAAATAAAATTAAGACTTGTTTAGTGTGCAAGCTAGAGGTAAATAAATGTGTAAAAATTGAAATGTCTAAAATACCCTTAAGCTTAACAGTTCATTAACAGAAGTGGGTAAAGTGAGACAAAAGAGTTGAAAATGTCAGTTTCAGAGGGCAAAATGAGACAAAACCGGTTTTAGGGGGTAAACTAAGACTCACCACAGTTTCAGGGGGCATTTCGACTAATAAGCCTTATATGATATATAGGTCAATCATATGCACTAAATAAATTATGAGGAATATTGTCACTAGCAATCATTCATGTACGTGCAAGTGATATGAATTCTATTTGGAGCTTAATCTTTAGAGGTTAGAGTTTAGGGTAATCGATTATCAGTCATGTGAGTTACACATGCATTAGTGGCTGAGAGTCGTCCACCTGCACATGAACTCTCCCAACTCATTATTGATATGTGTGTGTGTGTGTATATGATCAATCATATAGAGGTGTGAACATCTTACATGTCATGTACTCATTTCACATCGAAGAGTACCAAAATGGTGTAAATCAGATCACGCGGCCAGCTGGGACTAGGGTGATGGGATGAAGTTGAAAAAAAAAAAGCAAAGCTTTTTAATCATCATGGATGAGAAACCTTTGTATATAACTTTATTATTTCCATTCCATGTACAGATACAGTTGCATCGATCAAATTGACATCCCATCGATCAAAGTTCACATAAAATCAAAGTCAGAAAAAGCTTTTATAAATTATAATTATGATTTCGTTTCAATAATTTCAGCTGTGCAAAGAAAATAAAAAACAAAGTTGAATGCGGCGAGATATCGAGTTGAAAATGGCCTATCCGTAACTGCAAATTATTTGCTGTGGGGCGGTGGCTGGCTCCTACCAACGTCACAACTAGCTAATCTAGCCTGGTCAAATACCAAAGACAGAACGAAAAAAGGAGGATTGCAATGATGAATGTGATGGATGATTATAAGTGAAGGTGCCATTATTGGAGTATTGAGTAGGTAGTTGAACGTGCTCAAACGTTAAATAAAACTTCAATTCGTACGAGAAGTTATGACCCCGTATTCGTGCGGTCCCAGACATAATAAAACTCACATACTTATGTACCTCACTTTAGTTTCCACCCCCTCTTTCACCACACTCACTCTGGATGCCACACCCAAGACCTTCTTCCTTTGCACGGAGACAAACTTGGCTACGTACACTGAAGGTACTATTTTGCATAAAGGTATTTTAAGTCAATCACACAATAAGTTTTAGAGTTTAACTAGTAGGGCTGAGGATTGTATTGAACATATTTCAAGTCAATTGCGCAATATGGTTTAGAGTTAGCTAAACTGGAGATACCACTATGCATGGCTCACGTGGCAATGAGTGAAAACTTGGAGAAAAATTTCGGTAGGGCTACACTATTCGGTATATTGGTGGGATCAACTTGGAGTTGGGTGAGACCAAAATGGAAGGGAATTCCCATACTTTTATGAGAGGTTCCCTACTGATGATGTGGCTGGAATGTCCATACCTAAGTTCTTCATGGAAACTTGAGATATATAGCGCGGAAATGAAATCTGCGTTTCGATGGAGTTCTTTCTTGTAGGGAGAGGAACTTATTATAGCCAATTGAAAACACATTAATTCTATGCAAATGGGTTTGGTTGTCGCAAAGGACCACATGACCCTAGACCTGAAGGTTAAAACTTAAAGAGGGGCATCAAGATGTGCAAGTTTGCTTGGTATTTTACGTCATATGAACCTTTATTTGGAGGACCACATCTTGCTGGCCAACTATCTGTCTCGCCTTTGATCATGCCTTTTAGCCATTTCTCCTGCAATTTAGTACCCGATACCCTCATGCTTGAAAACTGAAAAATTGTTCTCAAGGTCCAGCATTGCTTTGCTAGTTATTTGACCAATGAAAAGGAAATAAAAAACAAACTAAAAACGAAATATATACGTAAGCCAGGCTCAATGACGTGGATTGTTTTCGAGCGGAGGTGATGAAGAAGCTAGCCCCTTATTGACGGAGTATGTTGAGCTATGAATTGGATTTCCAAAGTCCATTGGGAGGGTTTGTGTGTACCGAATGCACCCTCCCAATGGCAATGCACGGACTTGCTTCACATAGCTTGTTTTAGGCCTAGTGGGTTAAGATTAAGGCTGTGGATTGATGCAAGTGCCCAAAACCTTATTTTGTGACGATAACTTGGGTAGGAATTTTCAATCCAAACTAATGAAAAATTCCAAAAGGTACAGCCCACTCTTGCCACCAGGTTGGGTTTCGACAAAAGCATAGGAATCTACATACAACTAGACCTATAAACGGACAATTTTATTGGGTCAGGGTCGACTTTAAACGGACTTGTTAAGCTAACGGGTCATTCAAAATTTAAGTTAATGGATCACCCAAATCCAACTCGTTCATAGCGTGAGCAATTTTTTTTATTTTGTATTTCAATACAGATTACACATATTTTAATCACATGTAGAATAAATTTTGATTGTGGCATGTGCATTGGAGGCACATAAAAGTAAGGAAACTGGGGCTTACATCGTCCAAGCTGAAGCGATGTCCTCCACCGAGCTATTGTCTTTCACCCTCTAATTTAGAATCCCACATTGGTGGGGGTAAAGAAAAGTAATGACTTTAAATAGGATTACCTCACTCTAACTAATACCGAGGTCTTTTTAAGTAAAACCCTACACCTGACGAATTGGGCAGGTGGTAAAGTTGGGGATAGTATTGGTGTCATTAGAGTTGGGCAATCATATTTAAACCCATGATTTTCTTTTTCACCCATCGATGTGGGATTCCAACACTCCCCCTCACGTGTAACCCCATTTAGATGTTCACACTTGGAGATCCACACATTGGCAATTGACACTCAGAGGTCGGCTCTATGTTAAGAGTCCAGACTTGTTTTCAATGGAACTAAGAGGTCGGCTCTTTGTTAAGAGTCTTGGCTTGTTTCCTTTTTTATGACAAGCACATTGGCTTGCACCAGCCCGAACCTTGGCTCTTATACCATGTTAGATTTTTGGATCGGCGGGCCCATAGGGCCCCACTCTAATGACAACGATACTGTCCCCAACTTTATCACCTACCCAATCTGTCAGGTATGAGGTTTTACCACAAAAAGCCTCGGTATTAGTTAGAGTGGGGTAATCATATTTAAACTCATGGTTTTGTTTTCCACCCCCTAATGTGGGATTCCAACATTCCCCCTCACATGTAAATTTATTGGTTCACACATGGAGATCCACACATCGACAATTGAAACTCAGAGGTTGGCTCTATGTTAAGAGTCTAGACTTGCTTTCAATGGAACTTAGAAACAATGAAGTTTAAAGAAGTTGTTGACAGTAAATCCCACGAAGGGTAATCCCATGTTAGAGTAGGTAAATCCCATGAAGGTAATCCTACATAAATGTTGATTTTCTATTGTTGAAATTTATGAATGCTGATGCCATTGTTAAGAGGTTAGGCTACTCCTCATATTGCCAATTGGTTTTATGGTGGAACCTCAACTTTCTTCATGGTATGGAGTCAACCTCTGAGTTTCAATTGTTGATGTGTGGATCTCCACGTTTGAACCGCTACATGGGGTAACACGTGAGGGGGAGTGTTAGAATCCTACATCGGTAGGGGTAAAAGAAAAGCAATGACTTTAAATAGGACTACCCCACTCTAACTAGTACTGAGGCCTTTTGTGGTAAAACCCCACACCTGATGGATTGGGCTGGTGGTAAAGTTGGGGACAATATCGGTGTCGTTAAAGGGGGCAATCATAGTTAAACCCATGATTTGTAGTTTGCGGTGTTCAGAAGAGGACGAGAGGAGTGATAGTGTGACTACGTGAGTTTGAGATTTGTATGCAATCGAGTCGAAGGAAAAGAGTGTGGCCTAATTAGGTTTTTCTTTTTTGAAATTACATAACTATCCTCAATTAACTGGTGCTAACAAAGGTTAATGGTATGTGGATGGAACCAAAATGACCCTTGAAATAATGGATGATTAACGGGTCCATTCGTTAAAGACTCGACCACTCATCCAAATGCTAATTTTTAATGAATGAGTTGGATCGGATTAAAAGATTGGACCTAAAATGTCACCCTTATATACAACAATACTAGTATGGCAATCGGATTTGTTTTCTATTTGAACAAGCAATATCATGGAAAGAGATTCAAACAAAGTACTACGAGTTACGAATACATATTTGAACACTTTAAATTCATGAGATAAATGCTTTTTTGTGAGCATTTATCTCATTAATTTTGAGAGTTTAGTCCAATAGGACTTGAAGGATAAAGAATGACTTATTTATTGAATCAATTTGAACTGAAACACTTCATTAAATTTTGAAGTAAACAATATATAATACGAATAAAACTTAGAATTTGTCATCTTAAAGGAGTGAATTCGATTGAGATAACTTGGACTCAATTCTAATCTTGTTTAACCTTAACCGCTAAACAATCCCTAAGATAAGATTAGTTTATTACATAACCAGAATTAGTAATTACAATGCATGTGAGATTTGGCCCCTTTTTGGATGTAATACTAAATGCTAAAAAAGGTAATGGCAATAGTAAAAGGCGGGAGCTGACCATCGTCAAAGCTAAATCTGGCGAACGCACTAGAGTTGAGGGTCCGCTTGTCGTTTAGGCATGATGGGACCCACACTTTGACGGCCGCCGACGACGACGACCACCACCACCGCCAACATTTGAGGCCTTGGCGTCGTAGACTGCTCTCGTCGCTAATGGCACTCCGCTACCTCTCCTGGGCCTGCACCTTCCGATCCGCCCTCTTTCTCTTCCTCCTCGCCGCCGTCGTCACCGCCTGCGTCACCCTCCCCATCGAACAGGCACCCTCTCTCTCTATAATATAATATATCTATCTGTGTGTATACATTCTCAGTGTGTTGTTTTGCCAATGCTAACGTTTTCTGCTTAATCTGTAATATCTGGATTTTGGGTGGAGCTTAATGCAGGATTTAAGTTGGATTTTTGGTTAAAGTTTGTAAATTTATTTAACTATGAGCTAAACCCATGTTTGATTTGCTTATTAATCCAGTTTTTGAAGGACTTCTTGATATGGGTTAAGCAGGATCTTGGCCCCTGGGGTCCACTTGTGCTGTAAGTTTCATCTCACTTAGCCTTAATTATCTTTTTTTGCATTCATTCATCAATGATGTATATGTATATGTGTACGTAAGAGCATATTCAAGTAGTACATTCCTCCATCAGATTTCACTATATCATCTGTCTCATATTTTGGTTTGGGAAATTGCAGGGCTGTTGCATACATTCCTCTCACAGTCCTTTCTGTTCCAGCTTCTGTGCTTACAGTAAGCCAAAGTTTCCGATTTCCGGTTGCTTTAATTGTCATCTAAAACTAGCTTCAAACTTGTAATTATTGGTGAAGATCTGTAGCTTGTCCAAATTTTGACTATTAATGCGTTATCTAGTGCACGTTTATAGTGGGTCTAACTGTAGGACTTATCTTAGTTTTGACATTTTGGTGTTAATTAACCCCTTTTGTTGAAAAATGAGGGATCCCTTTTGTGATTGACTTGTTTTTCTGTTGCCAGCTTGGTGGAGGTTATCTTTTTGGCTTGCCCATTGGATTCGTTGCCGACTCTGTTGGTGCAACATTAGGTGCCACTGCGTCATTTTTTATTGGAAGAACAGTGAGTCTCTGAAGACATTGATTTTCTCGGTTCTTCTGTATGTGTGCTTGGATGTGTATGCTTTTGTCATTGTAAGCTAAACAGTGGATTTGACCAATGATGTTGATAGTATATTGTCATTAACAGCTTTGTACACTTACGCTTATCTTAACTTTTTATCTTCGTGCAGATTGGACGATCTTATGTCACTTCCAAACTCAAGAATTATCCAAAGTTTCAAGCTGTTTCCATTGCAATTCACAGATCGGGTTTTAAGGCATATAATTTCTGAACCTTTTGTTTTTGGACATAGTATGCCAGGATGTGATATATTGTGTGGTTGGAAAGAAGATAAATTCTTGCAGTCACAGTGACCAATACCATCAACATATATTCATAGACATATTGTTACTATTTCTGATAAGTAAAATAATATTTTAGAATCCGACAGGGCCATATCCGTAGCACAGAATAATTAACCGAGGGTGATGACACTGTACACATATGATCATGTGAGAGTTCATGTGAACTTAGAAACCCCTGCATATATAGAGTAGTTTTTCAAGGAGAAAATTCCCCCCTTGCAATTTTGAGACCTAAGTAGTGTTAACTTCCTTAGGACAAAGTTTAAAGTGATGTGAGCCAATGTGGTGCAAGCGGGTTTTGCTCTGGCTTACATTTTTATTGCAGTAGTAGTAAATTAAAAATTCTATTGGTCGATGCATCTGTTACCTTATATATAAACAGTTATAAAAATTTGATTTGAGGTTCTATTCTTGCTTCTGTGGTTTTCATTCTTCTCCACGAAATTCCTGATCTTTCGTTTCCTACTTTTGGTGTTTGCCCAACAGATAGTTCTGCTACTTCGGCTTGCTCCTTTGCTTCCATTTAACGCGCTGAACTACCTCCTCTCGGTGACTCCTGTTAACGTAGGGGACTACTTACTGGCATCTTGGTTGGGGATGATGGTATTCACTTTCTTTATTTACATTCTGATTTAGCCATGAAGATCATTTTTTATCAGAGCTCATAATTTGCTGATCTATCTAAATTTTAAATCCGAAAAGTTCAGCGCCTACGTCTCATTGGTGTTAGAAACACAATTCTATCAGAGAGTACTTATAAGTAACCCTTTCATTCTAGTGATGAAATCTGGTTTGCCTTTATATTTCAGCCCATCACATTTGCACTGGTGTATGTTGGTACAACACTTAAGGATCTTTCAGACGTTACAGACGGGTGGAATGGGGTTTCAACCACTCATTGGGTAAGTGCTGCATGACCGTTAGAGCTTTAAAATTTTAACAGGAGTGCAACAGACTCAAGCTTTCTCATCTGTATGGAATGCTACGTGACTACTGCATCCCTTCCTTCTTCAATTGATATCAAAATCGGCTTGTGGTTGCAGGTGTTTATAGCGCTAGGTTTTGGAATATCCGGTGAGTTTTTTTCTTTATCTTGAATCGTGATATAGATATTTTTCTTGTGGTTAACATGATATCTCATTCTTTGACCGGTAAATTTTGTCTGAGAATGAGATCATTTCGTTTCCTTTCGAGCATTTGCTAAATTTCGAGTTCCTTCGTGTTACTTGCACAGTGATTCTAATGGTTTGCATTACTAAAGTTGCAAAGGCTTCATTGGACAAAGCAGTGGCTGAAAATGCTGAAATAGAAGGCATCTTGTCACCTTCAATGCTATCCATCGGAGCAGATTCGTCCTTGGATCTTCGGAAGCCTCTCGTAGTCCGGATAGACTCTGACCGGTTAAGATAGTATCACGAAAAGAAACTGCAAATTAAATGTAAATGTTTTTCGTCATTTACGTATGGATGTGATATTTTTGCTTTGGATTGAAGTGTAAACGTGCAAAGGAGAAGAAGTTTTTCTTCTCTAGCATTCGTGTACAGCACTTCCAAGTTCCAATGTACAGCACCCGAAATGATTTGTTTTCAAATCAATCGTGTTCTTTCGCATTCATCAGATCTTACGTGACGAGAAATCCCGAAAAGTGAATTTGTTAGAAGATTTACTAGTTGCTACACAGTAAGAACAAGATTCTCCAAGCTTGCCAAACTCGTCACAATTTGCAAGTGTTCACATCGAGAATCTTGTGCGGCAAGTCACAATTCATATTTTGATGAAATCTCATGAAATTCAACAAAAGAGCAACATTAAACATGATATTTATGTAGTGTGCAAAGTATCTATCTAACTCAAGCTGAATCTTCGGAGTATTCCATTGGCAGCAGCACAAGACCTTTCTTCTCCAACAGCTCGCTTGCTGCCAGTACATCTACCTCCAGTAATTTTCCGATCATTTCTTCGAGAGGTTCATTCAGCATCTGCTGGTGGCAAAAGTAGTGACCATATCCCTGAGAAACATAAAAAGATCCATCATATAAATCTCCCTTGCATAATGTGAAGGACGATGATTTTGCCTAACTCAGAGCGTAGAATAGATGAATTTACCTCGTGGAAAATGATAGGTTCAGCAATCGGTTCACCTCCCAATCTGCTTCTACTTAAATCCTGCAAAGATGAGTAACATAAATATCATTATTTGTAAAAAGAAGAAAAAAAACTGCCATAGAATCATGGCTTGTTCCTGTAAGAACAATGACAATCCGAATACAATCTGCTGATGACGCCACACTGCAGTTTGTATTTTTGAGAAGGTGCTCATTCATGTAAAAATCATGCAAACCTGTAGAGTTGCAGTGTAAAGAGACAGATTTACCTTTATCTGAAGCTTCAAAAACTTGATTTGTTCAATTACATCATCCAGTACACATACTTGACGACCCTACACGTTCAAAAGTAATCAGTCATATAGATGGACATCTCAACGCATTCTACGCAAAAAATAGGTTCGCCTAATAGTAGCATTGAATCCGAGGCCATATATAAGACATGATTAAATTTGTAATCCTACTCTGTAAGCCTACATTTGATCTTTATGATAAGCATGATATGTTGGTGAGTGTATTACATTTACATGTGAAACTCTAATTATGTTTATATGGACATCTAGTACATGAGCAACTGCATACTTTATTTTCTTTCACATATATACCTCTGCAGGTTCTGGAAGCAGTTCTTGCAATGCACTGAGCCTTTCACCGATTCGCATCCTGCGATTCTGAATAAATAAGAAACCAGTTAAAGAAACTAATGTATCTCCAACAAAATGTTTAACAAAATCCATTTACATTAATTTACAAACATTATGACTTGAGGTGAACAGAACAGGTAATGCTATCCGAATGGAAAATCACACGATTGTTCGACAGTTCAGTTTATCTACTCAAAGCACTAGGCTTACATATTCAGATGAAAAAGTTCTCTGCTTCGAAACACTGTGATGTGGCTGGGAAAGATAACCAGGTGTGTCAATTGTTGCTCTTGGATCAACTTGAGAAACACTATCATAGCTATCCCAATTTGGATTATCTGTCCTTGAAGTATGATACTGCAGAAAGTACATTGCACAGCATTATCATGATAAAGTTCTCAAAAGAGAAAGAAAAAAAAACTGCTATCATTGAACTGATTGCTCGAGGCAATCGCAGCTGAATGTGATATCAAAGAAAGCTGTTAAAATTCACTTAACCTGCACGGGAAGCTGATGTTGTCTATTCACTAGTTCTTCATTATGTAGGCTCAGAAGTTTCATCTGTCAAAAAAAAATTCAATTATAAGAACCAAAACAAGGAATTGGGTGAGAAAAACCAATTATAGAGTCAACCAGACAGGGAAGTTCCAACCATAAGCATTATCCTTCAAAGAAAGAAAGGAAGAGCTTCAAACCAAAGAAATTTTCGATTTCTCATCTTAATTTCAACGGATAAATGTAACGTTGCATTTCCAAGAATATTACCTTTGAAGAGTCCATATCCCTAGAGAAATCAGTTGATTTAGAACCACAAGTATTGCCCAGATCACTGTACAACCCATCTTGTTGGAATTCAGAGACTCTGCCAACATCATGTATGCTAGCAACAGATGAAGGAATGTTTTCCCACATATCTTCACAAGGAGACTTTGGGACAAATGCTGAACTCTCAGCTGGACACCCAACGTAATTGTGGGATGGCTTTTCGGGTTGAATCCACCAAGGTAAAGAAAGAACATCAGTTTGGTCTGCAGTCCTTCCAGCCTCCATCATAATATATTGGTTCAGATCATAGCCCAGTGCCTCGGAGACATCATCCGCAGCATTCCCACAGAAACTCAATGACAGCATTTGTATGGGGTTGGTGAGGCTACTCTGCCCTTCCATATCAACCCGATGCAAAGGATCTTCGTCTTAACTAACCACGAGCGAAGAAACGGCATAACTACCAATACCAACCCAAATCATATGTTCATGGAAATTTAAAGCTCAGTATGCTGTAAGTTATTTAAACCAAACAAATTAACAAGAAAGGTGAAATGAGGTAAAGCTGTGGATTTCTACTACCACTAGAACAATGTCAATAAACCCAGTTGGAAATTTGGAAGCTAGTAAGCAAATCCAAACAATATAGTGGCAAAAAAAATCCTAATTAAGATGTAACTAAGAACCCATTTTTCATGCTAACCCAAAAATTAACTTGCTAATCAATTACGAACCCACAAAAAATCTTCAACCAGAGATCACAAACAAGCATAACCATTCAACAAAAACTGCTACTACGAAAAACTGGTAATTACCAAAACAATGAAAAATTAAGAAAGATGTAAGAATTAATGGCAGAATCGTGCTGGGAAAATGGGAAGAAGTGAAATGGGTTGGCTTATGATTTAATTATGTTACCTTTTTGTGACGAGCGGAAGCACGAGAGCGGCTTGCGGTTCCGGCGGAGAGGGGGGAGGGGTAGCTTTGGAGTTTAGGGATTTTCAGCGGAGAGAAGAAGAGATCGCAGCGAGGTGATGGCGCGCTTTTGCCTCCATTGTGTTTGGCGTGGGCAGCAGAGCGGTACGTACAAACAGAGATGAAATTAAGCTTTGGCAGAGGAGTGCAGGCCAGATGAGGCCTTTAGCGTACATGGATTTATTTAAAGAAAACTAATAAAAAAAAAGGTTTAAAATTTTTAAGTTTTAATAATAAAGATAAAATAAATGGTAAAGTGAATAATATTAGGATTGACTTTTTAGTATAAAAATGTGATTTTTCATTAAAGTAAACGAGCTTTTCGTTAAAATTCCCTTTATTTAAAAGTTCTACTAGGTTGTTAAAATAGTTGGAAAAGTGCTTTTGGGTTGTAAAAGCACTTAGATTTTTATTAAAAAGTTGGGCGTGTTTCTAAGAGCAACTCCACTTCTAAAAAATAAGCTGGCCTAAAGTCCATTTAATCCATTTAAATGAATAATAATTGACTCCAATTAACAGTAATTAGCTAAGTGCATCTCTATCCCTAAAAAATGAGCTGGATAAGAGTCTAGTTAATTCGTATTAAAATATTATTAAATTTTTATAAAATAATAATAAAATAATTTTATTTTTAATTTCAAATAGAAATTTTAACCAATCTGTCATGTCATGTGTCATTATTTTTGTGAAAGATAGTTAAGTATTTATATATAAAACAAAAAAAATCTTTTAATTTTGTTTTTGTATTAAGTTAATTAATCTGGACCGTTGAATTTCAAAAAAATGAAATCCAACAGCCTAAAAGTGGACACGTGGCCCACGGTAAGATTCTGACTTTTTTTTTTGTTAATGTTGGAACGCGTGCGTGTATCCCACATGCCACCGGCAAAAAAAAAAAGAAATTCACATGGCTAACATCAGCTTGGTGTCATGTAGGTCGATCTCTTGCTTAGTCCATAGTGTGTTGGGCTCAAAGCTGGCTTCCACTTTGGGTCAAAAAGCATCTCCAAACGATCCCCAACTTAGGTTAACTTCTCTAAATTTAATGTGATAATGTGACATTTCAATAAAATGATTTTCCTGAACTGGACTGGTATTGCTAATTTCTTGATTTTGTAACTGATGTATGAAGTAGAATATGCATTTTTAATCAAGCTTGAAAATTTGATTGCTCTTTTGCAGGTTGAGCTTTGTGGTCATGCAACATTAGCAGCTGCATACACTCTTTCAACTCTGGCTTGATAAAGTCCGACATTGTTGAGTTTGCAACATTTGCAGAGTAACATTCTCTGAATGTTTCTGATTGAAATTATTAGCTTCTCTTCTTGTTCTTCTTGCCTGAGAGTTCTCCATTTCATTCCCAATCGCTAACACTTTTCTGTTGAACTGAATTTTCCTGCCGACCCATCTAATCAATTCAAATCCGGTGATGTTTCGGTGATCTCCAAGGCTTTGGGTGGTGCTTCTATGGTTGAAATAAGGAGGACAACCGTCACAGATGATTTACTTGTAATTAGTCGTACAATCCTTCCACAAACCTACATTTTCAATTACGTATTATGCTTTCGATCGATAGAAGCATATAAAACAACGGACAGCTTTTTATTACATTGGATTGCCTGTACACTCTAGCATGTACTCCTAAGTGATACTGGTTTCATTTTTGAAGGTTGTGCTTCCATCAGCACAAGCTGTCACAGATTTACAGCCCGAGTTTGATGCAATTCGACAATGTCCAGGGTCCAGTGGCGTGATTGTAAGAGGGATTGCTCCTCCGGAATCTGGATATGCTTTTTACAGTAGATTCTTCTGCTCCAAACAGGGAATTTATGAGGTAAGCAGTTTGCGTTCGTTCTCTCAGCAAGTTTCGTTCAAGTGCCTGATACCTGGTGCCAAATGCTGTATCATATTTCTATCAGCTTTGCTATGTTAGATGAGAAGATTATGTACCTGCATTCATAAGCCTCTCTTTTTTTCTTTCTGCTAAAGTGGATTTAAAACATTTGAATAACCTGCTTGGAACCTTTTCCTGTGTCTTTTCCCGTGTAATCTTTGTCAGTTTTGTTATTCCGAACTAAGGTACCGGAATATATATCTGAACCTGCTAACACGGATTTAAAATTTTAAACCATTTGATATACAAGTCTGAATACTGCTAATTGTTTACGTCAGGATCCCGTTTGTGGGAGCGTACATTTTGCCCTAGTATCATACTGGTGCAAAAAACTTGGAAAGTCTGATGTTTTTGCTTATCAGGTACTCCCTCCCTCCCTCTCTCTCTCTCTCTCTCTCTCTCTCTCTCTCTCTCTCTGGTCTTATCAGAATCTTAGTCCCCTCATATGTTGGTGTTTACTTTCAGGCATCACCTCGGGGGGGAGCAATTAACATTCATCTAGATGAGCAAAATCAGAGGGTAATGCTGCGAGGAAAAGCTGTTCTTGTGAGGGAAGGATCTGTTTTAAGCCTGAAGTTGGAATTTTTTATATTTTGCAAGTACAATTATTTGAAATAAATAACTCAGTTTTATGAGACAAACCATTATATTTGAATTAATTAAATTTGAGCAAATTAGTTTGGTGTGCCTTGATTTTTCATTTCAAAATTTGTATCCCGAATTCTTCATATTGGTTGAAAGGTGCTACTACAGCTCAACTTTCATCTCAGCTGAGCTGCTGAACTCTCCTCTCTCTCTCTCTCTCTCTCTCTCGCTAAAACGTGGTTTTCTGTTCGGCATATTTGATGTCATAATCATATGCTCAATTGTTTAATCACCACAAGGTTATTGATTTTGAGAAATTTTTCAGTGTGCCGAGAACACGGCTACTGTGACAAGTGATCACAAGAGTCCTATTTCGTTGAATTGAATTATCGTCTCCCCCCCCCCCCCCCCCCCCAAAAAAAAAAACATTTCTGATTCCATATTATGCTTTTGATCATTTTCTATTTTATTGTCTTGTCAATGCAGTCTAGCGTGTACTCTTAAGTGATGCTTGTGTTATTTTCAAAGGTTGTGCTTCCATTATCAAAAGCGGCAGATTTACAGCCGCAGTTTGATGAAACCAGAAATTTTCCGGGGTCCAGGGGAGTGATTGCAAGGGGGATTGCTTCTCCAGAGTCTGGATATGATTGCCCTAAACACAGAATTAATGAAGTAGTAAGCAGCTTCCTTTCATTCTATGAGCAAGTTTCCTTCAAGTTCATGATATTGGGAACTAAGAATTGGTTTCAAAAACATTTTCACCAAAAGTATTTTCAATCATTTTAAAAGCACTTCCAAACGAGCCCATAATTGGTATAAATCTGAATGCTGCTACTTCTTGGGATCCCCTTTTTGGGAGCTCACATTGTGCCTTAGCGTCATACTGGTGCAAAAAACTCCGAAAATTCGAGTTGGATACATGGTACTCTATCTCTCTGTTCTTTTCATAATCTTCCTACCTTATATCTTGATACATTATTGTTTACTTTCAGGCATCGCGTCGAGGGGGAGTAGTACGCATGCATCTAGATGAGCAGAATCAAAGATGCGAGGGAAAGTTGTTACTGTCATGGAAGGAACTGTTTTAGCTTGAAATTGGAGTGAATTTAATTGTGCTAAATATAAATATTTGGATAAATTACTCAATTAGCGTGGAACAGAAACATTATCTTTGAATAAATTAATTAGGTGGTCCTAAGCGGGGGTCAGCGGAATTTGTAAAACAGTGAATACCAATGATGATGGTGGTAGACGTGTATGGCCTACAAAAATTTTCACAAGTTTCATGTGTTTTACACGTCTTTATTTATTTATTTATTTTTTTTTTTTTTCCGAATCTTGATTGCTTTTCCTTTAATAATAGAAAGCGGGAGAAACAATGACTTGGCAAAAGTGATGCGACAATGATAGGGTGGGATACGTTGGATTATTTACATGCAAATCATAATACAATATGTACGCAAAAATAACGCATTACAATCACATGTTCACAACAAAAGTTATCTGCACAACGTGAGACGGTAATTTGTATCGGAAGTCGAAAAACATACTCGACCAAGAAGACATAAGATATGTTTCTTGACAAGTTGTCGGCAGGTGGGATCTTGTCGAGTGACTCTCTTACTTAAACTCTTTCTGGAGTGCTGCATAATCATTTCAATCTTCCTTCCAATGGCGAAGAAACCAGCCAAGTATTATGTGGTACGCTTTCGTTATCTCTTTTACGTTTGTGACTTCCCTGCATGGCGGTATCCCCACTCAATCACGCACTGCAATGTGGACGTGATTGACTTGGGGTATCGCGGAAGTATCTCTTGCATGTAAGGCGTGCAAGTAGTGTATGAGCTGACTGGTGAAATGGCTGTGTAGGTGGACGCGTTCACGGACTCGGCTTTCAAGGGGAACCCAGCAGCGGTTTGCTTGCTGGAGGAAGATAGAGACGACCAGTGGCTGCAAGCTGTGGCCTTCGAGTTCAATCTCTCCCAGACTTGTTACTTGACTCGAATCGATGACTCTCACTCAGCTCCTCGGTTCGGTCTCAGATGGTTCTCACCTACTAATGAGGTCTGATCAGCTCAATCACCTCTGTTTAGTGTTTCCTTTCATATGATCAAGTAATCGATCTTTATAGTTCCTCTGGTTTCAAGTTCGTAATCTGGGTTCATAGTAGCAAAGTTTGAAATATAAAACCCACGCCAAAATTCGGAGTGTCAAGATCTTCAGCAGCCAAGAATTCAGTTAAAATGGTTCTTTTTAGGATTTCATGTGCGTAACTTAAAAAACAAACTTTATTTCCACTCGGGTATCTAAATCCGATTCCCTTTTCACAGGTTGAGCTTTGCGGTCATGGAACATTAGCTTCTTCACACACTCTCTTTAAGTCTGGTTTGATAAGTTCCGACATTATTGAGTTTTCGACTCTGTCCGGAATTTTAACAGCTAAGAAGGTTCCAGATGTTAAGACAGCCAATGGTGAAGCACAGGAGTCGTCCTATTTTATTGAACTGAACTTTCCTGCCGCCCCGTCTAATGAATTCAACTCTGATGAGGTTTCGGTTATCTCCAAGGCCTTGAACAGTGCTTGTATTATTGATATAAGGAGGGCAACTGTCACAGATGATCTACTTGTAAGTCATGCAATCCTTTTAGGAACCTGCATTTTCAGTTCCATGTATCCTTTCAATCAATATAAGCCTATAACTTTTCCTTTCTGATGGTTCTGTTTCATTCTTTGTTTCATTTTCCGCAAGGTTGTGCTTCCATCAGCAAAAGCGGTTGCAGATTTACAGCCACAGCCTGATGCAATAAAAAAATGTCCCGGGTCTAGGGGAGTGCTTGCAACAGCGATTGCTCCTCCAGAGTCCGGTTATGATTTTTACAGTAGATTCTTTGCCCCTAAACACGGTGTTAATGAGGTATGCTGCTTGCTCACTTATCAGTTTTCGGTTTTGTGAATTCAAGAACTACAGTTGATAAAAATCTGAATGCTGCTTTTTGTTTATGTCAGGATCCTGTTTGCGGGAGCGCACATTGTGTCTTAGCATCATACTGGTGCAAAAAACTCGGAAAATCTGATGTTGTTGGATACGTGGTAATCCCTATCCCTCTCTTTCCCTATCTTCGTTCTGATCATAAGCTTACAAGCCCGTATGTTGATACATTGTTGCTTATTTTTAGGCATCGCGTCGACGAGGAGTTGTAAGCATTCATCTAGACGAGCAGAATCAAAGGGTGCTGCTGCGAGGGAAAGCGGTTACTGTCATGGAAGGAACTGTTTTAGTTTGAAGTTAGAGTTAGTTTCATTGTGCAAGTACAAATATTTGAACTAAATGACTCGGTTTGTGGGAAAAATAAAACCATTGTATTTCGAATAGATTTCAAATTCGATCTGTTGTGTTTGGTAATCCTGCATGTTTCTTTAAAAATCTGTGTTCTGATTTAAGATAAGTTGGTGAGACTTTGGACTTGGTTCCAAACGAACAGAATCAAGCAAGCTGTATGTGAAACTTTCTATTTCAAGGTGTAGTTCCTTCAATTTTTCGGTGTGTTTGAATCACAGTCACGTGGTGTTACTACTCTGCTCAAATAAAAACATGCGGATTTGTTTTTTTTTATTAATATACCTTAGAATTGAGACATATTAACCTTGCCGTCCATCCTTATTATAATATATATAATAATACATCATGTGGCATGTGTGACTTATCAACCATGTCACGTCATGCTCAAATGTATAATTTCGATGAACTAAACTCGTATTATTGTATTTCAAAGCAAACAATCTTCGGATATGAGCAGTTGGTCTGAGTTGGAGGATGTCCCATGTTCGAGAGTCACATGGATACATAACGCTATGTATTTGTAAGAAGTTTGGTACTAAATAGTGAATGAGTTAATCGTCATTTGCAAAAGCATTTTTGTAAATATCGTGAATATAATTTAACTAAATTTAGCCATTTACTTGGACTTCTAAGTTACTATTAATATGGAAATGTTTTGGTCCAATTCGTGGGATTCAAATCCCTCCATCTTCGCATGCGTCTGATATTCTATTGGATGGGGAAACTTACACTTTTCGGGTGCAAAACTCTCATTCTTTTAAATTATTATAATCATTTCAAATCCCTCTTCCCTTAGTAATAATTTTTTTTTTTTTTTTTTTTAAATCCCTCCCTCTTCATGCAGAGATATCTTATGCACATAAATCCTTGAGATTCTACAAGATACATGTCCTCGTACTCTCTTTTAATATTCACTTTCACAAAATATTTTCTGCATGCTAGAAAATCATTAATTCATTCAATCAAGAAAATTAAAAATAATTTAAGACAAAGGATCCTCTGTATGTATATAAATACCCTTCTCTCATTTCCTTTGAACTGCAAGAAATCTCAGCCATCTGATCATTCTTGATTCCAGGGATAATACTACAAAGCCACCATCAATGGCCCAGAATCACATTCCTCAGGTACTTACCAATTCCTACCAATTGAAAACTAATTTGTTTGTTTACATTTTGCCAATTCGTATGATCCTCCTATCCTCGCAAAAAAGATTGTTTTGTTGTCTTGGTATCGCCCTCTTTTTTTTTTCTTTTTTTTTTTTTTTTTTTTTTTATAAATATTTTGCAGCATTAATTTATTTAAACTGTATCATGGCAGACTGAGATTACAAAAATAAACATAGAATGTCCCAAATCTCAAAAGAAGCTCAAGAGATTCCTCTCAAATCTTCAGGGTATTTTTTTTTATTTTGTTATAATTTTTTATTTTTTATGAACTAATTCGGGGTACTAACATATTTCGTGTTTTATTTATCTTTTTTATGATCATATTTTTCACTAGGAAACTATTCTGTTAAGTTCGATCCGGAAGCTGGAAGCTTAACTGTTGAATCCACGGTAGACAAGAACTTGACCGAGGCAGTAGGGCATGCTAGGTTTTCTGCAGGGCTCACGTGTGAGGATAATACTCTACCGCCACCCGACAGCAGTTTCTTGCAACCCAAGGCAACCGGTAGCCACATGTCGGACGGAGCACAAGATCAAGGGCTTGAGATCATAAGATGGGCTCAAATGGGGGAGCTCCAAAAACTTCCCAACATCCAAAGGCTACAGAAGTTGGAGCTTACTCAATCCGGAAGCAATCAAAGAATTAAGCTCACATTCTTCGACGAAAAGCCTGAACCTCAACCTCAGCCTCAACCTCAACCACAACCCCAACCCCAAGCTCATGCTAGGGTTAAAGTCATTAATGTCAAGGAAGACGATCAAAATGAGCCCCATGGCGGAGGAAGCGGCACCAATAGCAGGCCCGCGAACAAAGTTTGCGGAGATCATGAAGGTGGCGAAGGAAGAAGCTGCACAAGTTCTGATGGTGGTAGCCACCACAACTTATTTGAGTTTCAGTACGTTCATACTCCTCCTGAGGCAGCAGGCAATAATAATAATATTAATAATAATCATGTGTCGCATGGTACTTATTTGCCTCCTACATACCCTGACCGCATGACAGTCCGACACGCTGCGGTCCGGTGTGAGGAGGCCATTGCAAGCAGATGCACCATCTTGTGATGGATCCCGGCCAACAATCTCTCTCCATTGCCAAATGCCATATGACTGATCATTGACTAGTGTCTATGCTTATCCGATTATTTAACTGTGAAATAAAGACTATCTAGCTAGGTAGCCAGAGGTGCAATTTTTGTGATTTTTTCAGTCTCTTATTTATTTTTAAGATTTCACAAATATTCTCTAAAATCGATCTATGTGTTATTATATTATTAAATGTTATTACTTTACTTGCTAATTACGACATGAAACATGAACGCGACACAAATCTTACATGAACATAATTGAGTAAACATGAATGTGACTCACTGCTACCCCTTCCAATAAAAAAGCTCCTTTTATTGTGGCATTTAACTTGCTTTAAGTTAGTGAGTAGGTATATTATTTGGCATTAACTGTATACATTTGCTAAATTATAAAATACTTTTTAACAAACAAAAAGGAAGAGCTTAAACTTTCGAATCATGGCAGATTATGTTTTATCGTAATTGCAATAAACTGTCATGATTTTTAACAAAAAAACATGCAACAAAGTGCATAATCATTATTGTTTACTGTAATTGTGATAAAGCGCATTCTGCCATGATTAGAAAGTTTGAGCATCTTACCCTTCTTTTGTTAGAAAGCATCTAATAATTTAGCAAATGTATACAGTTAATGCCAAATATACCTACTCACTAACATAAAGCAAGTTAAATGCCACAATAAAAGGGGTTTTTTTTTTTTATTGGGAGGGGCAGCAATGAGTCACATTCATGTTGATCCAATTATTTTCATGTTAGATTTGTGTCGCATTCATGTTTCATGTCGTATTTATGTCAATCTACACGTTTCTTAGCAAGTAAAGGCTTGAGAATAATAAAGGTACTCATGCATTAAACAACATTTTTAAAAAGACCATCTCCATTTATGTGGGAGATTTGTGCTCGGAATATGAAGTGGTATGCCATATGTTAATATACAAGTAAAGGAAAATATTTTTTTTTTCAAGTATCTCTCCACTTGTACGAAACATAAAGCATATGTGCTTATATTCCGGACACATTGAAAAATCCCTCTATACATGGGATGCTCTATTCTTAGTTACATATTAAGCCACCGAGTGAGTTGAGGAACTCGAGCAATCTCCAAAACATTTTCTTTTTATGTTTAGATACATGGTGTGCTATCCACACACCCATTTACTTTTCACACACCTCTTCTTAATTTCTATCTTTTGATCTTCTTTAGTTCAGTCGATTTGACGTCTACAAATTAAGAGAATGTATAAGAAATAAAAAGGGGTGTGTGAATAGCACACGCCTTTCCATATATATATTTAGTTTGTATGCATTTCCAGTTGACAATTTGGTTTTCTCAATCCCACGTTGTACTCGCTTTGCCTTGCATATAGGTAATTGCATTACGTGGTTTGAAGAGTATCATGATCTTAGATCTAATGATTTACTCGAGAATTGTAATACTTAAGTTTAAGTTATTTTTAGAAGGAAATGTTTTTTAGGGTGACCGCGAGCGTTTTATCAGTGGTTTTGGTTCATTATAATCGCTTTGAGATGAGAAAAATGACCTAGCATAGTAAGCAACTGAACCGTAAAGTAGTTTAGCTCGCTTAAATTTTCCCTATGTAAGTTAGGTCATTGGTTCTTCGATTTGTATTAGATTGTTGGTTTTTTTTAACAACTTAATACATTTAGGTATCGCTCTTTTCTCACCAAAAAAACAAAATTGGAGTCAATAAGTAAAGTTTCATGATCCACAACAAATATTTAGCATAGTTAAAACCCGAATATATATCTCAAAAAGACAATTATCACTAATTGGAACAGTTAATTCATTCTTCTACATGGTCTTTATGTCTCTTCCTTCTTCTTAGCTATGGAATTAATAAGCTCAATGCTAGAAAGTAATTAAGTGGTAGCTGCTCTCTCTTCATGATGTCAAGGGAACTCCACGTCTTGCTGCAGCGACATAAAGCCTACAAAATATATATTGACGAACAGAAAATTACACCACTATAAAATTAGCTTAATGTGTTGGTGAGTGGTGGCGGTTTAATACAATATGTTGTCGGGTAAGATATTTCCGACATGTGATTTAGGTATCGTCGAATAACAATGCAGTACAGTGTCAATAAACTCCAGATATAACTGACACTAACTTATTATTATATCCGACAAGAAAAGTGCAATGGCCAAATTCCCGCCTTTAATATTTTTTAACCAATCCTGGCAGATATAAAGTGAATAATGTCCAACGTCCAATTTTTTTAAGAACACCAAGAATGGCTTGTTATGTAGCAGTGTTAGTTAATGATGTCCAATGTTCACAAACAAAAATAAATAAATATAAAAATAAAATAAAATAAAGCCATATTTAAACGAACAAAATAAGATAAAAATTAATATTAATTAGACATGCAAAACTTTCTCTAATACATGTGAGTTCCACATTAACTATATTAATGCCGTAGTTATATGCTTGTACGTACCAAAATATATTTCTAAAAAATGTTGGACATCTGAGCAGATTGCAAGGTCTGTGGCCAGACTGAAAACGACACTGCCTCCTGACGTTTGGGTATCATTGGTTGATGAATGTGAGTCAAATCCTTACCCCATGAGCTAATTAGGGTTTGTGGTGGGTTAATAATACTGCCAACATGGATATTATTAATTTCAGCACACCTCTCAAATCCCATCAAATTAGCAGCAAGGTTGTCCGCTGCCTCAAAATATGATTGATTCTCACTGTAAATATTGGAGCTCTGTGCTAAAGAGTCCATCAATGGAGGATTATAATTATCAAGCTGATAATCATTATTAATATTGTTAATCTTCTCCCCCATCTCACCAAAATCCCCGTAATCAAAATCATCCCCCAAATTAATATAATTTCCCCATGGATTATAAGCATAAGTATTATTGACATCGCCACGACCATCACTCCCAACTTCAGAAGAAAATCCGACATTATCACCACTAACAATATGATTTTCATCGTGATAATTATCTCCGGAAATTGGCAACTTTGGACC
Source organism: Pyrus communis (assembly GCF_041283825.1). Taxonomy (NCBI): domain Eukaryota; kingdom Viridiplantae; phylum Streptophyta; class Magnoliopsida; order Rosales; family Rosaceae; genus Pyrus; species Pyrus communis. The sequence goes on from NC_142567.1 coordinate 1,895,947, forward strand.
GGTTGGTTCAGAATTTACTGAGAAATTTGGAGTGGTGGCCGTAACATTGTTGAAATCATAAGGCTGAATAGCTTGCCCCTCAAGTAATATTGATTGGATCATCTCATCCGCAATTTGTATGCAACTCTTCATTACCCTAGTTATACACCACCACGAATCCCTTTGCAACTCACCCAGCTGCCCTAAATGCTCATCATCCCACATTGCCAAACCCTTCTCGCCACGATCCTCAAAACCCTCAAAACCCTTTTCGCAGCGATCATCAAAACCCTCGAAATCCTTCTTTTTTCCTTTCATCTTACCCTTGTTTTTTCCTTCCACCTTATTTATCTTGCCTCCCAGCATATCCGAAATCCTGACCTCCGTTCCTCTACGCATTGGTGACAAGCTTGCTTTCGCATCAGCTTCTTTGAACTTCATCATGATGGCTCGAGCCTTGCGCTCGTCTTCCGGCCAGACCCCTAAATTACCATCGACATCATAAGAAACAATGCAAACCTTCGCATCGATATCCTCGAGCTCCTCAGCTTTCTTGTGCAGCGTCTGGTGCCTTTTGTGGCATAGCGAACTGATTTCGCACGGTTTTTTGCGCTTCCGGTTCTCTTCCTGTCGCACCATTGACTTCGCCGGCAATCAAACGAGGAGAAAGTGATCGAAAAATGAGGAAACCAGAGTACAGAAAGAATTTGAGGAGCTGAATGTTGAAGAGCTTGTTAAAAAAAACATGGAAGGTTATGGTAAATATATAGATTGATAGAAAAGTAGGGATCCCAGTGAATTTTTGAAAATATCTCTAAATCTTCCTCATGCGAAAAGTAAAAAATTGATTTTTATTTCCTAATCTCAGTGGGTGTCATTTCACTGACTGAAGCAATTTAAGCTTGTTCTTATGGTTCGCATTTTAATTTGGTTTACGGAAAGAAGGAAATAAGGGAATTAAATATTAATTTTTTGAACTCCATTGCTGCGGGGGATGAGTAATTAATTTTATTAATTAATCCAAAGCTGAAGAGGAAAATTTAGGGTTTTGTTGTGGATCGAATAAAATCGGATTCGTGGCACCCGAGTGGCATTCGTTTCTCTCTCTTATTAATTGCGCGCTGTTTTAATTAATTTCCCGTTTTCATTTGTTTTGTTTTACTTGTAAAATTACTTATTACCCTGGAGAATAGTAAATGGTAATTGACATCTGAAAAGAGGACTTATATTAGATGGGTTCACTACCATCGTGACATTCCGTTTAATAATATATTGACATTGTCAAATTTTTCAATACATAATATTTATTATTGGATAAGAACATTACGTGATAATACACTAATTTTATGTAAATTGTTCTTTTTTTGTTCTTACCAAACAAGGTACAGATCAAATTCAATTTTCTCTCCCTTGTGAGAGCCTTTCTCTGCTTGAGGGTTTTTCTCAGTGTTTGTCTGAAAGTTTCAATTCTGTGCAGATCGGCTGGGGTTTGTTAGCCCATCTCTCCTTCCTATCTTTGTCTCCTTTTTCTTCCTTCGGCAGAGTTTTCCCCTGCTTTCTATTTCGTTTTGCCCTTTCCTTCGGCTGGGGTTGGAGACGTGGAATTGTGCAAATCGGGAAATACTGTTGCGGCGGTGGCTGCTGCCGAATTCTCAGATTTCTTGGCTTTCTTTTGGTTTTTCTGTTTGGGGCCCACATTGTTGGTTGGGCTTTGCTTTTGTTTACTTGGCTAGTCCATTTTGCTTGTATATGTACTTTTGTTTTTGGACCCTTGTTAGTACCGTTTGTAAGTTTGGTTTTTTCTTGTGGTAATATATTTGCCTTTTAACCCCAAAAAAAAAAAAAAAAAAAAAACAGTTACAGATCAGATTGGATTTATAGAATCTTACCAAAATATCAAATGTCTAAGTTTTGTAATTTAGGGATCCAATCAAATCCGCGATCAGAATTAGATTGGGTTGGTTTGGACATTTAGTGGATTCACCGACTAATTCGACCAATCCAATCGAACTAAATTGGGTTGGGTTGAGTTATAAACTCTAAAAATTTACTTTCGAGTGAAAATCTGATTGCCTGTTTAATATGTGAGTTAGGTTTGATAGTATTATTAACTAATATTTGAAAAGAAGGTTATGAACTTATTAATTGTAAAAACCTGACCGCCTGTTTATAAGCTAATCTTTTTAAGGAAGGTTATGAATTTATTATTCACATTTACACATTTAATCAAAAGAAAGTTGAGGCTCTACCATAAAACCAATTAACAATATAGATAGTAACTCAACTTACTATAGAATGTCACATGTGATAGTGTCATAACAACTAATTAACAATAGAAGGATCATAACATTCTTTTACTATATTACATCTAAAAGTACATTTCATTTGTTAATTTGATGTTGGTATAAGAAATTTAAACATGAACATTCTAGCATTCTTCTTTGTCAACCTTATTTTATCTTCAAAGTAGTCTTTATTAAGAAAAATTTCTAGCTCCATCTCTCTCTATTTTTTTTTTCAAAAAAAAAAAAGAAAGAAAAAAAAAAAAGGAATAACTAGTGGCAAGCTACGGTTATCTACTTCTTCCGGACTCGAAAGATTTAACTCCATCTCTCTCAGTCAATTTAAACTAGCTATCAAACTGTATTTTTTTCCCCCAATAAGTACGATATTAATTAATATAGAAAAACAACAAAAATCTAGTGTATTTATTTGAATCTAGATAAAACTTTGCCGGCTTTTTTTTATTAGCACCCCAACAATGTTGAATAGACCTATATTTTAAATAACTTATAAGCCCTAATATGCAATGACAATTTTGACCTAATTAAATATACAAATGGAGCACCACTAGAAAACGAAAGACATGGCCGGCCACCGCCGGTTAACACCACCCTATATGGATGGGAATGAACAAAGCTTCCCATTTAGGGATTAAGGTAACTTGACCATCTCGTATTGCGCTAAACCCCGCAGGTGTTTGTCATAGCAATAGAAGCAAGGGCAAGTAGGATGGTGAAACAATCCATTATGTGGGTAAAGCCCATATGGATTAGGATTGTTTTTAGCATAATGTCTAGAAAAGTATGGAAGTGACGGTTGCTCGTATTGCCTGGGAAAGGGATGAGGAGCTCCACTGTGCATGCGGGATCCAAAAGGATCACCATATCTAGGATAATTGTTTGAATTATGCACAAAATAGTGTGGATTGTCTGTATAAAATGTGGAGTTTATGTTGAGAGTGTAGTGTATGAGGATATTATTGGAAGTAATGTGGGGTGTATTAAGATAAATTTTAATTGAAAAAGCAAATATGGAGTGTATTCAACAATATATGAGGTGTTAATAAAACAACTCAACTTTACCCCAGATTTCAATCTGGACAAATAAAAAAAGAGTTTCTTGCAAACTACAGATATACATGACTAATTGACTACCCCTTAATAACAAATCACCAATAAATTTGGGTGGTTCCCCAAACGGACCTGGACGAAGGAAAAAATAGTTCCCGTACAAAATTACAGATTATGGTAATGTTAGCGAAACTAAATTTGCAAATTAAGTGATGCCTCATCAATTGGAATAAGTACGTTTATCAACGTTTAAGTAATAAATCAATTATCAATTTCCATGTTCTTTAGTTTCCAAGACTTTGTCTACAAATTTAGTCACGCTAGCATTGCCGTACAAATTATGACTGTCCTCTAATAATTACTAATCAACTATCAAATCGGGTGGTTCCTCAAATCCACCGTCAATCCATGCCGAGCAAGTCTATGAGCAACCTCGTTAACCTCTCGTTTTACATGTTGTTGGAGCTTCACCGTCGAAACTGAATTGAGAATGAACGTGGTATCATTGAGGAATGGACCAAACCAACCTGAGAAAAGTCTTCTCCCACTTGAGCTTTTGTGGCTAAAGCTCTTGGGCCAAAAAGCCGCCATGTCTTGCTGCCAAACCCTCAAACTTTGAAGCACAAGCCGCCCACGAAAGTCCCCCCTTCATCTCGTAACAACTCACTGCATTAATCCTTAGTATTTTGGAGTGGAATTATAGAAATTGAAAACAAAGTACCAAAAAAAAAAAAAAAAAAAACGGATTAAGGAAAAACAATATATTTTTCCAATAATTCATCAACATCTTCGCGGCTTTCGACTCGAACGGGACTCTCGTTGCGGTTGGAATTATCAAACACTTCAGTCAAGTAATCAGCAATAACGTTGTCCATCAATGCCTCAAAGCTTGCAAACGATGAGTCCACAGCAGCAGCAGCAGCCCCGTCAAAACTAGGGTCGCTAAAAATGTCCTCCGCCATGAAATCCACGTTGTTGCACAGAAAATTATCGATACCGTCGTCAGCAGCGGCATCGACAATTGGATCGATCACTTCAGAAGTAGGTTCTTCTTCTTCCAAACCTTCAGGCAATTCCGGCATGAATTCTTCGATATCAAACAATATTATTTCAAAACCCTCGTCGTCATTCTCAAAACCCTTCGAGTTCTTCGTCTTCTTGAACGATGTTCGTTGATACAGCGTCATCGAAGTTTCGGGTGGACTCCCCTTCTGCTCCTCGCGCTCTCTGCTCGGAGATGGCTTCACCATTGCGTCGAATACTTCTTCTACAACGCACACGAGAAGCAACACACAAAGACACGTGAGTGTCAAAAAAACAGAAAGACCTGGCAAGTTTTGCCAAAAGCATACAGAACAGGTAGCTCCTTTTTTTATCGTTTGGGAATATATGTATCGGTGTTTCCTAGTGCTAATGGGATATGGTTTCAGAGGAGGAAAGGGATTCGAATTTACGGGGCAGTCGTTTTACTGAAAGTTAATATTTAAGTGGCCGAATTCCACTATTTCAACTCATATATATAGGGTTTTACTTGTAAATTTCTTTTTTACTTTTTAGTCAAAATAGTTTATGAGATTTGTATAACTCATCACTTTGATCCCTGAGATTTGAAATCAATATAAATGGTCATTGAATTTATACATCATCAATCATTTTGGTCATTCCACAAAAAATTATATTAAATAAGGACCAAAATGATAAAAATACTCTTAATTTAATAAACAATGGGTCAAATGATTTGACAAAAATTGAGGGCATTTTTGTCATTGTATCGTTATTTAATGGAAATTTTTCATGAAATAACCAAAATGATTGATGGTACACTTCTATTGATTTCAAATTTCACGGACCAAAGTGAGGAATTATACAAATCTCAGATATCATTTTGACTAAAAAGCCTTTTCTTTTTATGGTTTTGCCAAGTGATGAAACAAAATACTCAAATCCAACCTTGCCATTACAATTTTTTGGTTGACAACTGGGCACAAGCTCGACAGAAAAGAAATAATTACATAAGAAAATATCAGGAGATTATGAGACTCCAACTATATCTGCAACTAGTAGCCGACGACAAAGAAAAGCTTATTCAAAAGAGACTGGACCCAAATTAACTGCATGACAAACCCAAACACATTGCCATTACATTTTCAATTTATAGCAAATAATTTTCATCCAATTTTTACTTTAAATTGAGATTTTTTTCTCCTACACAATTTAGTTATTTTTAACTTTCGGATTAAATAAACAAAAAAAATTGTAAATAAATAATAGTGTGTAGGACGAGAAAAAACAATGTTCGAAAATCACTTCTCCTTTCCTTTCCTACTCATGTGGCATCCTAACATGTCATTTGTTGAGAAATTAGCAATGTCAAATAATAACACTTTCCTATTGTAATAATTAGTACACAATTGTATCAGATCTAAAAAAAACAAAAGAAAGAAGTACACAACTGTAAAGTTTCTAGACAAGAAAATGCGTTGGTCCTGACTAATTTGGAAAAGATTATTACTGCAACATACGTCCTTTTATTTTTAAAACCTTTCAACGGTTGAATTTCATTTATTCTAGATATGTACTCGTTTATAACTCGTTTGAAAGCGTTTTTAAAATGATTAAAAGCATTTTTTGTGAAAATATTTTTAAAACCTATCTTTAGTAAAAATGTAAGAAAATCTCGAAAAAAAACAATTGAAATGCTTCCTACAAGGGTGCTTCTCACACCCACTAGTTAGAAACGAATGAATGAATAAATTGATTGATTAAACACATTGCTAATGTACATTGTACACTATGGATTACAAATTGATAATGTGCTATGATGACAAAAACATAAACCACAATCAGGTGGTGGTGAAATTAGGGTTGCACTGAATTTGCTGTCCCCTTTCTTGTGACCTTTAATTGGTGGTATGTTTATTTGGGCACCCCAAGTCACCGGCGCCGGGAAGAAGATGTGTGCTCGTGGGCCCTAATATCGTTCCGTATTCGGTCGGCGTACATGGGTAGCCGGACAATCTCCTCAATCTTCTCTAACAACACTTCCTCCGTAATATTATCGTTTATGCTTCGCATTACCTGTTTGGGATGACAACAGCGTTTCATTAGTCCTAAACAAAACCTGAAATCAGAAACAACTACTACAACAGTGTTTCATTAGGTCGGCTATATGAATTCTATAACTATGAATTCTATAACGCCATTGCGCTCGGTTTTGGGTCACCTCTTCCGTAAAACCTGAAATCAGAAAGAAAAAAAAACAAAACAAAACAGTGCTGCATGATAGAAGTACCTTCTTATAGGTATTGAACTCATTTGGGGTTGATTTGTCCGGCCTAGTCCGCATACACACCCACGCATTTCCACCGGCATCCCACGCGCACTCTATAATCTTCCCCGAACAAAAAGCAGGATCCAATTCATCTGCAAGTTGAATTTGGAACACCAAGGTATTAGATTCCAAGCTAAGTTGAAGTTTTCAAATCAAATTAACGTAATTAGATACCTACTGCAGTATAAATTAATGCACTTTTATGCTCATAAATTCTGGAATTATGGTTTTACACTAGAATGCAGAAATCCTGCAGTTTCAGTACCAAGGTACCAGACATTTGGAGCTGGAACTAAAACGTCGTCCATTCATAATAATAAAAAATAGAAAAATATCAAAAGTCGACCTTTAAAAACAACCCTATAGCCTCCCATAAGCTTCTTCTTTCCGCGCTCGTTCAGAAAAAGTAGCTCACGGCCATCGACTCCTAACTGTCAACACAAAACTCATTTAGCTTATCACCTATAAGTTCATAAAGAAGGAAATGGAAGAGAAAACTGTAACTTGCAACCGCGAAACTAAATTAAAATAAGAAAATGCGCAGTTCGAAAGAAAGGGTCATTATATAACCTCATAGAGAAAATCAACTGAATTCATTTCAGGAAACTTCCACTTCAAAAGACCTTCATGCGTGCGGGGTACATATGGATCGTCCCAGCCCTGAAAAAGATGAATCATCAACAAATTTTGCTCTAGAACTGGTGATATCTCATCATAGGAGAATCAAGTTTTGTATTGATAAGCAATTGAAGTAAAGCAGAACGGATAAACTACTTCACGGGAGTACAAATCAACTCAGCTAGTTCCAAACAGCAACCAAAAGGTTATTGTAAGAAACCAAAACAGGCAATTCAGTATCAAACACAATTTGAACCTTGGTCATATAGCCTACCCCACTTAGTGGGATAAGGCTTGGTGGTGGTTGCTAAATTTACCAAATTACTCGTTTCTATTGTTCATCATCCGCATATAATCACATAAGTTACTTATATAAAACGATATAAACACAAAATCACTCCTCAATCACCTGGAATATCAGACCATCTGATGCATGTGAAAGTCCAGGAATGAATTTCCTCAAAAGCTTGTTGACTGTAGATAGTAACCAAAAACCCTTCCTCCTTACCTGATGAACATCTATAACAAGGTTAATCACCAATCTTAAGAGAATATTCACAATAAAAAACATTTAGGGTAATCTCTAATTGTCAGGATACATACACTGAACAGTTCCAAGTCATATCTGTAGTAAGGCTCCACACTCCTGGAAAGAGTATCTCGTTCCATATTTCGAGGCTCGATCACTTCTTTCTCAAGCATCTTCCATCGTTCATGGAATGGCAGCTGGACCATTTGTGGTTGCCAGTTTATCAATAAATTGAAGTATCCTTATAATGAATTCATAAAAGGGAATTCTTAACAGCAGAACATTTAGAGACCGTTCAACTCAAGAGATTCCCAAAAATGCGATGACTAGAAAATAAATCCAAACGAAAAACAGCGGGAGGGGGCCTTTTCAAGACAGATTCCCAGAGCATTATCGTATATCTAACCTCTACAAGAGAGACTTGGTTGATTGCAATGACGTCATAAATGAGGTATCTTCGGTCTTGCTTTTGAGTATTTGGGTCAGTGTCAATTATCATCTCTCCATCAAGTAATGTGAAGTTGTGAGTCTTCTCAGGCATAACCTTAAGAAGAATAATTACATAGGAGGGAGTCACTTATGGATAACTTCACATCAAACTACATGCATTCCATGTAACAAAACTGCAAGTACATACGCACCTTATTTGAGAATTTGCAAGGGAACCGCATCTGGACCCGTCGGAAAAAAAATTTCCTATCAATCAAGTAACAGCCGTCCCATGTAATTAGCATCATATAACGTGTTCCATCTGCTTTCCATGTGGCATAGTAATAGCGCTGCCGTAACAGTTGTTGGTTGTCCCTACAGAGTACAAAACGATATTAAACTTTGGAAATGGAGGGAAGATCAATGTAAAGTACTGAATTTAGTGTTGTATGGACCATAAAATGAGTATCTTTAAAATGATAGTATGCCTTTAAAAACATGTAAGGCAATTAGTCTCCAGGGTGAACCAACTAAAAAGCAAGATCTGGAATTACCTATATCGTGCAGATATTATTTGCTACAAAACCAAACATTTCTAGACATTTTTAATCTATACATTGCAACAGGCTAAGTGCTGAAAAATTAGTAAGACTGAATTTATAAGCAAAAAGGAAGTTGGGCTGAGAAATTAGCTGTCCATTCTTAAAAACATATTTTCGATGATAAGTTCATTCGCCCAAAATTGGTTACTGAACTTCCAAATTACAAACTAAAAATATCCATGTTTAGACATTTTCAATGATAACTAGCTGAACAGAAAAAGGTGCCTTCAGTTTATAATGCTGAAAACAAAAGATTCAAAACCACTAGAAGTAACAAAACTATACGGCTATTTTTACAACAAACCTGTTGAGCGAAACAGGGTGCGACCCAGGAAATTGTAAATTCCCTTTACCCTGAAGACATAGCCAGAAATAAGTTTATCAGAAAATAAAAACAGCAACATCATGGAGAAGGAAGCATTTAAATGTTCACATTCCATCTTAATATACAAATCACAACACAAGGCACTAGACTTGAGTGCCTACCCTTCTATCCATATTAAGTGCATCATAAACGGCTTCTTGCATTGATTTTTGCTGGTTAAAAGGTATTCGCTCACCCAAAACATCATCAATCGTCATTGCTTCATTTCTCGCATGATTGGCCTAATACATTCAAAACAAGAAAAATTAAACAAAAGGAATTATCCATTTCAGTCACAATCAGCAAAAGCGGAAGGTGCAATTTGTTTTCCAGGCAAAGAACTTAGAAGTGTTTAACTGCAACAAATTGTTGAAGGGGTACTATTATTGGCAATCCAAAAATCTCATTGTGCACTTGTCATAAGTGTATATTTCTTTCTAAATATAGAAAATTTGCAATGCACCATGAGATTTTTGGATTGCCAATTTTTTGTTAAAAACCACTCAGATGAACGACAAACAACTGAAAAGACAGCAATAACACACATAATGCTTCCAGTTCCAAACAATTAAGTGTGAGTGTTAAAACATAAAAAAATCTATTCGGCCTCCATTCTAATTACGTCATTTGTCATGCAACACTACAATTCTCTAATCTAAAGACATTTTACATACACAACTACCAGTCTACCAGTGTATTATAATGGCCTGTACTGCAGTTTGAATTTCATCACCGAAAAATATCACAAGCACAATTTCTAACAAATAATTTGCATATAAGCATTTACTGAAAAGTGGTATGATAGCCAGGACATCAAGCTTCCAGTTTGGTACTTAAACAAGAGAAAATTTCCTCTCCTAAAAGCAGAATAGGATGAACAAGCAAAAATATTTAACAATACATACATTTTCCTGATGCATCACAGCTTCAGCTGTGTCATCCAGATCGGAAACTCTCTTCCACTCTGGAGTTTGAGGGCAAAGAACTGATTCTGGTTTTCTTTCTTGATAAAACTTGTAAAGTTCATCAATATAGTCCTGTTTGTATATCCCTGGAGGACGTGCCCTGGCAAATATATTTATTGCCTGCACAATTGTCAGTCCAGATTGAATATTTTTTAAATCATAACATAGATTCAATCGGAACAAAAGTAACTACCACACAACCAAGTACTTACCTCAGTAACTGAAATTGATTCGTTGCGTACAAGAAAATGAACAATCATGAAACCTGTGCGGTTATGCCCATGTGTACAGTGGACAAGTATATACCTCATTGGGTCTGTTCTACGGGAGAAAAATTGTGATACCTAAGCAAAGAAAAAAAATCGCAAAATCAGACATATTCCTTCTCGAATTTCAATAGGGGGTCCTCTGAATTCGCAGAGGCAGCTCACCTCATAGAGAAATTTATCTACAGCTGCATTATCAGGTACCGAATCCCTTCCTCTGCATTGTATCTGGCGCAAAGACAAATTTGAGAACATAAGTAAAGAACTAAAACTACCTTACTAACTAGGACCAGAAACACAAATTACGCTTGCCTTAACATGCCGAATGCGTTCTTTTGTCCAATCCGAAAGGGGATAGTAACGAGTAGTGTTCGTTAAATCAATCACTAAACCGAGCTTGAAACATAAAAATCAATCAGCACAACAACATCATACAAGATAAAGTACAGTACTTTACAGAAGGAAAAAAAAAGGAATATAATTACTTCTCTTCCTAGCAGTCTTTGCTGATGAATGACTTGCTTTGGAGTGTATGTAGCACCAGCAATATGGTCATTGAAAGACTCACCAAGAGGTGCTTTTGATGGAATTATACAACTTATTTCTCCACCATATGCAGGGCAACCAACCCAACCTACACCGCGAGCGAAAACCGGAAACCCAATTAACTACTAATACAACATGATTAATCCATGATTAGCAATCACACTAATTCAATCACTAATCGGTGTTAGCATTGCCTACCTTCAGGAAGCATGTGTCTATCAAAAGCTTGATGATGATTTCTGTTCTGAAACCCAGAATCCCGATATGGGTTTTTTCTCTTGAATCCCAATCTTCTTTCTTCTCCATCCTAATTAAAAATTAAGCACAACCCAACAAATGAATCAACTAAGAAATCGAAACGATGTGATTAACAAAATTAAATCCCAATTTTTGTGTTTTGTATTCAAATTCTTTTTTCCATTTTTTGGGATTGGGATTTTGAAGATAAAGCATAATTAAACAGTGATGTGGATCTGTGGGTGTTACCATTTGACTAGGGTTTCTTCAATCTGCTGAATCGATGGGACTCAGACAGTAATTAGGGTTTTGGGTTCGGATGGATCAGACTGACTTGAGGGAGACGTTGAGAGAGAGAAGTTGTGGAGAGAGAGGTAGAGAGGCAACCAGCTAATCGGTGTCAAAGAAAACGCTACGTTTATAAAGCTTGGGGGAGCCGCCACCACTATCTGCTCCTTTTGCGCTAATTTGTGTTCGTACTTTTGGTTTCTGTGTTCACACTTTTGGTTTTCTTTTGAAGATCCCTATTACTCAACTCTATTTCCAAAAACTTTGATGAAAACATGGTTTTTTCATTTGCATTCCCTCTAAAAACAAAAAAATCATCAATCGAATCGTACCAAAAGTTAAATATTCAACAAACTCTACTAATAAAATTGGAATAGTACTTAACGAAAATTGACCGCGCGATGAACATACATGATCTTTGAATCCTCTGGATCCCTAGGAAAATGATCTAGCGATGTCCTTTTCCAATAAAATTGATAAACGACCTCATGAATCACCTATGACGTGAGTAATACATCATTTTTACTTAAGTGCAATTTTCATTACAAACGATGCTCGAAATTGAGTTAACTCATCATTTATTATCTCGATTTGAAAATCTGTCAATGTTGTTCTTGAGATTTGATATCACATATCAATCAATTCCTAGGAAGTCCTTGAAATTTAATATCGTGTATCCATGTTTTAAAACATTGATAATTGTAGTTAAGTTACTTATTAGCCTAAATGCAAATCAAATTTTTCTTCTCACCGTTTAGATGATGATTGTATTAATAATATATATTAACATGAATTATAAATGATGTTTTTATTAAGTACATATAAATATTTTAGTCAAAATTGAATTATTTTTTTCTGAAAGGCAAAAAAAATATAAATTTTTTGAGTCAATCATGTTTTGGGCTTGAATTTCATGAATCAGCTTAAACATTAATGGACCCACATAGGCCCATCTTGAGGCCCGCTCTGTCCTCAGACGGCATCATATAAGGCGCCACCGTATCAGGTCACCCTCTCACTCTCCCGCTTCGTTTGTTTGGTTGAAGAAGCTTCGAAGCCCTAGCTGTCGTCACTGTTATCACCACAATGAAGCTCGTCAGGTTCGTCTTCCTCTTCAAACCCTAATTCCTCTTCTTCCTCAGTTAAAAGCGCCGTTGGTTTTCCACTGATTGCCTCTTTTTTTTTTTATGTTTTTTGGGAAATTTTGCAGGTTTTTGATGAAGTTGAACAACGAGACAGTGTCGATCGAGCTCAAAAACGGCACCGTTGTGAACGGAACCATCACAGGTATACTTCTCCTTTCCTCGCTTTACTCTCTTTCTTTCTAATTTGTTGAATTAGGTGAGGTTTTTGGATAATTAGGGCTTTACTAAACCCTAGGGTTTTGATTAGGCTTGGGTTTGGAATTTCGTGTTTATAGAAGAAGTGGGTCTTGTTTAAGTTTAATTTCGGTTCCGTATCACATGTACTGTGTACAAAGACTGAGATATTTATAGTGAAACATGGAATGCACAATTTGTCGTTTTTACTCTGTGGAGCATCTCCAGTGAACTGAGATTGTATGTTTGTTACCTCTGGATGTTTTTAGAATTAAGGTTTTGCTCATCCGGTGCTATCATTTCGTATAAATCGGCTGTGGGGAAGAACCGCTCAAACGTTGAATCAGTGCGGGTTTAGCGTATACTAGGGTTGCAATTAAGTCTAATTTTGTTGAGTTCTTAATGTCTTATTCAGTATAAGTATGGTATGTACATTGTATGTTAAATGTGTTGAATGCTCAGTAATTTTAGTTTTTCTACTTACGTAGATTATTCGGTGAACGGGATATGTCCAACTATCTAGAGTTCGAGAATCTTGAATGATTTTCTTACTTGGCATTGGGTACATTTACATCTAAAGAGGTCAGGATTGTTTTAAGACCATTGTTTTCTATAAAATAGTTGTAGCACACAATTTTGAAAGGTTTCCACAATAGATTATTATAGTGTATATGTTTATTTTCCCGGCATCTATATCGTTGTGATTTCTGATAGAGAGAATTCCTGGGGTGTTCTTATCCTTTATGCTGAGAACAAACATATGCCAAAATCGGTTGTGTATTTCAAGATGCTTCTATTTCCTTTTGAAGTTGGTGGCTCAAAGACGCTTGCAAGTGTGCTCAGCATTGGGTTCCTGAGAGTTGGGATGTAGTTTTGCTTTATCTCTAAACTGATGCCATTTTCAGCCCGTAATCTGCACGAGCACTCATGATTACTTCCATGTATTGCATGATAATCAATATATTAGCTAACCAGAAGCTTCAGAGTATCTGCAGAACACTCGATTTTAAAATTTGGAATGGCAAGGATATGCTTTCAAGTTAGCGCTCACGTAAAAGACGTTAAAGCTTATGATACCTTTTCGTATTTTAGACAACGTTTGTAATGAAAAATACGACCATTGCTGTACATAATACAAATTTGTCTGCGAAACAGCTCTAGTTGTATTACAAGTCTCCAAAGGAGATCCTTGTGTATTGCATAATAGCATCCAGTAAAGGTTAAAAAAGCTTCAGCTTTTTTTGAATGGACTGCCCTGTAGAGATAAATTAAGAGATTTAACTTAAACTTTTTAGATAGATTATCATCTTAATCTGGATGCACACTTCCACATGCGTTGTTTTAAACTACCGTACAGGAAGGGAAAAGTAGCTGTTCTGATTGGTAACTTTGCTTGTCGTTACAGGTGTGGATATCAGTATGAATACTCATTTGAAGACGGTGAAACTTACACTCAAGGGGAAGAACCCAGTGACTCTGGATCATCTCAGCGTGAGGGGTAACAACATCCGGTACTATATCCTTCCTGACAGCCTGAATCTCGAGACTTTGCTTGTTGAAGAGACACCTAGGGTCAAGCCCAAGAAGCCAACTGCAGGTACTGCAAACTTTGTGTTTATCATATAAACTCTCTGAACTTATTCATTCCTCTGCTATCTCGCAGTCCTTGCCATTAATCCTCTAAATGTGTTTCCTCTGTTTATTTTCAATTACAGGGAGGCCTATGGGACGGGGGCGGGGCCGTGGACGTGGTCGCGGACGTGGCCGTGGCCGTTAATTTTTGCGACACCGGGTTACGTAAACTCCTCTATTGGAAGGAACTTGTCATTGTGATCTTGGAGACGTTAACTGAGTTGCGGTACTGTACTTTAATTTGTTGTCTATGCCCAGTGAATTCTTAAAGTTCTGTTAAGAAGTTAATCAAATATGCTTTTGACATCTCGTATCTCCGGTGCACGACGAAATGTTTTAAACTACTTGAATTGCAGGTTTTTAAACAAAACTACGGTAAGTTGAGTTGGCATGTCCCAATTACCCTTTTTTTTTATTTTTTATGAACGAACGATATCATCTATACTAAAAGGTGGGAAAATGGGTAAAATCTCGCACTAGGCTAGCTATAATAATATGGTTTAAATTCATCTTGAATGAAAATCGAACCTAAAATCTTTTACTTACAAGTGAAGAAGAATATCATTAGAGTGGTTCTTGTGCACTATTGTACCACTAAGTGTAATTGGTCTAACACTTACGGTATGGTTAGAAGTGTATTTAAAACAACAAAAAGTGTTTGTAGATTATTAAAAGTGATTTGGTCATGTTCGGCAGAAAAAATTAAAATTGTTTGTAGGTTAAAAAAACACTCAAAATGCTTTCTAAAAATAGCACATTCTTTGAGCTTCTTTGAGTAAGCACTTCAGGGTGGACCATTTTTTTTTTTTTTTTTTTTTTTAATGTAAAAATTTCAATGTGCTTCTAGTATAACACTTTACTGCAACTGATTTTAAACAAAAGTGTTTTTAAAAGAAGCAATCCAAATGAGCTGAAAGTGTTTTACAAGAAGTCAATAGTCGATGTCGTATTGTTACAGCAGGGAACGTTTTAGACTGTTTTTGTACAAGTGTTTCTTGAAAGCATGTGGTTCTGTATAAAACTCTACTAACTTCAAAGTTGGAGGTGATCATCATACGGGATGATATACTACATGTAATTACATAAATTGTAGGATACGTGTGTCAAAAAGTTAATAACTTAAAAAATAAAAATTTTCACTACTTACATTAAAATACATGATGTACCATCCGTTTTCCCGTCACAATTAAAAATTTCTCCACCATTTGGTCATACGCAGTTAAAAGCACTTTTAGAAATTAGACTGCAAGTCCAAACATACGCTTAGTAAACAAGAAGAGTTAACTCGACATCGTATTCCCATGCCGGTTTTTTGATCCACTTGTTACCAAACAGGGGGACAAAACCCGAAATCCCAAACGAACCGTCCATATATTTTCAAATTCGTCAAACTTTTTCAACCGGAAGAAAAAGAAATCAGCGATGGGGAAAGCGTCGGGAACGAAGCAAGCGGCGGTGGTGTTCGGAGCCCTAGCCGTCGGCTGGCTGGCCATAGACTCGCCTTCAAGCCCTTCCTCGACAAGGCCCGCGCCGCCATGAACAAGTCCGACCCGGCCCGCGATCCCGACGAAGACGACGCCGTCAGGGCCGCCGAGGCCGCCGTCAAAGCTGCCGATACCGCCGCCGACGAAGCCTCTGGAACTCTGTAAGGTAGCAGACTCCGAACACTACTACTACTAGTACAATCTACACCGAATCGATAGGCAATAACACTGTAGATTGTGGAATCTTTGAATTCGAAATTGTTGGAATTGAGGAAATTACTGGCTGGCCGGTCAACTTTTTGATCTCTCTCGATTTATTTTCTGATTTCTGTTTAATCAATTTTACTTAATGCTTGTGAAATTAGGTTTTAGATTTTAGGGTTTAAGATTTGATTACTGCAGTTGCAATTTTGCAAAGAAGGAAGAGCAGAGTGCGACTTTTCGTGGAAGAGAGGTAGATTGTTCTAGAAATCCTGGGTTTTTGGGCTCAGCTCATTTGACTTGAGTATATAACACTATCCGTAAAGCCCATAAGAACCTATGTTTTGTGGGTTGGGTTGGGTTGAGGAACAAAAAATAATGGCTTTATATGTGGCTGTTATTATTATAGAGGACCGGTTTGGAGATGTTTTTAGAATAACTGAAAACTCTTTTGATGAAATTGATTTTAGATTTCAAAGCACTTTTAAGTGTTTTTTTTAGAAGAAGCATCATATATATGCTTCTTACAAGAAGCATTTAAAGTGTTTTTTCAGGATTCACTTAAATTTTTACTGCGAATTGATTTCAAAATATTTTCATAAAAAACGTTTTCAGTTATTTTAAAAACACTGCAAAACGCACACAAGTTGGGAAGGGGACTTGAACATAGGAAATTTGCATACATCTCTTAGTCACTTGAGCTCTAAGTTTTGTCGACCAAAATAATGATTTTGGTCGATGAACTTATCATAGGTAGTAAATTTGGCTTTGGCCCAAACTTATGATCTTCTTCCTAATTGTCCACTCAAGTTCTAAGCCTCCGCTCTAATTTTTTAAAACGTGTCAATTCTTTTCCCCCCCCTCCCTCCTTGCCCCATTTGTCAAATTGGTTGCATTTTGAGTTAATTTCTATGAGTGCTACTAGACGCACTCCAATGTCTTATCTTTCAACCCACATGATAATCTTATCCACCATACAAAATTAAAAAAGTAAAATGTTATTTTCCCACCCATCATTATTTCCAAAATAACCATAATATATTTTTTAAATAACTCTAATATATCTTTAAATAATATTATAAATAAATAAATAAAAATAGAAAAAAAAATGAAAGAAAATGCAAGACCTAAGATCTAGACATTCATCATCTACTTCACAGAATCACACATAACGTTGTCCTGCAGAAACTTCGGATCCCCAAACCACTTTTCTTCCTCCTTTTTTGTCAAAACCGCAAATCTCACACTTAATTCTCTTTTTTCTTCATTGAAGTTTCTCTCCTTCATCTAGCACATGTCTATTCCTTCCTCCAACCTTTCCGTTGATTTTAACCC
The DNA here is from genome assembly GCF_041283825.1 of Pyrus communis. Classification (NCBI taxonomy): domain Eukaryota; kingdom Viridiplantae; phylum Streptophyta; class Magnoliopsida; order Rosales; family Rosaceae; genus Pyrus; species Pyrus communis. The sequence goes on from NC_142567.1 coordinate 1,913,425, forward strand.
AAATCTTTCCCAACCTCTTTCCACCAAAGATATCACACCCCACCCACCATTATTTATTTATTTATTATTTTAAATTATTTTTTGTTTTTTCAAAATTTTAGTACTGAATTAAATAGGGGTTTAAAAGTCTTCTTCTAAAATGATAAATATGTTATTAACATTTTCATTAAATGGTGGGTAGGGAAATAAGACATTATGGTGGGAATATCACCACTCATTTCTATTAGTAACGCTATTCGGAAGGGACGATAATAACCCTTGTTTTGAGGGTAGCTAGACAAATTTGACGATGGGGGCAAATTGACACATTTTTAAATATTATGAAGCCCATAACAAAACCGAAAGTCAAGGGAAAATTGGAATAAATCAAGAAGGATTATGAGTATGTTTCATTGAAATGAGAATGATTTTTTTTATTTTTTTTTTTATTTGCACACTAAGCGATAGTAGTTTTCATTAACACACACGAACACAATTATAAAGATTGTTGTATGAGTACATTCTCTAGTGACCAATACACTAATCTATAAATAACTCGAATAAATAAGCATAAACAATAAACTCCTAACGGCTCCTACAAGCACTTCCGTACCAATTTGCCACAAAGACAGCAAGCGCAGAAAACCTAGATTGAGGCGAACATAAGGTTATCTTCAACCGAGGATTGGCCAAATGGCTCGTTTTAGCCCTCTGGCCCTTCAAGATTCTCCAAGATATTAATATTTTAATGAACAGTACACGACCATATTTGCCTCCATCTCCAACCGAGGACCAGAGGCCAGAGGGCTCGTTTTAGCCCTGTCACAAAAAACCGTCTTCAACGAGGATCATAGGGCCAAACATAATTTATTATTTAAAAACTACAACTTAAATTCAAATCCAACAGCTAAGTGACGTCAGCTAGCTGTTGGTAGCTGACATCATGTTAACGTTAGCTAGCCGTTGGTAGCTGACATCATGATAACGTCAGCTAGCCGTTGGATTTGAAATTTTCTTTTACTATAAATAGGGTGGATATTGGGCCATAATTCACATAATTTTGAATTCAATCTATTTCAATTCAAGTTTGCAATGAATTCCAACTTTGGATCTTCTTCGGATTCCAACTGGGGATCCTCATCCAATTCCAAATTGGAAGCAAAATGGGCGCAAATGAGACGAGAAAATGAGGAATGTGATGAAGAAGTTCAAGTAAGGCGCAACAAACAAAACATAGCAGCAACCATAGTGTGTCAGCCAACTGAGGAACAACCTCAATAGGGTGGCTCTATTGCTGGTCGCTCTTACAAACCACGAAACAGAGCGATGTCGCATGCCAATTTGATGAACTACTTCAACCCCAACTCGGTGTACACAGAAGATGATTTCAAACGTTGCTTCCGGATGAGGCATCATGTCTTCGAGCGTTTACTTCGTGATGTCCAGTAAGTCAATCCATACTTTCGACAGAAGTTGGACAAAGCAGGCTGTGCTGGTTTCTCACCTCATCAGAAGGTTATTGTTGCACTTCGAATGATGGCATATGGCTCCCTAGCTGATTTGATGGATGAAATTCATGGTATGTCTAAGTCTACATGCCTTGATACTCTTCAACAATTCTGTGACACAATTATTCAGGTTCACAAAGACGAGTACCGCCGTAAGCCAAATCAAGAAGATCTGAATCGGCTCATTCGCAATGTTGAAGACTATGGGTTTCAGGGCATGATAGGGTTATTAGACTACATGCATTGGGATTGGAAGAACTATTCCACCGGATGGCAATGAGGCTTTAGCGGAAAGTCGAGAAAGCCAATTGTTGTGCTAAAAGCGGTTGCCTCATATGACACATGAATTTGACATGCTTTCTTTGAAGTGCCTGGATCCTAAAATGACATTACAGTTCTTGGGCGTTCACCTTTCTTCAATAACTTGACAGAAGGTAAAGCACCTCAACTTCACTACTACATCAACAACCGTCAATACAATATGGGGTATTACTTGGTATATGACATCTACCCAAACTGGACAACACTTGTCCAAGCAATTCTAAACTCTAGGAATGACGTAGAAAAGTTGTTTACATTACACCAAGAGACATACCAGAAAGATGTTGAGAGAGCTTTTGGTATTCTACAAGCACGGTGAAAAATTATTAGCTAACCAGCAAAATGGTGGAGTCGAGAAAATTTGGACTCCATTATGATGTCTTGCATCATATTACACAATATGATAGTGGATGATGAGCGAGATAAGTATATTGATGGAGAGTCTGATGACGACCAAGAAGATCCAAATAGGTCAAGAAAGGCTCGTGCCAAAATATATGATGGGCCTAATTTACCTTTCAATCCAAGAACTAGTAGTATCTCTATAAATGAGTACATGAGGTGCTATAGAATGATACGTTCTCGTGCCACAAACAAGTACCTACAACATGATCTTGTTGGACATCTTTGGGCCAAAAGAAGCATGGAGTATGCGTTTAAGTTTTATGTTGTTAAATGTTTTTTAAAATGTTGTTTAAGTTTCATGTTGTTAAATGTTTTTTTTTATTTTTATGTTGTATAATTTGTATGTTGGTTAATGTTATTTAATGTTATTTCATATTGTTTAATGTTGTTTCATGTTACTTAATTTAATATAATGTTCTATAATGGCTTAGGAAATTATAAGAAAAAAATATAATTTAAAAAAAATATGAAACAAATTTTGTGAAATAGAAGTTATAGGATAAAAATAGAATTTAAAATAAAATAAAGCAACTATGTGAAACAGAAGTTATAGGAAAAAATAGAATTTAAAAAAAAAAATGAAACAAATTTTGTAAAATAAAAGTTATAGGAAAAAACAGAATTTAAAAAAAAAAAATTAAAAATGGAAGTTATAAGAAAAATTTTGTTAAAAAAAAAAAAATTAAAACTATAAAAAAAAAAAAAAAAAAATTCAAATGCAACGACTAGCTGTCAGACAGCCGTTGCATTTGAATTTTTTTTCTTAAGCATTCATGTCGGTTATAACCGACATGAATACATTTATATTAAATAATATAAACGTATTCATGTTGGTTAACCGACAGGAAAACTGAATTTTCTAGCCAACCCTGGGCAAGCAGTCAGCCCTCTAGCTCCGATTTCGTGGGACCCTCTCAGATTCCAGAGCCCTCTGGTCTAGCCCTCGGTTGAAGATGGTTTTCGGGCTATTTTCGACCCTCTGGCTCTCTAGATCCTTCGATTAGAGATGACCTAATGTTATTATAGTTGGCAAGCTAGAGAGAGGAAAAAAAAAAAAAAAAAAAAACCATTGCTGATAGCGATACCCCATCAATTGCTAGGCAAGACATCACCTACTAGATGTGGTACATACGAAACATACACTAATGCGAGAACAGAATCCACCGTTCTCTTATATCCACCGACCAGTTTCTTTCTACCTGAGACGATATTGCATCTGCATCTGTAAGATCCACCGCTCCTGCAAGCCAAGCAAAGTGAAGGTGCAATGAATCTAGCCAAGTGAGGGCGGCGACGTCGAAAATTAGTGAAGAAGAACAACACCATTTGAATCAGGTGTGGGAGGTAGACTCACCCACCAAAAACTAATAAACCAACCACAAATCATGGGTAAACCCTTGAAAGGAGCACCGCCGAGGGGGAGAGAGGGTTATGTTAGATTTTGAATTTGGGGTGGAGGTTTTATGAAAGCCATGAAAACTTGGTTGGTGGAGGAGAAGAGGTGTTGGGCCCCGCACCGATGAAGGGACAGAAAAGGAAAAATAAAAGGAAAGGTCGACGGAAGCAGTTGTTTTTTATTTTTATTTTTAAGGAAGGTGGTGGGGTGGGGTTGGGGAGAAGAGGGAGCAAGAGGCTAAGAGGAAAGGGAGGAGAGGCTGTTGTTAACCATAAGTCGGAGCAAGGGGCCAACGGCTGAGGTTGGGAGTAGATCCAAGGTTTGGTTTTTCGGGAGGTATATAGGCCATGGGGAGAGAATGGTTGTTGGTTGTTCATGCATGGAATAAACTATTTTGATACGTGATTATTTAGATATAGGATAAGTAAGTAATATTAATGTGAGTTATGTGTCGCATCCCGGTCTGGGGCAGATCACTTCGCGGGCTTGCTGCACCACCGTAGCACGATATTGTCCGCTTTGGACATATCATTCTCTCACAGTTTTATTTTTGGGAACTCAAGAGCAACTTCCCAGTGGGTCATCCATCATGGGATTGCTCTAGCCTCTTTCTCGCTTAACTTTGGAGTTCTTATAGAACCTGAAGCCAGTGAGCTCCCAAAAAACCTCGTGCTAGGTAAGGATGAGAATATACATTTAAGGATCACTCCCTTGGGTGATATGGGATGTTACAATCCACCCTCCTTATGGGCCCGACATCCTCGTTGGCACACATGCGGCCAGGGTTAGGCTCTGATACCAATTGTCACATCCGGGCCCGGGGCGGATCACTTCTCAGGCCCGACCTACCACCGTATCACGATATTGTCCTCTTTGGGCTTACCATTCTCTAACGGTTTTGTTTTTAGAAACTCACGAGCAACTTCCTAGTGGGTCACCTATCATGGGATTGCTTTAGCCCCCTTCTCGCTTAACTTTGGAGTTCCCATGGAATCTGAAGTCAATGAGCTCCCAAAAGGCCTTGTGTTAAGTAGGGATGAGAATATACATTTAAGGATCACTCCTCTGGGCGATGTGGGATGTTACAATAAATGGTAAGCCTAAAACGTACAATATCGTGCTACGGTGGTGGAGCAGGCCTGGGAAGTGATTCGCCCTGGGTCGGGATGTGACAATTGGTATTAAAGCCTAACGCTGATCGATTGTGTGCAGACGAGGACGTCGGGCCCATAAGGGGGGTGGATTGTGAGATCTCACATCATCTAAGGGAGTGATCCTTATATGTATATTCATATCCCTACCTAGCACGAGGCCTTTTAGAAACTCACTGGCTTCGGGCTCCGTAGGAACTCCGAAGTTAAGCGAAAATGGGGTTAGCAATCCCATGATGGGTGACTCACTGGGAAATTGCTCGTGAGTTCCAAAAAACAAAACCATGAGGGAATGGTAAGCCCAAAACGGACAATATAGTGTTACAATGGTGGAGCGGGCCCGGGAATACCAAACTGACACACCCTGACCCGGAATGTCTACTAGGACCCCAAATCGAACTGTATTGGCCGACACCTGGAAGGTGATGAAGCCATAAAGTGTGGTAGTGTATAAAATGATAAATTTGAACCTAAAAGTGTCTAAATACCAGAGTGCGCTATGAGTGGGAACGAACCCATTTCACACGCGATGTCAAAGCATAAGTAAAGTACAATAGTGTGGGTAAGAATCATACCCTTAAAAGTAGCTACCAATACTAAGATTAGCCATAGATCCTCGTCAATACGGACTTAGAAGTTATAACCTGGAAGGGTACAAAACAGAAAGTGTGAGTAAGTAGTAAAACCAAGCTTCCCAAAACTATTAATCTAACAGTAATAACCCCTCACTGTAAATCTCTTATCGTTTTCCATAAAACAATACACATATATATATCTATATATCCACCCATGGAAAAAATAAATAAATAAAATAAAAAGGCCAAAACAACGGGTATGCCATGTCTATAGACTCTACAATGCATTAACAAGTAGGTCAAATGAACTTAATCGATATAAAATGATACATCAACCGGAATCACCTAACGTGACCCGTACGACTGTACTCATATCGCATCAATCAATGCTAGCATATAAGTCGGGAGTCACCTCTAGTGACATGTACGACTTATCCATATCTCATCAATCGTCCCTGCACACGAGTCGGAACCACCTCTAGTGTTCTGTACGACAGGACTGGGTATAAATAAGTACGCTCAAGTGCTACGATCACGTGAAGACTGGGCGAATAATCGCAGGTCACCTACGAGTCGGAACCACCTATAGTGGTCTGTATGACAGACCTGTGCACCTACCTTGAGTCCAAGGTGAGCGTAAGGCGCGGGAGGTGAACATCAAGTGAAGGACTGTGCCCTGACCACGGGCGGGAGCACTAACACCGGGGTGCAGGTTTATGAGCTCTCAATGCATCTTAATATAACATGTACAACTCATGGGCAATCACTCGAAGCCAGTAAACTTCCAAAAGGCCTCGTGTTAGGTAGGGATGAGAATATACATATAAGAATCACTCCCATGGGCGATGTGAGATGTCACAATCCATCCCCCTTAGGAGCCCGACGTCCTCGTCGGCACACACGCGGCCAATGTTAGGCTCTGATACCAAATTGTCACATCCCGGCCCGAGCGGAACCACTTCCCGGGCCCAACTCCACCGTAGCACGATATTGTCCGTTTTGGATCCCGACCATACCCTCACGGTTTTATTTCTAGGAGCTCACACGAGAACTTTCTGATGGGTCACCCATCCTGGGAATGCTCTCGCGCGCTACTTGCTTAAGTTCGGAGTTCCGATGGAACCCGAAGACAGTGAGCTCCCAAAAGACCTCGTGTTAAGTAGGGATGAAAATATACATATAAGGATCACTCCCCTGGACGATGTGGGATATCACATTATGTCTAATGCAATAGTAAACACATAATTAGGCTTACAACTCTGTTGACACGAGTGAGGTCGCTAACCAAAAAGGAGGAAGATTTTAGTATTTTTGTAAAAGAAAATAAGCGAAAGGAAAAAAATTTGGAAGATTATAGAATTTTTGTAAAAGAAAGTAAACGAAAGAAAAGATGCTCATCGAAATTTCTTTCCTATATCAGGACTAGCAATGTACGTATGACTTGCATACACATTCATAACTTTTTACGAAAAAAAAATTATGAAGCTAACATCTGCATCAGCAATCATATTGGCACCATTCATGAACTTGATCTGTCAATCTCGTCAGCACCGCCAATGTCCTAATCCAACACCTTTCCATTGTCTTACCAGCATTTGTATTTAATATGTTTTCCATTCATCCACTGGGTCAGTCTATAGCCTTCGACCCTACTGCTTGAGAATGGCTTAGATGGACGGGGATACCGCAATAGTGATGTTTTGATGCAGTAACACAAAATTATGTGAAACGAGATTTACATATGCTGGCATGTAAAGTGTCGACGGAATTCCAACTCCTGATGTTTCCAAACAATGTTTCTTTTCCTCGATTTGGTCACTCTCTCATCTGCTTGTCATCTTTCTTCATGCATTTCTTGTGATTCTTCTAAATTTAACCCAGATAAGATCACAAAAGTAATGGCTTTCATTCGCCTCTGTCAAATTTTTTTTAAAAACAAATTCAATGAAGGTAGGAGTGGTCAGTCCGTCATAACGTGACTCATGAACATATGATTTTAATAAACACCGAGTTAACGCAAGCTTCATTATGTATAAATTAATAGCTAATACAACCCAATGACCGTGAATTACAATGCGTTACGAAAAATGACTTCTACTTTCACCCTTGTATTTTGTGAATCACATTCTTAGTATATGTACTTAAGTTAGAGACAATATCGGTGATATTAGTAAGTGAAGCATGTTGAGCATAAATTCTTTATCATGATTTACCAAAAATCTATGACCTTTTATCAATTTGTTCACTTGAGTCTCAACTACTTTTGTTGCTTTTTGTAATCTTTTAAAATGCGTCACTTCCTCCGTACTATCAGACCAAAATTATTTTCTGTCCATTTATGTTATCAATGTCGTTCAATGAGAAAAATTCTCTTTTTAACAAAATGTTGACGAATTGACAAATTTTGAAAGATTATAAAGTACGTATGACTTGCATTACACTTTCATAACTTTTTACAAGATAAAATTACGAAGCTAACATCTGCATCAGCAACCATATTGGTACCATTCATGAACTTGATATCTCAGTCTCGCCAGCACCGCCAATGTCCAAATCCAACATCTTCCCATTGTCTCTTGCCAGCATTTGTATTTAATATATTTTCTATTCATCCACGTGGTCTGTCTATAGCCTTCGACCCTACTGCTTGAGAATGGCTTAGATGGACGGGGATACCGCAATAGTGATGTTTTGGTGCTGTAACATAACATTATATGAAACGAGACTTACACATGCTGACATGTAAAGTGTCAACGGAATTTCAACTCCAAATGTTTCCAAAGAAAGATACGTAAGTGTCCACGGAATTCCAACTCCTAAAGTTTCCAAACAATCTTTCTTTTCCTCGATTTGGTCACTCTCTCATCTGCTTGTCATCTTTTTCCATGCATTTCTTGTGATTCTTCTAAATTTAACCCAGATAAGATCTCCAAAGTAATGGCTTTCATTTCATTCGCCTCTGTCAATTTTTTTTTGAAACAAATTCGATGAAGGTAGGAGTGGTCAGTCCGTCATAACGTGATTCATGAACATATGATTTTAATAAACACAGAGTTAACGCAAGCTTCATTATGTATAAGTTAATAGTTAATACCACCAAACGACTGTGAATTACAATGCGTTACGAAAAATGACTTCTACTTTTATTCATGTATTTTGCGAATCACATTCTTAGTTATAAGTAGTTAAGTTAGAGACAATATTGGTGATATTAGTAAATGAACTATGTTGAGCGTAATTTCTTTATCATGATTTACCAAAAATCTATGACCTTTTATCAATTTGTTCGCCTGAGTCTCAACTACTGTTGTGGCCTCCTGTAATCTTTTAAAATGCGTCAATTCCTCCGTACTATTAGACCAATCTCATTTTTTGTCTATTTATGCTATCAATGATGTTTCAATGAAAAAAAAACTCTCTTTTTAACAAAATTTGACGAATTGAAATCACGTTCCAATCTGACAGGCACTAGGCATGAGATATTAGAGGAGACATTAGTTTGGGGACAAAGATTTTTTTTGGATACTTCAGTAGTATCATTAAATTGTTATTTAAAAATTTAAAGATTAAGATATAACATTAAAATATTCAGAATAGTCGATATTCCGAGTCACCTTGTAATTTTTATCTTTATATATATATAGAGCCAGGAGGCCCATGTGGGGTCACCGGCTTCCCCAAAAATTTTAGGACAAAAATGTCTACCAAACAAAAAAGTTAAAAAACAATCCAAAATAATGCATCAAATAATACAAGGTATTTTCGTCATATAAACAGTGTTTTTTAATAATTAATTCTTTTTGTACATTATTATTTTTTAATTAGTACCTCACAATAGGTTAGTAATAAGATGATTCAATCAGTTGTTTATTAAATATTATTTTATCTATTTTTAAACATGTTCAAAATATCTTAAGAGGCGTGTAATGATAATTATAAAAAAGGTCTTTCGCACGCACATAATAATACATTTAAAATGTGTAAGTCGTGCGTAACAAACTGTCCGAAAGCCAGAAGCCGAAGGCCAATGACACTAGCTAACCAACTGAGAGAGCTACCCTAGATGAATTAGTTGCGGCAAGAGCGGCTAGTTCACTAGCTGATAGAGATGCCGGGAAAAGCCATCTTTTTCTCAACAATATCTTTGTCATTTGATCCAATAGCGTTCCGTTAGATAGGAACAGTAAAAAATATCTTCTGTATATTCGTGAGCGCATACATGAAGGCCAGTAGAAACAAAGGAAAGCAAACCATTCAAACAAAGGAATGCCTCTCTCGAAATCAAGGGATGATAAACGAAACTCGAATTTGAAGACCATGATGGTATATGACTCATGAACAAGATCACACTCTCACTCTCATAGGCATGGGCATGTCCTTATCCAATATTTTTCCCCATCGTCTTACCAACTTTTTGTATTGATTTAACGCGTGGCGAGCCCACAGCCTTTGACTCCATTTGTTATGTTTGCAACGTGTCATGCCAATTCCAAACTCTAAAATATTTAAAAATATTTCTTTACCTCGATTTGGCCACCGTGCATCTAGTCATCTTGTTTTTTTTTTCTCCATGCATTTCTAGTGACTTCTTTTCTTGTTTTCTAAATAAATTTGTCGGATGAGATATCAATTCAATAGCAATGGCTTCCAAGTTCCAGCTGTTTTTGGAAAAGAAATTGGACGAAGGTGGGAGTGGTCAGTCACTCGTAACGTGACTCATGAACACATGATTTGAATAAACCACAAAGTAAATCCAAGTTTGTTTATGGCCTAAGGTAATACTTAACGAGTGTGATATTCATACATTTATTTTTACTTCTTTCATATTTTTTTTGTTTTCGATCGTTAGATCGGATGAATTAAAAAAGATCAACAGATAGAAATTAATAAAGTGTGTGTGAAAAGTAAAAAAATGATGTGTGAATAGCACACCCCAATACCTAAATGACTCTAATCATGAGATACTAGAAATCGTAGCAATGGACAGGTTGTTCTTTGTGATCAACAACTCACGGGTTTGATTTGTAGAAATAATATCTTTGTCATTAAAGAATAAAATTGCAAACAATAGATGTTTTCCTCCTAATCATTGAAAAGCAAAAAGTCTTATTGACTTGAAGGCGGTCCACAACAAAATCGTAGCAAATAGTCTCATATATCAATATATTTGTCAATATTATGACATTGTATAAATGGGGGAGGAGGTGGATTGAAAAAGGGGTAAAAACCATTTTTATGGAGAATAAAGCCTCGATATCAACCTTTCACCCTGGTGTCGTTGGGGATGGGGCAGTGGTGCCTGGTTCCTTGGTGGCTCACTCTCCATCCTTCATTTTACTCTTTTCCAATTTTAATTTTATTATTAAATCCAATTTTAAGTTTTTTCTAATTTCATTTTAATAAATAATGAATATTTTTAAATATTTTTAACTGGAAACTAACAGAAGTGAGTAAGATTGCTCAGCCCCTGCATATAGTATCGATGATTTGATACAGATCTTAGAACTTTTTCCTTCGTATGTTTACCAATATTAATGTAGTATAAACCATTAAATGGAAAACATTATCGCCCGTTACTATATATCGTTCATGTAATTTGCGTTTAGAGTATCTTCAAACCAACTAAAGACTTGTGTTACTAAACTAAATGATCATGTCCAAATACATTGATCATGTAAGAAAAATAATTTTTCCCTCCAAATCCGAGAATTTGTCTGCAAGTAAATAAGAAACACAAAAATGTCGGTCAAATTTTCCAATGAGTTCATCAACAACACCCATTCTTTTCCTTCTCTCTCTTCCTCCTCTTATCCTTGAGAAGAATAGGAATCACCATACTTCAACATGGCTCCACACTATCCTCCCGTCAACCCTGCTTCACATCGGCCTCTCATCCAAGCCCATATATGAAAACACTGCTTTTAATTGGTTTAATCGTGGCCACCGCACCTGCATTTTCTTATTAATTCCTTGATTATAAAGAATTGACGATGTGATGCGATTAGACACACAACGACTCTTATTAATTGAACTTTGATGTAGACACATAATGACACTTATTAATTGGCTTATACAAAGGAAAATATTACTTTTAAACGATGTTCTATGGTAATTTACACTATAATAATAACAACAAAGTCATATTTTCACTAAGTGGTGTTGTATTTGTATGGTTCTTATAACGCTAATACGATCGATTTTGCGCCAAGTCTTTTAGCTCTAAGTATTTTATGTTTTTTCTTAGAATCTCTTTCTAAGTCTTTCTCAGTCTTCTCTGCCCCTTTTACCCTAAGTATGTGCCACATAATCGTAATACACTAAGACCTACTCCAACTGTGACATCCCACATCGTCCAGGGGAGTGATCCTTATATGTATATTCACATCCTTACCTAGCACGAGGCCTTTTGGGAGCTCACTGGCTTCGGGTTCTTGGGAACTCCGAAGTTAAGCAAGTAGCGCGCGAGAGCACTCCCAAGATGGGTGACCCATCGGGAAGTTCTCGTGTGAGTTCCCAGAAACAAAACCGTGAGGGCATGGTCGGGGCCTAAAGTTGACAATATCGTGCTACGGTGGTGGAGTGGGCCCTGGAAGTGGTCCCCTCCGGGCCAGGATGTGACAATTTGGTATCAAAGCTTAACCCTGACCGTGGTGTGCCGACGAGGACGTCGGGCCCCTAAGGGGGGTGGATTGTGACATCCCACATCGCCCAGGGGAGTGATCCTTTTATGTATATTCTCATCCCTACCTAGCACGAGGCCTTTTGGGAGCTCAATGGCTTCGGGTTCCATGGGAACTCCGAAGTTAAGCGAGTAGTGCGCGAGAGCACTCCCAGGATGGGTGACCCATCGGGAAATTCTCGTGTGAGTTCCCAGAAACAAAACCGTGAGGGCGTGCTCGGGGCCCAAAGCAGACAATATCATGCTACGGTGGTGGAGCGGGCCCGGGAAGTGGTCCCCCTCGGGCCGGGATGTGACAATTTGCTTTCTGGGAACTCACACGAGAACTTCCCGATGGGTCATCCATCCTGGGAGTGCTCTCGCGTGCTACTCGCTTAACTTCGGAGTTCCCATGGAACCCGAAGTCATTGAGCTCCCAAAAGGCCTCGTGCTAGGTAGGGATGAGAATATACATACAAGGATCACTCCCTTGGGCGATGTAGGATGTCACAATCCACCCCCCTTTAGGGGCCCGACGTCCTTGTCGGCACACCACGGCCAGGGTTAGGCTTTGATACCAAATTGTCACATCCCGGCCCTGAGCGAATCACTTCCCGGGCCCGCTCCACCACCGTAGCACGATATTGTCCACTTTGGGCTTACCATTCCCTCACGGTTTTGTTTTTGGGAACTCACGAGCAACTTCCCAGTAGGTCACCTATCATGGGATTGCTTTAGCCCCCTTATCGCTTAACTTCGGAGTTCCCATGGAACCCGAAGCCAGTGAGGTCCCAAAAGGCCTTGTGCTAGGTAGGGATGAGAATATACATATAAGGATCACTCCCCTGGGTGATGTGGGATGTCACAATCCACCCCCCTTAGGGGCCCGACGTCCTCGTCGGCACACCACGGCCAAGGTTAGGCTCTGATACCAAATTGTCACATCCCGGCCCGGGGGGGGATGACCACTTCCCGGGCCCCCTCCACCACCGTAGCACGATATTGTTCGCTTTGAGCATCGACCACACCCTCACGGTTTTGTTTCTGGGAACTTACACGAGAACTTCATGATGGGTCACCCATCCTGGGAGTGCTCTCGCGCATTACTCGCTTAACTTCAGAGTTCCCATGAAACCCGAAGCCAGTGAGAACCCGAAGCCAGTGAGCTCCCAAAAGGCCTCGTGCTAGGTAGAGATGGGAAATACATATAAGGATCACTCCCCTGGTCGATGTGGGATGTCACACCAACCCTTGTAATAAAACTCAAAATTTAAGTTTTAAACCTATTTCAACTTGCTCCCTTGGGCCAATTATGAGTTTTAACCCAAAACTCATTTTTTGGGCAAACTTAGAGCATAATTCCATCTGAGATAGTGGTTTACGCTCCCATATATGCGTATTTCTTTTAGTTTTTTATATTTATAAATTCATTGAATTTAATGGTTAAAATCTAATATGAACAAATCCAATGGTAAAAAAAGAAGAAGATCTAACAGTCCAAATTTGAATCCAACGACTAAATTAATTAAAAAAAACAATTCGTTCATGTGTTTCATATTTTTTTCATAGTGTTCCACGATTTTCATGGCGTTCGTTTAGTGATTTTTTAATATTTATCAGAACCTAAATATTTTTTGGTTAAAATGTTCATAAAATTAAATTAGGATAGTCAACTTATTTTTTATAAAGTAAAGAAAAAAAATTATTCTAAATTCATTCTTTAATAATTTCGGAATAAAAATTTAACCCATAAGACCAACTCCAATGGTGGGCTTTAAGCCAAATTACCCTCCAAAATTTCCCCCCAAACCAACTCCAACCCAAAGGGAAATTTTGGGCTAAATGCTAAATGTTAAACCAAAGCCAAATTCTCCTCAAAATTTAGCCCAAAAATCGGGGTGGACTCCACCCAATATTTATCAGAATTTAAATTTTTTTTGATTAAAATGTTTATAAAATTAATTTACAATGATCTACATATTTATTTATTTTTTTAAAAAATTAATTTAACAAAAAAAAAATAGCCTAAGTTCATTCTTTAATAATCCGGAACTAAAATTTTAGGCTAGAACGGTTGGAGCAGAAAAATTGTTTTTGGACTAAAAAATTTGGCTTTTAGCCCAACCATTGGAGATGGTCTAAGAGGAATAAAAATTTAACCCATAAGAGTTAGAGTAGAAAAACTATTTCTAGGTTAAAACCTAAATTTTTGAGTTAAAACCAAGGGTTGAAGATGACCTGAAGGAAGGAAAATAGTATTTGTGACCGACAACGTGGTTTGAGTCGTAGAAATAGTCTCTTTGTCAATGAAGAGTAAAGTTGCGAACGATAAACGTTCTTCTCCTAATCATTGCAAAGCAAAAAATCTTGTTAGCTTGAAGTTGATCTCCAATAAAATTATAACAATAGTCTCATATGTCAATATATTTGTCAATATTATGCCATTATATAAATGGAGGAAGAAGTGGATTGAAAAGCGGTAAAAACCATTTCTATGGAGAATAAAACCTCGATAGCAACCCTTCACCGTGGTGTTGTTGGGGATGGGGCAGTGGTGCATGGTTCCCTGGTGGCTCACTCTCCATCCTTCATTTTACTCTTTTCCAATTTTAATTTTATTATTAAATCCAATTTTAAGTTTTTCTAATTTCATTTTATTAAATAATGAATATTTTTAAAATATTTTTAACTGGAAACTAATTAACAGAAGTGAGTAAGATTGCTCAGCCCCTGCATATAGTATTTGATACATATCTTAGAACTTTTTCCTTCATATGTTTACCAATGTTAATGTAGTATAAATCATTAAATGAAAAACATTATCACCTGTTACTTTACATCGTTCATGCAATTTGCGTTCAAAGTGTCTTCAAACCAAGTAAAGACTTATGTTACTAAACCAAATGCCTATGTCCGAATACATTGATATAGATCAATGTAAGAGAAATAATTTTTTCCTCCAAATTCGAGAATTTGTCCCCAAGTAAATAAAAAACACAAAAATGTCGATCAAATTTTCCAATGAGTTCGCCAACGACACCCATTCTTTTCCATCTGTCTCTTCCTTCTCTTATCCTTGAGAAGAATAGGAATCACCATACTTTACCGGCTTTGGTGTCAACGTTGGCACCGAACATGGCTCCGCACTATCCTTCCGTCAACCCTATTTCACATCGGCCTCTCATCCAAGTTCGTAATAGAGAAATAAGAATGGAAGTGTTATTGACACTTCAAAAATCTCATTATACACTCCTCACAAGTGTATTTTTCTTTCTAAATATAAAAATTTGGAATGTAGAATGTGAATTTTAGGATGCCAACAACAATTTCCAATAAAAAATAGAAAAAGAAGAACATCAATGGTCGACAGAGCTTCAAATGCATTCACCCAAAAAAATGGAGAGGTGCCCTAGTGGAAACAAACATTCCCCTCTGATTTCCCTGATGGTGGCTATGGCCATCAGATTTTAATTTTTCTAAATTCTTTTTATTTATTTAATGACAAAGTTGTTTCGATAATTAACTCCATTTATAATGCACATTAACCTTATTTATCTAACAATGTATTCGAATGGGCGTTACTACCTATTTAGTATGAAATCAGTGGTTTAAATTCACATTAACAGTACACAGCAAATTGATAAAGTTTAAGCCCATATATTTAAGTCGTTCCTCCCGAGAAATTCTTCAATGTGCTAAAAACACAGCTTGATACATCAAATGTTATAATATAATTATTATTATTTTTTTAAATATCCAATCATTTTTTTTTAACACTTAATATTTCACACCATCTTCTAATCATACTAAAAGATATTTTATACATCAGACCGTCTTTTCGCCATGCTGAAAAATCCCTCCAATCCATACACGAGAAGGTTAGAAGTAGGTATAAATGAAGGTATGGTTGGTCCAATTAATTCGTTTGATGAGTTGGCAATAATACTTGAGCGGTTTATGAATAAGACTGGATCGCATCCACAGGAGAGACAAGGTAGAGAGAGAGAGAGAGAGAGAGAGAGAGAGAGACCCAGGCAAAATCCTATATCTTGTAGTTTCGTGCCAAACGTAAGAGAAGGAAAAGGCACAGTTCACCGGTAACCTTCCACCAAAGACATATTGGAAATTGGAAGTAGAAGGAAAGTGACCAACAAACCTGTTCGATTTGATTATTAAGATATCGTCGTATTCTGCCATCTGGGTTCCTCAAAGGTTCCGCAAAGGTTTCTGCTTTTCTGTCATCGGAAACCTCAAAAACTCAAAGGTCGAATCTTTGATCATGTTTGGAGCTTGTTTGTTGTTCGTGTGAGTTCATGGCTGATCAATGAGGTTAGTAAAACAAAACCCAGTTCCTCTTTTTCTTTGTTTCTTAATGTTGATTATGCAAATGATTAGTTTCTGGTTTGTGTGATTAAGGTTTGATCTTGGTTTGTTTGATTAAGGTTTTGTTCTTGTTTATGTGGGAATTTGTTTGTTGTTCGTGTTTTTTATTTGGGTTAATTTGTAATTTGGTGTTTTTTTTTTTATATATTTTCAATGTGTTTTTCCTCAACAAGTTGGTGCCCATTTCCATCTAATTTTTTGTTTGTTTATTTTTCTGTTGCTGGTGGATTTTCGTACATCAAAGTTTGTAATTTTCTGTTTTTTAGGGTGTTTTAGATTGGAATATTATTTATTTGTTTTGAAGAGACAACAAATGGAAGGACCAGAAAATGGTGATTTGGCGATAACATGTTGTTTTATTTTACCTAACTTGGTACTCTGTCTGAAGGACCAGAGCTGTTTTCTTGCCCCTCAAAATTTCCACTTTAGTGTTTAAAATATCGATATGCAAATTTCTGGAAATATCGATGGACATATCGATATAAGTTGCTTTCAATGGAAATTATAGAAATTTGTAATGGGGCAGGTATATCAACACATCCAAATTTAGTCGAAATTAGAGAAAATTTTCTCAAAAAAAATTCAAAAGTTCGAAATTTGCAATGGGTTCCGACAAAATTTCTAAAGTGAATCGGTGAGTATCATCGATATTCATTGATTTCCTTATATTTCACTGATATAGGGTGAAGTTTGCATTTCAACCCCCCTCCATGTCAATCCTTGATTTTTCAGATATTTCGATAGAAATATCGACAATTTTGTAAATATTTTAAACACTGCTTTTAATTGGATTTGGTCTTTACTGGTTGTAGTACTTGATCATATATGTCGCAAATGTTGGCGTGCTGCATTGGCTAGAGCGGATTTGCTCCCCCTCTTTACTTGAGTTCGAATCTCCCTTCCCGCAGTATAGATTAGTTCAAAGTAAAATATCGTATGTATCAAATAGATGAAGTACATGTCTCATGCGTCGGAGATATGATCAAATGTGATGTATGGCTATCCATGTTGTTATTGATTTCTCCTTATATTTTGGGTCATGAATTTTAAAGCTAAAGAACAGAATGTTCTTGGGTTACCTCTTGTTCCAAATTTTAATTTATTGCAACGGATCATGTTTGTGAGAGCGAGTGTGCATCTTTAGAGGTGTTGGTGGTGAGGAAGTGATACTAATTGTTGTTTATTCAGTTATACACTCATCATATCCTATTGAGAGTATGAATGTTACATTTGATTGTTCATTCCCTAAAATCCCGAATTCCCAATTTGTGATGTTCCGCGACTTTATGGCTTCACCTTATCACACAACACTCACTCATTCAATCTGCAAGTATTTTGGTCCTCCTCTCTTGTTTTTGTACGTGTTTTTTTCACGGAAAAAGTATAATTTGACAGTGGTTTTTACTTCACTTTTGAAAGTCAAGAGCGATGGCTGGATCGGTTTTCATAGGGGATTTCGTATTTGTGAGAGGAATGTAATTCTAGTTATAAAGCTTCGGCTTAAAAGAATCTGAAGCTTGAAGCTTCTGATTCGATTAGATTTTTGGATTTGTTGGTAGATTTTCTGTTTTCTTTTCTACTTATTCTTTACTTCTCTCTGTTTTTTCGGAAGGACTTCAGTTACAACCAGACTGTTCCTTATAGAAACCCTGTTATCGGTCCGTTCCCGTGTCAGTGGTTGATTAGCTATTGTTGCTTTCCGTAACTAAAGTCTGTGAAAACTCTAGGTGAAGCAGATTGTCAAGTAGTTCCATGGTATGATATTCTTGAATAAAATGTTTTGCCCCTTCATTTGATGGCAATTGGTGATGTAACTTGTCTTACTATTTTGTGATTATTTTTAATGTCATATAAACTTTATTCTGCGGTTATCGCGAGAGCTCTTGTTGAATTTAACATTTGCATTGTTTCCGTGATGATCAGAGATCTATTGCAAATGTCAGTTGCACAGGTCGAGAATATGGCATCTTTGAACACAGACCTTTTCTACGATATATTGAAGCGTCTTGATGGACCAACTTTGGCTAGTGCAGCATGCGCCTGTGCAGCATTCTGTTCCATCTCAAAGGAAGAAAGATTGTGGGAAAATGTGTGCTCTTCTATGTGGCCTTCCACTAATCGGGAAGACGTCAAGAGTTTGATACTATCCATTGGTGGATTCCGAAAGTTCTATGCAGATTGTTTTCCCCTTATTGTAAACAAGGAAGTTTCCGAGTATCAATGGAATGACTACCTCGAGTATCCTGAAGAATGGACTGAGGCTGAATACTATGGTGACATGGATGAATTCGAAAGTATTTCACCATCGGATTTTGTTTCTCTCGTGGACATTAGGTACAAGGACAAAATAATCTGCTCAAAAGTTCTTTGGGGCATTCCGAATGCAAATGGCTTCAATGGTTGGTTTTACAACTGCCCTTTTCGGATCGATCTTCTTACTTATGCAGATAGAGATGATGACAACGACGGTGAAGTTTTCCTCTCTGCTGCTAACGGTCTACCACCGATCACATCTATGGAGACAGAAAGGAAGGATGGGAAGTTATGGAGGGGGCTGCGAGATGGACTCCGGCTTAGTTGGATTGTTGTAAATAGAAAAATAAAGCAAGCTGCTAATCTTGCGAGCTGGTGCCCTCTCGGCGGTCAAAGACATTGGCCAACGGACAAGGATTTCGTGATTCGCTTTGGATCCATTCTTCCCGCCAGAGACATCCTTCCGTGTCAAGTAGTAGAATGCATCCTCAGTATGAAGTTCAGAGTGATTTGCACCGAAGGCGAAGGTGTTCAGACAACCCTCAAGTTAACGGAACTAAGCATGCAGTTGGAAGACATGGAAGGCTCCCACGTCAACGGAAGAAACAGTTTGCTTATTCTCAAGGAAGCGCTGAGCTGCCGGCGGAGCAAAAACTACAGCGAAGTTCTCGAGTCGTGTCACTTGTACTCGAAAGTACAGAACGAGCTGAAAGAGGAGAAGATGAGGAATGAGAGCCGGTTAGATAGGCTCTGTATCTTGAGCGGCATTGCCGCGTTCATGTCCTTCTGTTACTATGTTTTGTGACATGTTTAACTGAAACTGCTGTAACAAAACATTCCACGTTCGTACTCTTCAGGTGAACAATTTTCCGTTTGTGGGGCAATTTTCAATTTTTCGGGTCCCCATATATATATATATATTTTTTTTTTTTTCAGTTTAGTCGGTTAGTTTTCAATTTAAATAATAATAATTACTTAATAATTCAGGTGCAAGTTACAATTGTTAAGATGGAAGATCCATCTCTTCGAGAAATTTTTAGTTATGCCGGAAACACAAGATCACGTGTTTTAATAGGAATTGTGGGAAATTTTATTTTTTAAGTTATTAACTTTTTAGGACACATATCTACTATTTATTTAGTGACATGTGATGTACCATCCCGTTTACCGGTTACACTGAAAAAACTAAACTTATTTGACCCCCTTAATCTTCGGTACACACTCATCTTTAATTATAGTTATCTAATTGAATAATTAAAAATAAAATGAATAAGATTAAGGCAAATCGCCTTCACTCTCGAGGTTAAGTACCTGCCTCTTGGTGTCCAATACCCAATGATCGGAGGAGTGGGAGGCGAAGAGAGAGAAGATGGTTGCTTAGTTGTCAACGACGTTTGTTTTCTTACAAATCTTTATGCTGGTACACCTTCGAAACAAGAGACTAAAGACCTTTCTGGATACGCTTTAAGAAAAGACCATGTAAGAGAGAAAAAATGTGTTTATTATTTCACATGAAATAATAACACTAAATATCGAACTAAGTGGCGAATTTGTGAATTTGTGTAATTGTAATCAAATTCTTGTTTTTACTTTTAAAAAGGGAATGTAAAGTGCCATAAATTAATTATGCAAAACTACATTCTTTAGGTGGTTAAGCAAAAAAAAAAAAAAAAAAGGCTGGATGATTTAGGGCTTGTTTTTTTTTTTTTTTTTTTTTTTTAAACTAATGAGTAAGGAGTATTTTAGCTACATTCATCGTTTTTGAAATTATAAATTGTAATCAAGTTAAATACCAAACAATACCTTAATTTATTTGGGTTGATCCCAAATTTCAGAAATGTGGGGGTATTAGAGCAAATCAACTATTTTGTCAATCTCACTCAGATCATTCAATGCCACATCTCTATCTTTTGTTTTCAGCTTTGGTCTTATCTACTATTTATTTTTAATTTTTATTTCAATCAAAATGTCATATTATTTCCTTTTCAAATTGTCATTTTAATTTGTGAGCGTCCTTTTTCATCATTGCCCTTATTTATCAATTTAAGAAAAAAGACAGGTCCATTGACTATTCTTGATAAAATAGAAGGGTGCCTTGACAGTAAGAAAATCACATGAACGAAAAGTCGCCATTCGTGTTTAATCGTGGCCACCGCACCTAACTTATTTTTATTATTTCCTTATTTATAAAGAATTGACAATGTGATGGATTTAGACACACGACTCTTATTAATTGAACTTTGATTTAGAAACATAATGACTCTTATTAATTGGTTTATACAGAGGAAAATATTAATTTTACAAACAATATTCTATGCTAATCTATACTACAATAATAACAATAAAGTTTTATCTCACTAAGTAGTGTCGTGTTTGTATGGTTCCTATAACGCTAATGCGCTCGATTTTACGCCAAGTCATTTAGCTCTAAGTTTTTCATGTTTTTGTTCTTAGAATCTTTTTCCAAGTCTTCCTCAGTCTTCTCTGCCCCTTTTACCCTAAGTCTGTGCCACATAATCGCAATACACTAAGACCTACTTCAACCCTTGGAGTAAAACTCAAATTTTAAGTTTCAAACTTACTTCAACTTGCTCTAACCCTTGGGCCAATTATGAGTTTTAATCCAAAACTCATTTTTGGGGCAAACTTAGAGCAGAATTCCCTCTGAGTTAGTGGTATGGCTCACCATATATGCGTATTTCTTTTAGTTTTATATTTATAAATTTATTGAATTCAACGGTTAAAATCCAATATGAACAAATCCAACTGTAAAAAAAATAAAAAAATAAAAGATTTAACGGTCCAAATTTGAATCCAACGACTAAATTAATTAAAAAAAATTCTTTCATGTGCATCATATTTTTTTCATAGTGTTCCACGAGTTTCTTGGTGTCGATTGAGTATTTTTTTTAATATTTATCGGAATCTAAATATTTTTAGGTAAAAATGTTCATAAGATTAAATTAGGATAGTCAACTGTATTTTTTTTAAGTTACTTTAAGGAAAAAAAAAAATCCTAAATTCATTATTTAATAATATATGAATAAAAATTTAACCCATAAGAATTAGAGCAGTAAAACTATTTCTGGGTTAAAACATAAATTTTATGGGTTAAAACCAAGGGTCGAAGATGGTCTAAAAGAAGGAAAATTGTAATGCCCCAGTCCCGAAATATTTATTTTCGGGAAATAATTCCAATGATAGGCCCAATTCAATTCTCTTGTTTGATTGATTATCAGTACACTTTTTTGGAGCCATGAGATGTGCCACGTGTGTGGCTGTGATTGAAGAGAAAAATAAATGATGGATGGTTGTGATTAAAAGAAAAGAATAGAAAGGAGGAAAAGGAGGAAGGAATTGGGGAGAGGGTGACCAATGGGGAGAGAGAATCGGGAGGAGAAAGAAAAGAATAGAATGGAGGAAAAGGAGGAAGGAATTGGGGAGAGGGTAACCAATGAGGAGAGAGAATCCTGACCAATGGGGAGAGAGAATCGGGAGGAGAAAGAAAAGAATAGAAAGGAGAAAAAGGAGGAAGGAATTGGGGAGAGGGTGACCAATGGGGAGAGAGAATCAGGAGGAGAAAGGAGAGAAAGGAGAAACGGAGGATCGGGACCCGGGTTTTGGTGACCCGACTCGGTCGGCACCCATACATGTTTCCGGTGGGTTTTCACCCCTTTTTCCAGTGAATTACATCAAACAACCACTTGGAAACCCCTCCATGACCTTCCCTTTTCCTATTACATCCCAAAATATAGGGATTTGAACTTTAAATCAGGAGAAACCGCACGGTGGGGTGTGGTGGGTGTGTGTTCGAATCAACTAAATCTGAAGCAAACTACATCCATCTCCACCACCATTAGACTCCCCTTGAGGTCTGGAACAAATCCCAAACAATGGTAGGGGCAGCGGAGCACCGGAGGTGACGTTTTGAGGCCACCTATTTATAGGGTTTCCGACGGGTTCGAGGCAAATTGGAGCCTTTACAAGACAAATTGAACTTGGCCTCAAGTATAAAATTTGCTCTACTATTTGAGATATTCATTTTTGTAATTTTTGAGAATTTTTAGAAATAGTTGAATTTTCCGATAAGCCGGGGCGGCCGACTGCCACCCACAGCGGCGCATGGCCAGGGAGCCGACATTGTGTTTTTATGCGAATTTCGTTATTCTAGTTATGCTTTTGAGACTTAACTGCTAAGGTTTGAATATTAATATGATTGCGGTATATGTGGATTAAATGAATATATTCGGATTTGGTTTGAATTTTGGAAATGTGAACTACGAATGGCTTGATCCCTGTTTAGGGTACGTAGGCAGTCTAATGAGATGTTAGATGCAGCCATACAATAAGTGAGATTAAATAAATTAGACATAGCTTTGATTGAGGAATTGAACTAAGTAAGGAGTTTGGAATTATATTATAAAAGGAAATCTTATGTTTTATATATATAAATTCTCAATATAAATTGTGTGAACGTTTAATAAATTTAAGCAGGAAATTATGTAATTATGGTAATTGGACAATTGAGTTTGATCTCTTGTTGGGAAATATAGTGAATATGAAGGTATTGGTGTTAAAGTAAAAATATAAACGTACGTTTTGCTAAGTAAGTTTGGTGGATACTTATGTGAGTAGTTAGGAATTTTTTTTTATTTAAAGAATAAAGTGTACTGATAATAAATCAAACAAGAGAATTGAATTGGGCCTATCATTGGAATTATTTCTCGAAAATAAATATTTCAGGACCGGGGCATTACAAAAATAGTTTAAACCCAAAATGCAATTAGTTGAAGAAGAGCCCCAACTTGATTTTAGTAGATTGCAAATTACAATGAATAAATTTTAGGCTTAAATATCAAAATTGTAACATCCCACATCGCCCAGGGGAGTGATCCTTAAATGTATACTCTCATCCCTACCTAGTACGATGCCTTTTGGGAGCTCACTGGTTTCGGGCTCCATCGGAACTCCTAAGTTAAGTGAGATGGGGGCTAGAACACTCCCATGATGGGTGACCCACTGGGAAGTTCTCGTGTGAGTTCTCAGAAACAAAACCGTGAAGGCGTGGTCGGGGCCCAAAGCGGACAATATCGTGCTACGGTGGTGGAACGGGCCTGGGAAGTGATCTGCCCCGGGCGGGGATGTGACAATTTGGTATCAGAGCCTAACCCTGGCTATGGTGTGCCAATTAGGATGTCAGGCCCCTAAGGGGGGTGGATTGTAACATCCCACATCGCCCAGGGGAGTGATCCTTAAATGTATATTCCCATTCCTACCTAGCACGAGACCTTTTGGGAGCTCACTGGTCTCGGGTTCCATCGAAACTTCGAAGTTAAGCCAGATGGGGGCTAGAGCACTCCCATGATGGGTGACCCACTGGGAAGTTCTCGTGTGAGTTCCCAGAAACAAAACCGTGAGGGCGTGGTCGGGACCCAAAACGGACAATATCATGCTACGGTGGTGGAGCGGCCTCGGGAAGTGATCCGTCCCGGGCGGGGATGTGACAAAAATGGTCCCCGTGTTATAGTTATATGGCCAATCTAGTCCCCGTGTTTTCAGTTTGGTTAATTTAGTCCTCGTGTTTGTCTATGTTAACCAATTAAGAACATTTCATTCAATCTCTTTTAAAAACTTCATAAGAAAAATCATATGAGAAATAATTACCCTTTCTCTTTACTGAAAAATGCAAATTAGTAAGAATAATACATATAAGAAATAAAACTTCCAACTTGAAAAATAATTAAGGTTGCTACATAGAAAAGAAAGGGGGTAATGTTAGGGAGGAAGTTGGAGAGTTGGAAAAGTTATAACTTATAAGTTTATTTCATTTTAAATCAAATAGATTATAATTTTATAAATAATAATTTATAATTTTTTTTTAAATTTGGAAATGTCCTTAAGAAATGAATACAAAGATCAAATTGGCCAAATTGAAAACACAGATACTCAATTGATCCAATAACTCAAATACATGGACCATTTTAACATTTAAGCCTAAATTTTAAGGAAAACTAATGAAAATGACTTGAAAACTTTGAGTTTTAATGATAATGACAAAATAAAGGATAGAGTAAATAGTATCATGTTTGACTTTTTAGTGTAAAAATATGATTTTTCGTTAAAGTTAACAGTATCGTATGCTTTTCGTTAAAACTCCCTAAAATTTATGCATCTGAAATACAAAGACAAAATGAATTATTTTTGCTCACCACTTTTAAGTGATGTGATGCTCCTCATTTATTACTATTAGATAAATTTAAATTTCAAAATTTATACACTACATACAATCTCAAAATTTAAAATAAATAAAATAAAAACATTTGAGGATGGTGAGTAAATGAAACAAAATTGAAATTGTGAGGATTATTGCGAGTATAAATAACGTGTGTTGTCCTAAATTTAATTATTTTAAGCTACAGAATCCAAAAAAAAAATTTAATTTACCCACCATTACCAAGACTCTGAACTCTGAAACCAATCAATTAAAGAAAAGCATGAATGTTTTCAAATTCTTGAGTCGAGCATTTCTGCTTCTTACTTGTCAACCCATCTTTCTCTCTCTCTCTCGCTCTCCTCTCTCTCTCTCTCTTTCTCTGAACCAACTGGTAAAAAACCACCGCCGAAACGCTTTAATCCTCCCATTTTTCTGCAGCAAACACAAACGAACAACCCTGATGTGATATTTGGAAGAAAACCCAATTCGAAAAATGTCTTCTTTTAGCCACTAATGCTTACTTTCTCTCTCAGACCCCACGTCTTCCTTTCTCTCTCTAGAAGTCTAAAGCGCCCATCTTTTAAGAGCAACTCCACCCTAAAGACTTTGTGCCAGCCCCGCTCATTTATCCCTTTGTTTTTGGACCATTTCTCCAACCCCCACAACTCCCACGGACTCTCAATGCTTCATTCTTCAAACAAATGGCGAATAACAATCCCGCGTCTCCACACCAAACAGAGGAAAGCACAATGACCCACTTGGAGTTCTTCAAGAAACTCAAACGCTCCAACCCTCTTGAGCCCTCTTTGGGGATTCTTGGGTTCTTCTTGGTCGCTTTTCTCTTCGTTAGCTGCTTCTCCTACTTGGATCACCGTACAGTTTACAGTCGGATTCTGGGGTTGCCGTCAAAGGGGAATGGACTGTTGGGATTTCTTGAGGAAGGCGGTAACGGCTGTGACGTGTTTGATGGGAATTGGGTTTGGGATGAGAGCTATCCGTTGTACGAGTCTCAGAATTGTAGCCTTTTAGATGAAGGGTTTAGATGTTCTGAGAATGGCCGGCCTGATAATTTCTACACCAAGTGGCGTTGGCAGCCCAAGGGTTGCACCTTGCCCAGGTACTAGTACTACTCGACCATTCTGTTTATTTCTTACTTCGTATCCATTTTACGAAAATTTGAGTAGTTTAGAATATCGCCTTGTCAAAAAATAAAGAAAGAAAAATGATTATCATGTTTGTATTGGTTTGGTGTTGTTTAGATACGGGTTCAGTGCTAGTAGGGAAGTAAGCTTCCTGAATTTATTGGCAACCTAATTGAAATTTAGTTTATTAATTAGGTGAACAGATAAAGTTTTACCAGTAACTGGAATTTAATTTATTCATCTGTTGTTGTAATGAACAGATATTGTAATTAATCGAGTGATATTGTTAACCGATATTGTAATTAATCGAGTGATAGTGTAATGAACATATATTGTTAACAGATATTGTAATTAATCGAGTGATAGTGTAATGAACAGATATTGTAATTAATCGAGTGATAAAGTTTTCCGTCTTTTGTTTGCTTTTTGTATTGTTAACCGAGTGATATTGTAATTAATCTAATCCAAACTACGGGGAGATGATTCGAACTTCGGTTGGTTCCATTCTTAATGATGTCCTTGTTATTTTCTGTGTGAATGATTTTAAGTTTTTGTGGAGGTTGGTGGGTGTACCTTTTTTGTGGATTAGCTGCTCACCCGTGACCCTTTATTGCCTTTTGGCTTTATCAATTCTTTCAGTGTTTGTATATTTTTAGTTCAAACTGCTCGAGTAGCGAGAAAGTTCTCTGTTTGCCCCTTTGTTTTGGTTGTTTTGTCCTTTGGTTTCATCATATGCTTTTTCAATCTGGAGGTTTTGTTTTCGTCTGATTACAAGTTAAGTGAGTCCGAAAAGATAACATTAGACAATTTCGTCTATAAATCGTGAATTTTCATCATAATTACAACGATAATCGGTAGTGGTACATTTGAGTGATCTTTAGTACTTATGATGATAATGATGATGGTACACCGAATACTCTCTAGTTGAGTACATTTGAGTGATCTTTAGTAGTTAGATTGGACAAGATCTTATATTCGGTTTATCTCTTGTCTTAAGAACAGATTCGATGCAGGGAAGATGTTGGAGAAGCTTCGGAACCGCCGTGTTGTATTTATTGGTGATTCAATTGGAAGGAACCAATGGGAGTCTCTTCTCTGTATGCTCTCCTCTGCGGTTCCTAACAAGACTTCAATCTATGAGGTGAATGGGAATCCAATCACAAAGCATTCAGGGTTCTTGATATTCAAGTTTGAGGACTTCAACTGCACTGTGGAATACTACAGAGCACCATTTCTAGTCTTTCAGGGCCACCCTCCTGCTGGCGCTCCAGAAAACGTGAAGATAACCTTAAGGGTGGATCAACTGGAAAGGACTTCCAGGCAGTGGAGAGATGCAGATGTGCTGATTCTCAATGCGGGGCATTGGTGGAGTTATGAGAAGACCATACGAGAGTAAATCCTGATAACTTTCTCTTACAACTTTTTTGTTAGTTTTCATAACATTTCTTGTTACACAAACTTTGAAACTCTAAGAGGTGGAAAGTTTACAACGAATTTGTGATTTAAACTTTTAATTATTTGGTTGAATAAGGATTCATAATTGTCATGGAGAAAAGTGTGTGCCTATGATTTATCGGATCATGTCTGATTTTTGGAATTTCATGACTTGTCAGTGGTTGCTACTTCCAAGAAGGAGAGGAGGTGAAGATGAATATGACTGTCGAAACAGCATTTCGTAGGTCGTTAGATACTGTGATCGATTGGATTGGCAATGAAGTGAACATGAGCAAGTCTTATGTTCTCTTTCGAACTTATGCTCCCGTGCATTTCAGGTTTGCTCCATCATTTTGTTGGCAGTCTCATTGATACATCAATTTTGGCCTTCAGTTTGGCTTTGCACTTTAGAGGTTCTTTGTGTTTTTTCATTTGCTTGTATCGGCTTTAGCATCAGAACATATACCAATACCGTATACGTTTGCACATTTTCACTTCATGTGTTCAGGGAAAATGTTGCTTTTGGTTTTTACCGCATATGTATAACTTAACACTAATCAATAGGTTGTGGATGTAACAGTGGCGGTGATTGGAATACGGGTGGTGGTTGTCAGTTGGAGAACCTACCTGGATTAAATTTGTTGTCCAATTCATCCGAAAGTGTTTACAAGACTATCTTTGATCTCATATCAGAGCGTTCAAATGAGTCACATGTTAGGAAACTGGATTTGCTCAATGTGACGAACATGTCTCTGTGGAGAAAAGATGGTCATGCCTCTCTATACTATCTAGGGCCTGAGACTGGACCAGCCTCCGTCCACCATCAAGACTGCAGCCACTGGTGCCTCCCAGGTGTGCCTGATTCATGGAACGAGCTTCTGTATGCACTCTTCCTTAAACGGGAATCCATTCGCGCATGAAACTCAACCAAAACTTTGTAGTTTACATTGTGAATAGTTATTAAAAACTTCCTGGAAAAAACCGGAACATTTTGTTGGCCACAATCACCGGAAGAAGTCTGGCATGTAAAGGTAAGAGTTGGGTGGTACTGTTAGCATCTTCATTTTTCTCGAGCATTAGACGGGTTTTGCTTAACGAGCGGAAATTAGAACGAGAGATTACTGGAGGTTTGCTATGCTAACATGTAAAGCTGGGATTCATTGGTTGGTGAGAATTCAAGTCATTTTGGAGGCTTTTGTTGGATAATTTTTTGCAGTAGATTCGTCATCTCTGGACCCGAAGGACGGAAGTTGGTTTACGGAGCATGCTAAACTTCAAGGATGCAAGTAGAAAGAGATGATGAGGCAAGCTTGATACTGGTTATACATGTACACATGGTTTTACTTATATTCACAGAATGTAATTACACAAGTTTTTATTGCCCTGGATATTGCAGGGGTTTCGTTGTATCTAAAGTCAATGAAAGAGATTTTACTTCGACTCTAGCGTTAATTTGAGTCGTGTTCATATGCTTTCTGGGAAAAATATGCATAAATAGACCGGTTACAGAATACAAAAATAGAATCGGAACATTGAACGGACTATAACTTGTATATAAATAATGGTGGAGTCTCTTTTATTTGATTTTCAACTATTAATAAATGGTTTCTTCTACATGGATTTTTTGTTTTCAAAGAAGCGTTTCTAACTAGGTTTACATGTAAAATGCGTTTGGAGTACAAAACAACGTTTCTTGAAGAAGCGACTAGGGTGAAATTTTGATAAAAAGTTTTAATGTCTCCCTTTTACAGAAAACGCTTATGAGCAAAAATATTCCCTACGAGTTCAAATCTCAAGCGGCTTCTCACGTGTGATTTCCAAAATAAAAATACTCGCACGTGTTTGCAAATCAAATCAGTTTGCGCCCAAGCGCGCCATTCTTCTACTTCTGCCTCTTTAAGTCTCTAAACCTTAAAAATGGCAGCTTCGAAAACCCGGCTGTATCGACAATCATTCGGTCGCTTCAACCACCATAAAATTCGATCGCCCGGTCCCGTTTATCATCAATCTTTTGTTTTTCGAAGAAATGGCTAATAGCACTGCAACTCCACACTGGACACAGACGAAAAACTAATCCACTCGTAGTTCTTCAAGAAGTTCAAATGCTTCAACCCTCTGGAACCTTCTCTGGGAATTCTTGGCTTCTTCTTGGTCACTGTCATTTTCCTTAGCTGATTCTCCTACTTGGATTAACCTACAGTTATCAGCGGGATTTGCTCTCGTGGGGTTGCCTTGCTGGGGGGATTGTATGGCTCATCATTACCGTTATCATCATCGAGTGGTAAAGTACTGCCAGGATTTCTTGACGAAGGAAGCGATGCATGTGACGTGTTTGATGGGAATTGAGTTTGGGATGAGAACTATCCTTTGTACGAGTTCCAAAATTGCTCTTTTATAGATGGAGGCTTGACAAATGGAGTAGAGGAAGACTTGGAAAAATACTTTAAGAAAAAACATAGAATGCTTGAAGCTAACGGAAATCTTGATGCAAAACCGATGACAATTGACCGTTACGAGTATGTATGAAATAAAATCATGATAGACAAGATAAAATAGTAAGTATGATTGTACTATTTATTTTTAATTATAATAGTATGATTAAATATACAAGATATGAAATAATACAATTCTAAGTATAGTAATAAACATGAGTAAATAAGAATATGCATGGTTTTTTGTTGTAGTACTAAGTTTTCATAACAGTTGAGACTTTAAGCTTTGAAAGAAATAGAGAGAGAGGAAAATGAAGCTTAGGGATGAAGGAATCACAACAAATTTTCATTACTTGATATTTTGCTAGAAGCTTTACATTGTATTTATATAGCATCCATATCCTTTGACTATTACAATAATACCCTTCCTAACTAACTTCAACTAATCACCAAATTCTAACAACCAACACTCACTAACAACTCTAACCAATTGAGTGATGACAAGTGTAACCAATAGAGGTTAATAAGTTTGAGAAATTTTGGATCAAAAATTTGGAAATTTGGATTGGATAGGTACGACATTCCATTTGTCATCCAAAATTTTTGGACATTTTCGAAATTGAAAATGTTTGGACTGCTCGAAACGGAAATTTTCAATTCGGATTGAAATTTTTAATCCAACTTGCACCGCTTCCCGCACCAAATGCCTTGAAAAGAATTGAGAGATATAGAAAACAGAGGGAGAGAGAGATGAGAGAAGGAGAGAGAGAGAGAGAATTTGTAGAGGCTACTCTTGCGAAAAAGAAGACTCCCTTGTTAATTGGGTCTGTTTTAGAGTAAAGTAAGTTGACGGGAAAAAATAGAATAGTGTTATCGACACACTTATTTTTACTTCTCACATTCCTTTTCAATTTTCGACCGTCCGATCGAATGAATGAAAGAAGTTCAACAGAAAAAATTAATAAGAGTGTGTGAGAGGTAAAAATGAATGTGTGAATAACACCATTTACTTCTTAAATTCATGTTGGTTTTTGAAAGATGTTTTGGTTGGCGAAAATCTGTTCTGGCTATATTTCTGGCCTGCTACTAAGACATATGCAACTGCCGGTTTCTTGACGGAATAAATGTACCTACAAAAGAACGACAAAATGGTGTCTTTATTTGTAGGACTCTACCAATCAGTGCACTGATATATATCTTCACGTCCAACTACCACAAACGCAATATTGCAGTCTCCAAAAGGTAAGAAAAGACTGAATCACGAAAAGCTAGCTATCCCATTCATTCATCATAATAGGAAGATTTTTAGTACACACTGAAATTAGATAATGTTATTGCAGCAGCAGCATTTAGTGGCTAGTGGAAATCAAACTTATTGAACAGACAGTTTAGCTAGCTAATGCAATCTTTGATTAGGCTGTTCCGTCAGTACGTAAATGGGTAGTGCTTATACCTTACTGCACAACCAACAAGAACTGCTGACCGTCCATCGCATTTTGACACGTACCTTGGCTAACAGAAAAAGGATCACCAGCTGTGTACAATCCTCCGTTGCATAGAAGACTTGTCACGTTTTTGTCTGGAGTGCTTCCGACCACACTGCAAAAGGAAAACCCTACGAGTCCGATTAGGGTTAGGGTTACTGCAATTTTCATGAGATGAATGCCCATTTTTTTCTCTGTTTCTTCTTGTTGTGATGCCTCTTGATCTTAACAGACTTGGAAGTGTTTCAACTTTGGAATATTCTTTTTATGGATTTTCTTAATCTTGATCACTATAATTATATGTTTCTCCGTCAGCATCCATATTTGTATACTGTTATTTGTCCTACTTGATTGGTCTTATGTTTGATTATCCTGTTGTTTGCTTATATATGTGTCTTCTTCTAACAGAAATTTTGGGTCAAATTATATTTGCTTCTGAAAACTGAATTTTTATAAGATCATGACATTATTTAAGACATGAGTATTGATGCCGGGATAGAGTGGTCATAATCCTATAATCTTATTTGGCCTGCAGCTTTGTTAAGGGACCTTGGTAGAGAATAGAGATTAAGGCCAAACCTATTAATCTATCCCATATTTTGTATATGTTTTTCTGTGGTGTGAGTGATGATGAAATCTAAGTTGGGAGAAAATTTACTGCGCGTGTGGCTGTTCTATACGGCAGCACACTCACAAGGTTTGAAATCTCACAATGAGTAATCCTTAACCATTTCTCTCTTGGTGAGACTATAAAATGTTTTAGTAATTTATTTTCAATAACAAGGAATGATTTAAAATCCAAAGGTTAAGCATACTTTGACAACTTTAGGCAAGGCAAAATTTAGTCACCCTTTCTTCACTTTACAAACCTGATTATATATGAGCCCCAACGATCCCAACCCTTATGAGTGTGTTGTTGTATAAAAATTTCTCAAGTCCTAAGTTAGGCACAACATATCCGAATCCAATTTTTTTTTTTTTTTCTTTCCAAAAAATATGCATGCATAAAAACACATTATATGATGAAGTAATCTCAACAATCTATTATATGATAAAGTAATCTGTCATAGTTTCAGTTACACGGTTAATTAATATATATTTATGTTATAAATAGGTAAAAAATAATGAGTGAGAACCTGTGCTGGAGAATAAAGTGGAACATGATCAATGTATCACTCTGTTTGTTTTCTTCACTTGTATCTAATAAGGAAAATGAAGAAGTAGAGAAGTGAGGGAAACTTGTATAATTTCTTTCAAATTTTATCCCTTTGTTGTTGTTAACAATGAGACAAACATACCTCTTTATATAGAGGTTTTCATCCAACTTCTTCCTTAGTGCTTGGAAAATCTACACACCAAAATAGTAAAAACAAAACTAACACTATTTAGGCCATGTAATACTTTGACTTTCATTCTAATGGCCTTCACATCACACCATTCATAAGACTTCCTCATGGATGCCCATATATCAATATCGGTTGCCTCATTAAAATCTTGCTAAAAAAAAACCCAATAGGAAAA
The DNA here is from genome assembly GCF_041283825.1 of Pyrus communis. NCBI lineage: Eukaryota > Viridiplantae > Streptophyta > Magnoliopsida > Rosales > Rosaceae > Pyrus > Pyrus communis. The sequence continues at coordinate 1,946,281 of NC_142567.1, forward strand.
AATCGTAGCAAGGAAAAAGAGTACAACTTTGCTTGGATTATTGATATAATGTCAAATGTGCTTTTGTTGCCTAGTTAAAATCTTGTAAGGAAAAATCGCATGTCTTGGATGCTCCCCCTGATTCCGTAATCTTCAATTTGATCAATTAATGAGTCGATGTAATCTGATACCTTGCATCAGCTTCTGGAACATACACTTTGATAGAGATTTGGTGAATAGGCCTACTAGGTTATTGTTGGAACATATTTGTCTGACTTCAATAATTTTAACCTTCTGAAGCTCATGTATATTGAAAAACTTTGGAGATATGTGTTTAGTTTTATCGTCTTTGATGAATCCTTCCTTCATTTCAGCAATGCAAGTTCAATTGTCTTCAATGATAGTTGCAGTATTTGTTCATTAAGACAGACCACATGAGTTCTAGATGTGATGGATCATTGATCTTAACTAAAAACATTCACGATTGGTTTCATGGAGAGCAAATATTTTTGAGTGATTAGAAGATGCAGAAGCTAGTGTTTGCTTCGTTGAGTACCATGAAATTGTTATATTTCCATAAGTGAACACATATCCAATTTGTGAGTGGCTTTATGCATATCAGATTGAAAACCAACATCTATTTATTAAAAAAGATTATGGTCATATGTGGGTTTCTCATAATGGAGTAGGCCCATGCTTTTATCTCATGAAGATATAGTACAACATCTTAAATTCCCTTCTAATATCAAATTGTTAGAGCAGAGCTATATTTTGCTAACAAGTTGACTGAAAAAAGCTACATCTGGTCTAGTACATTATGCTAAATATAATAAAGCACCTATTACACTCAGATATGGTACTTCTAGACTAAGAACTATTTCATCATCTTCTTTTGCATGGAATGGATCTTTCGTAATGTCAAGAGATCAAATGAGCTTTATCCATGCTAAATTGCTTTAAAACCTTTTCCACGTAACTTGACTTATGGACTAAAATTCCATTAGTACAATGCTCGATCTGTAGGCCAAAACAATATTTTGTTTTCTAAGGCCTTTCATGTTAAATTTGTTTTTCAAATATTGAGTAGTTTTGTTGAGCTCTTCAGGAGTCCCAACTAAGTTGATGTCATCAACATATATTGCCACTATAGCAAATCCAAAGTTAGATATTTTAATAAACACATAAGACAAATAATATCATTGGTATATCCTTCCTTGATTAAATACTTATTGAGACGATTACACCACCTTCGTCCAAATTATTTAAAGCTTGGGTTTGGATTATTCTGTGGAACTTGATTGCAATTGTGCGCACATAGTTCTTAAACTTTCTATTCCATCGGCCTCGCTTGGGGCCATGTTCTCATCTGTAATTAATGCCACGAAAGGATGCGGTAATTGCTTCAAGGGAAACAACATTCATTTATGGGCTTGGCGCTGATCCAGTTGGTCGAGACTAATGTTTTTTTTATTTTTATTATTTAGAGCTCATTGTTCTGCTCAGCCACTGCAAAATTTTGCTCTCTATATTGATGTTGCATGAGCAAATTACATGCATGAAAAGTACTAAATGCTTTTTTCCAGCATGTCTACTTCAATGACATTATCCCTACAAAATTTCATTTGGGAGTTGATTCTAAACATTGCAGAATTATATCTAGCAACTAACTTAAAATTTTGGATTCGTAGATGTGTCAAATCATAACGAGCTCTTTGGAGAATCACTTCCTTATGGTGATTATATCTATCTCTCAAGGCATTTCAATCATTCATGGATGTGGTGACGAATGAAGATCATGGCTTTCGCACGATCTTGGGAGGATGTTGTGTTTCCTTTCTGGATGGTGTCCCTAAGATTGCATGCCTCAAGATGGATCATGGCATCTACAACCTAGGTAAGGTAGTTATTTCAAATGTGATAAGATCAAGCTTTGCTAAGTTCGCCATTTTTTCCTGAAAAATGAGATGTGCTAGAACTTGCAATAATATGGATTCCAAGATAATGTAATATTAGAACATCTTGTACTTACAAAATTTTCATTTTTGAACTTTAGGCCAAAATGACAAGCACTCGAAATTTCAAGCTCAAGGTTACTTAATTTAGACATCAACTAAAAAATTGTTAGGTAGCTAGTAGTAATTACTACATAGACCCTGTCATCAGTATTAAATATTACTACCTTTAAAAAAAAAAATTAATGAGAAGAGCAATTGTACTACACCAGAATAAAGTAGTGCAGGATAGAAGATTACAACACCTTCTTCAACAAAATAAAGTAGTGCAGATGGGTGGTTATACTGCACCATTCAAGTTAGCAACTAAATGAAATATGTAGTGCATGATGAGTGATTACACTGCACCATTCAAGTTAGCAGCAAAATTAAATATGTTGTGCATGATGAGCGATTATACCGCACCATTAAAGTTTACTGCAAAATTAACATAAATAAATACTGAGTTAGTAGTTAGAACACCAAATAAGAAATTAACAAAATATAAGTAGTTAGTAGCATGAAGATTAGAAAAAGGTATGTAGGTAACAGATCTTCACTGTGGTGGCGAGGGATCACAAAGCAGGTAAGGAAGAGAAGGAATAGAAATAGTAAAATCCTTATGGGAAACATTTTTTGGAAATAAAAATTGATTAGAGTGTCGTGCTAATAACGTGTTATAAAAAGAAAAAAAAATAATGAGAGAGAACTTGTACTGGAGATTGAAGTGGAACAAGATCAATGTATTACTCTGTTTGTTTTCTTCACTTGTGTCGAACAAGGGAAATGAAGAAGTAAAGAAGTGAGGAAAACTTGTATAATTCTTTCAACTTTTAACCCTTTGTTGTTAATAATGATACAAACAGATATAGAGGTTTTCATCCAACATCTTCCTTAGTGCTTTTGGAAAATCTACACACCAAAATAGTAAAAACATACTAACACTATTTAGGCCATGTAACACTTTGATTTTCATTCTAATGGGCATCACACCATTCACAACAATATGTGAATATACCATAAATATAGCTAGCTGTGCATCCTTTCCAAATTAAGTCTATGCATCCCTTCCAGATTAAGTCCCATAATTTCAGAACATACATGGAGTTTTGTAGGCCAAAAATTGGCAAATGGCTATGCACCGTATAGTTGAGAATATTAGGGTCTATATATAGGCATAGCTATATCTATTTAGTATGAAAACCAGCAATCTCTCCAAGTTCTTCAATCTCCTTTGCCAATTCTTCCACCTTTTCAACCATCTCTGTCAACAAGAAGACAAAGCTTGCAATCGCAAGTTCATCAGCATTTTCTATTGGTCCAAATTTGGAAGTTGGAGAAACAATCGAGCTTAGCTCTAGTCTCATTGACTTCAATTTGGGCACTATCACAACCTGTTGGTTGCATCGTCTCATCTTCCGAAGGCTCTCTCCAAGCTCTCTTAGGCTCCATACAAGTGTCACCCCAACAGCTTCACTAGACTCTTCGATTGATTGCTTCAGACTCGATGAAGGCTAACAATCACACACAACAGCTAAGAATATTTCTTTAAAAAAAAAAAAAAATCAATAATTATATTTGAATACACAAAATCTATACATTTTCCGACACACTTTTTAACAGAAGTAGCCCCTACGTACGATTATACGTGAAACCCACCTGTATTAATTTCCTTTTCAGTACTAAGTGTCTAAGTATAACACTGCTGCTCAAAGAAAATGAACCAAAAAGAATTTAAGCAAAGGCTACTTTGTGCGTATATATGTACCTGTTTAGGAGATTGAAGACAGCCTTTCAGGGAAATGACAATGGTAGCTAGCTCTCGAAGAAGCTCTCCAAGTTGTAGGTATTTTGTCCATGGGTAGTGGAGACCAAACTTTCCATGCCATGGTTCCCATTTCGCAAAATTTGCCTGACATATATGCATAATTATGGAACACCAGATGACTTTTTTGCTTATAATTGATAAAAAAAAACAACTTACATGTGAGTTATATTTTCAATTACTAGAAAAGGGTGTAAATAAATTAATGTGGGTTACAAATAACAACGCTCTCGATAAAATGTGCATGAAATAGTATTATACCAGTGTCTCATCCTTTGTCTTGGAGTGCAACACCGCCTTGCAACTACTAGAAATGGAAGTCTGGTTATCCTTCATATTTTCATTGTCCTGTCTGAAGTAATTCTCCAAGCATCCTGCAAATCGTCAATTATTGGACAAGATGGTTAATTATTTTCTTAATTAGATGGTTCATGCGTTTACTTTAATCTCTAACACAAACCAATACATGCTTTAATTGTATATTACCTTCAATTGAGTCTGCTAGGAGTTGAAATTTATGAGTTGTAGAGTCATGAAGTTCATCACTAGCCCATGCGGGGTAGACCAGCAAGTTTATGAATATGCAAACAGCAAATCCCATCCCGATCGTTGAAAGACGATCACGAGCTAATTCCAACACTTTTTGGGCACGTAAACCCGATACGATTACTAGATTGAAGGTCAGGATGAAGATCATGGCTCCATAGTCGTATCTTTTCTTAATGCTTGGCACTAATCTAGAATATGTCACAGATGCACCTGAAATGTAAGGTTTACTTAACTAGTTTATCTTTTTGCTTTGATTTTTTTTCCCCTTATTCAATAAATTTCAATTCGTACCACTCAAAAATTTTATTTTATATATATATATATATATATATATATATATATAATATACGATCACAATTTCGTCATCAACCATTAAAATCTGTAGTAATGCATGGTACGTGGATAAAGCGCCACGATCTTTCTTGGGTAAGGTGGAAGTTCCAAATTTTTTGGAGGCCAACTTTGTACAATATTTAGACCACGCACCATATATATATTTAACAAAAAAAAAAGAAGATCATGCACTATAAAAGTTACGTCGCGAAATTATACTTGAGCACTTTATAATCAAAAATCAAAATTAATCGATGGCCTTAACCTTACCGATGATAAACACCGAAGAACCGATGAATACAGCGTTGCCTTTGCCCATTCCACCAACTTTTTGAGCAAAAGTTGCAGCTAAGCACCCCAAAGCACCTCCTAAAATTGTTCCTAATCCACGGTTTAAGCCCTTACCAAGTGTGGCACCTGAAAATAAATATATTGTTACCATACTTAATTAGTAACTTATTGACTTTTTTTTTGTTGGATAAATTAAGCACAATAGAAATTAATAAAGAGCGAAATCCTTCAGTGTAACCAAAATATAGAAATAGAGCTCGCCTGCGTAGAACTCGAAAATGACGAGGACGGTCATGATAGCCCACATAGCATTCTCTCCAACTTGCTCATACAAAGGGTCGACAAGAAAGAGAAGTGAAACCAGAACTAGGGCAACTCCAACCTTGATGCTGTGAAGCAGCTTTCTCATATATTGCTTGCCTTTCTGATCAAGTATTCTATTTTTAAGATTGGAAATAATTCCGAAAATTGAAAACTTGTGCCTCTCATCTTTGTCTTGAATATTTTTGAGTACAAGGATCGAACCCATAAATTACTGCTACGAAATATTAATAGAAATATTCTCTTAGTTTTTTTGCTTGTTTTACCTAGACAGATCAATACAAATCACTCACTTTGTAGTTGTGAAGTTTGGAAGGAAGAAATCGTGCTTATATATACACGGCTATCCCATGAAAAGTAGCCAAGGTGGGACATAATATAGTAACTAGATATTAACCTAAAGTGGACCTATCTTGCTGGGGGCTCGCCACTTCAATTTAACGCCAGTACCCTAAAAATTTGTGACATGCCTCAAAACCAACATTGGCTGTATGTGCGCATTTATCAGAAATAGGGTTTTGAAGGAAATTAATAAAATTATAGTCACCTAGTGGAACACGCTTGCATGCACGAGGGTGCCTTCTATGCAATGTGCCAATGCCATTTTAGTATATAATATATGGAGAATTGTCTTTTCGCAACATATTTTGTATACGCAATATGGTGCCAATGCCAAATGAATTGTTATCGCATTTTCATCGTGGTGGTTGATCACCAAGCTTAGTGCTCATAACTCACAAACATGCATGGTTGCATTGTCCTATCACGCAAGATTATCAACAAATCGTTAATACATGTAGACTTGACAGTAGGCTTCATGTATTCAAAGTTAATTTTATCCGACTGCTACTATCACATATTATGTTTGAGGATAAACAACTTGTATGCATTTGTCCAATAAAATACTTATAAAAAAGTTAGTTTGGAATCAGAAAACGTGTGGCTGATCTTATGATAAAAGTGTAAGATTTCACATCGATCAACAAAAAGGGGGTGATGTGCCTTGTATGTATATGCCCACCTCTTATAGCATGAGGCTTTTTGGGAACTCACATGGCTTCGGGTTCCATCGGAACTCCAAAGTTAAGCGAGTTCGGGCGAGAGCAATCCTAGGATGGGTGATCCACTGGGAAGTTCTCATGCCGAAACCCAAAAATAAAATCGTGAAGGCGTGGCCCAAAGCGAACAATATCATGCTACGGCGGAGCTGGTCTGGGATGTGATAGAATGGTATCAGAGCCATTCTGCCGTTCAGAATGTGCCAACGAGGACGCTGGGTTCCCCTTAAGTGGGTTGGATTGTAAGATCCCACATCAACCAACGGAGAGGGGGTGATGTGCCTTATATGTACATGCCCACCTCCTATAGCACGAGACCTTTTGGGAACTCACTGGTTTCGGGTTCCATCGAAACTCCGAGGTTAAGCGAGTTCGGGCGAGAACAATCCTAAGATGGGTGACCCACTGGGAAGTTCTCGTCAGAGTTCCCAGAAACAAAACTGTAAGGGCATGGCCGAGACCCAAAGCGAATAATATCATGCTACGACGAAGTCGAGACTGGGATGTGACAAAAGTATATTTTAATTGGATATCATAAATTAGGGGAGAAATAATCAATCAATTCTTCTTCAAAAAGATGTCTGAAAACGAGTCAAAAGGATAGAGAATAAGTTAACTGGAAAATTAAAAAAAAAATACTAAACGTACGATAAACACTGACCCTTGTAGAAAATGACACCACGTTTTACTCATAGTGGAGATGCCACTATCTATTGTTTATGGTTTCCTTATGGCATTTTTTTGGTAAACATCTTTTATCTTATTTATGTTGGCCATATACAATTTCGTTGTCTATTACGTGATCATGTTGGCTAGCTTCTTATAAGATGATTTGTTTCCCTTCAAAATTAATGGAAACTATATATGTTATGCTTATATTTTTTTAATTACATTGGCGTGTTTTGAACTCTAGATATAGTCTATTAATTGAAAATCAGGGTATTAAATGAACAAACAAAAATTATGAAACTATTATTAACGAAGAATAGAATTATCAGGAAGGCTAAAAACTAAAAATTACATCTTGACTAACTTCTTAATACTAAACGAATACAAGCGCGCACACACATAGAACTAAACCTAATTCTATTAGGCAAAAAAAAAAAAAAAAAAAAAAAACAAAGCCGAATCCTAATGGACTTGGCACTAAATCCAGATATACAACCTGAGTTTGACAGTAGATAGATGTGGATACAAGTTCTGTCATGCTAAGTTTTGATGCCAATTCAACTACGAAATTCCATCGATGCCAATGTAAGATTCTAATGCAAGATTTCAACATTAGTGCCAGTGCAAGATTCTAATGTTAGTGTCAGCGTCAATGCCAGTGCAAGATTTCAATGCCAGTGTCAATGCCAAGTTTCAAATAAACTTCTGAACAAAAAAGCAAAAAATTCAATTTACCACATTCATATCACTCAAGTGGTCACCAGTCACACTAAAGCGATCATTACAGATGACAACTTCTTTAAAATAAAATAAAAACAAACACGCGGCCTTCAAGAGCCAATTTCTTTTCAATTTCCCAACAATGCAAGCACATCCCTCTCATGTTTTTTTATTTCCTTGTTCAACTGGAGGAGTTGGATGCTCCAATTAGATCCCACCTTCACTTCTTTTACAATTTCACAGTACAGTACTGTTCACCGACCTTTTCTCTTTCACCAAAAAACCCCATAATTGTCAATCGGATTCCACATAGGGTTTCCTGAGGGAGAAGTGAGTGCGATCTCTGATGGTGCGGCAGTGGATGCAGACGGTGGCGGGTCAGAGTTCAGGTAGGTGGACATGATGGTGGACATGATCTGGATTCGGTGAGGTTAGGTTGCTAGCGACAGTGATGCGGCTGCTGGGTGCAGATGCAGACGAACAGGTCCATGCGATGGGCAAGGGTCGGAGTCGCGCCTTGCCATAGAGTCCGGCTCCAGTGCGGCTCGACATTTCAGTACTACGGAACGAAAACAGCAACTTAAACGACGACAGAACAGAGAAGCAACAAATAGACAAACTGATACCCATCAAGATCAAATTTCGAAGGATCAAACTTGCTCTGATACCAAATTAAAAATCAGAAAATCAAATGAACGAAGAAACAAATTATTATTAAAATAGAATTGCCGAAAATGCTACAAACTAGATGCTTCATCTTGACTAGCTTATTAATAAAATAGTGAACTAAACATAATTCTTTTTTTGATAAAACAACCCTAATTGGGAATCCGGACAATAAAAAACCTAAATACTATTATTTTTCCAACGTCTTTCTACATATAACTCCCTCACCACTGAACTAACCACAGTATTTTGACACGATATAGATTGAGATTCCCGTTTCGAAGGACCGTCAATTCACTACAAGATTATCATAAAGGTTGGCCTAGTCACACGAAAGGCTACGGTGGGCTGTAGTCCAGGGAAAGTTTGTGGCAATATGTATATGTATTTTACTGTGTAGTCTAATAAAATAGACAAAAAAATCTGCAAGAAGAATTATTTTTTAATGAAACCAGCCCAGCGAGTATTTAGCACAACTAAAAATATAAAAATTATCATGAAAATTGTGTTACCATTTTGTTCAAGATTATTCTGCTTTGATTCAGCTAGCTTTATATAAGTTTCAATCAAATTTTTTTTTAATATTGCCTTTACATCTGCTTTCATTGTTTTGCTTTGTGCTAGCTGTGTGATTGTAATTGAGATGTCAAGTTTTTTATCTTCTTCTTGTGTTTGCATCTAAATATATGTAAATTTGATGATTCATTGTAATTTTTGCGGGATGCAAATGCAAAACTTAATTGAGTTCATACCAAGCAAATTTTAAGTATACAAATACATAAGTTAAACTTAAATTTTTTGCATACAATATGTATGTAACAACTGATAGTTATATATAGTGCATGGTCCTGTAGGAATGCATGTATTCTCAAGTAAGTAGCAAGACATGAGAAGCACAAACCGATAAATATGGCTGGAAAAAGAGCAAAAATGAACTTATAACAATGAATTTTCGACAAAAAAAATAAAAAAAAAAAAAAAACTTATAACCATGAATAAAAAGCTGATCAAGTTGAGTAAAGAAATTAATGACCTTAATTTAGTTAGATAGCATGAATATGACCTAGTTCAGCTATGACTAACCTTGACAGCATAGATTTCAACTGTCAACAATTTTCTCGTTGAGCTTTTCTAGATAGATGTTTAATTTATAAATCTGTTTTTATACTAAATTAGTAGAAAATTTAGCATCATCCTGGTCAAATTAATGTGTCTCAATTCTTGTTAAACGGATCTTTCATTTAACAACAGACCGTGTGTATTAACCAGCAGGTTCATCTCATTCGCCGCAAATATTAAGAAAATGAGTATCAATTAATAAACGTCACTAAAATTTTTATTAAGCAAGTGCAGACAAAACTGAAACATCTTCTTGAATCGCATGGATTGAATTCATAGAGCACTCAGTATCTCTTAATTAATGTGATTATAACTATACTAGTACGAGTTCTCAACATTCAAAGAAAAGTTTGTTAACTTGTTGGACTAGGGCGCACAACTTACATTTTCTTGGCTAAAAATGGCAGAACAATGCGTGGAGCTCTTCCATTAAAGACTTGACCTCCACTAAATTAAAATCATTCTATTGTCCAGCACTAAATTGGAGAGTAATGAGTGAGAGAGGGAAGATGGGGGTAAATTTGAAAATGAGTTCAAAATTGAGTTGGTCATATGCATTTTGCTTTTTTTAGACTGGAGGGCTTCAAATCCTAGAGTTAAGTATTCATACTCATCACTCTGCCCACTCTTATCACTGAACTGGCTAATCCCAGTGACTTAAATTGACAAAGTCATTTGAACACTATTCTCTTTGTTGAAGAATAGAATCTCACATAGAAAATATAACAAAATAATGTACAACTTATACATATATGAAAAATTCCAATCCTAATAACAATGAGAACTTTTAAAATAAAACCTCACACCTAGCATTGTCATAGGTGGCTTAGTTGAGGACAATATCAGTGATGTTGGTGGTGGATTTGGACCTAAAAAGTTTATTAGAGAAGGTTAATCTTCTTACACTTCCCTGACCCGATTTACTAGGCTCGAATTTTCTTCCTTAAGTTGGATTTTCGAAAAGTTTCGCTAACTCCAACTTGAGGATAGTGGTGGGCCTTCGAAAAGTTGTGTTAACTCTAGTAATGATGAAAGGGGTTTCGAAAGTTGCATTGGATCTAGCGAATAAATGATGACCAAGCTCTTGAAAAATTACGTTACGATTCATAGTGACCAATTCCCGATGCGGAAATTGGTTTTCGTGCGATCCCATTTGAGCTCACCCGTGAAGGGAGTGTTGAGAAATAGAATCTCACATAAAAGTATAACAAAATAATATATAATTTGTATATGACAAATTTCACTCCTAATATCACTGAGGACTTTTGTGATAAAACCTAACACCTAACAATTGTGGGATGTGAAGGTAAAAGAGTCCTACATCGGTGAAAGGAGAAGCCTTGTAAGGGTTTATAAGAGATTGGGTTACTCCCAATATTGCAATTGGTTTTATGGTGGAATCTCAACTTTTTTCATGGTATTAGAGCAGGTTGGCTTGTGAAGCTCAATGGCCACAAATGCTCCACGTCACCCAATTTATGTTATCGAAGTGTTTGGCTTGAAAACTCTCACACGTGATTAGGTGGCGTCTAAAAGGTAAAAGAGTCTCACATTGGTGAAAGGAAAAACCTTGCAAGGGCTTATAAGAAGTTGAGCTACTCCCCATATTGCCAATTGATTTTATGGTGGAACCTCAACTTTCTTCAACAACATGTGATTAAATTAAAGACAACATCGGTGATGTTGTTTATGAACTCATGCTAAGCCTAAAAAGTTCATGACTCCTCTACGTATTCTTGACATCCAACCATATATTAGCAGATCAATTGACACATGAACAAAAGGTAAAACCTAGATTATTTAGGTCTAATTAATTACGTTTTGGAATAATAGGCCATAGCACGATTGGCGCTCTCGATTTAAAACTAGTTTTGTTGGATATTCGAACTCTGGTTGGAATAATGATGCTTGCATCTTTCATCTTTTCAAATACGATTATTGACAAAACGCTCGATATCTATATGCTAATGGACACGAATCCAACCCGGGATTGAATAATATCGACGAATGAGGGTCACAACCACTAATGAAATTTAATTTAAGTGCCATATGCAAGACCATCGAAATAATATAATTTAAGTCGTTCTTGTAACACTTTTTATTTTGTAACGTTGGTAGAGATTCAAGTTTAAATTCCTCCTTTTGATATATAAAAAAATTGAAGTCAGTGTTCCAAATTTGTATTATCAAAAAGGAATACAGTAGCTTCCAATCATCACAAAGATTGATATATATGCTAAGTTTTAACCTTGAGCACTATTTATAGGTATAAAAACATAACATGAACTTTTGCGAAGTGAACTTACTTGTCAAGTAATACAAATTAGAATATATCTTCTTGTATACATCTCTGTGAATAACAATTTACGATATATACATTTTTATGTTTGTTGTTCTCATCTAATATAAGACTGTAAACCTTATAATATCTAAGTTATTTCAAGGTGATTTAAATAAGCATGGACGATGCCAGAGATCATGGATTGAGTCATGCATCCTCAAATAACAAAGTCACAAATTAAAAAGTTAAAGAATTTACAAAACAAATGCTTATATATTAATCTATAAGATTTTTCATATAACTCGTTACAATATCCATCAATGGGATACCTTGTTGTTAAAGTGTTGCATGACAACTTTATTATCAATATCATCAAATATCTCTCTATAGAAATAATCATGTTATCATTCATTTGTTGGTCTCCCATCAATTTCTCAATCGATTCTTTATAAATTTCATAGCCGAAAATGTTTTTTCAACGTTGGTAATATCAAATGAAAGAGTTAATGCTAATATCACAAGCAAGTAAACTAATAATACATCTTACTAATGTCAAAATCATGTACATTTTTTTCACCACGAGTGGAGGCATCCGCCCTAGGGCCAAAGTGACTCCGTCCTTGCAAGTGGGTGAAAATAAATTCCATAGTCTTTTTGACCTAGCCATGGCATCTTTCAATCATGTACATTGTGTACAATTGGAAAAGAGCAAATCCATTGGATTTGGGAGAGATGATGAAGAAGTTAAATTACTTTACTAAGTTTTGGTGGCGAGAGGGGACATATACCTACCAAATTATACCAATTGCCAAACAACTTTTTATCTTTCAAATCCGTGCCACGGAACCGGCAGACGTACATTTATTTTGAGTTGCAGGAAACTTTTTAGAGAAGGGATCTTCATTTTTTTTAATAAAAATAGGAATTAGTTATAGGGCCCACATCAAATTAAACTTTAACGATCTGAATCGTTTATTTTTCAAGTTGTACCTCATAGATCATCATTGCAAAATATTAGCCAAATCGGAAATGTTAAGACATCTAATTGAGTTCAAAGAAATTAACGAATACTTTGTTATATAAGAAACAATGAAATTTTATCTTGATAATTAAATAGGTAAATGAGTTCGGATTGAATTGAATTTCTGTAAGGATGATATATGAATCGAGACTTACAAAATAGATGGTTCAGATTGTTAAAGTTCGATGTGGTGTAGACCCCATACCTAATTCTTTTTTGGGGCTTTTAGATCCAGGTCCAAAAACGTAGAGTGTTTTTAGGATTATATGTTTTTATTTCTTTTATACTTATTTTATATTCTCTAAAAATATTAAAAATCAATTAAAATCTTCTAATATTATGCATTTTCCAACTCCAAAAATATATATTTAATATCTTATAAAAAAAACTAATATACTAACATAAATTTATCTGCAAAAAATTGTACCCTAACTCAAGTAACAAATATATGAATGTATATAATACCTATACGTGAGATATGAAACCTAATTAAAAGGTAGAAATAACATAACATAGCTACAAGCAAGACACATTAATCTGTGACATGTCGATTATAAAAAAAAAATATGTCATATAGGTAAATAAATATAATTAACCAATGATATAGGTTGATTATAAAAATTAAAAATAAAATCTATAAATGGGGTTTAAAAGCAGGAGGAATAACAAGAAATAACAAAAAGATAAATAAAAAGAAATAAACAAAGAGATAATTGTGAAGAAATTTGATTTTTATAATAAATCTTATCATTGAACAGATAACTATTGCTAATTAAATAATTAAATATAACAAATTAGATTTATTTTACTAAATTGGACTATTCCTAGCTCAAAAAATTGGACTTATATCAAGTTTCCTTTTTTTTAAAAAAAAAATGAAGATCCCTTTGCATAAAGGGCTTGTTAACTTGTATGTCAAACTCTTGTCTCTTTCTTTCGCCTTTTGCCTGATTTCCTTTTACTATTGCATCGTTATTGGTTGATGCACCATCATCCATTATCCACCTTGTACCTCTCAGAGAGGATCTTCGCTGGATCCTCTTTGTGAGGATTTCAGGGATCATCCAATCACATGCATTCATCGTACATCGTGCAGCTAGTTTTTGTCAGATACTGTTTATATTCAATTTTAAATAATAAAAATTACAATAATTTCTGACTGCACGATATACGATGAACGGATGTGATTGGAGGATCCTTAGAATCCTAACAAAGAGGATCTGACGAGGATCCTTCTGGGTACCTCTCACTCCCGGACTTGGACAAGAAACAAAAAAGATATTTTTGAGTGTGTTTAGAATACGTAGTGGTACCTTCATGTAATTTTACAATGAGAAATGTTAAAAAAAATCTCTAAAAAGTAGAACTTTTTATAGACTCTCTATCACCTCATGTTTATCAAGATGAACTTTACCGAGGCTAAGAATATACCAACTATTGAATCTTTGATGGAAATTTCTTTTACCTATTTCCCTAAGTAATGTATTAGTTAGCACAATTAATGTTGGAACGAGAATTGACGTTAAACTGTGAGGTGACAAAGAGCTCATGGAGAATCCCACTTTGAGAGTCTCATTAGCATTTTTTCTTATACATTTTTTTTAACAAACGATATTATCTACAGTAAGGGAGAGGGGTGAACTTAGCCTCACAATGGGTTAGCAATAATGTGGTTCAAATTCACTGTTAGTATTTTTCCTTAACAATTGGAGGAACACTTGAAAAAATAAACTTTCCACCAATTTTATGGCAGCATGTAGAGTACTGCTCCATGTTCCAAACACGCTAGAAAATCTCTCAAACAAAGAGTTAACCGTGAAACTCTTGACCGCAAATCCAATTATACATTACTCTAGTACAAATCATACTTCGAGGTACAGTAAAGTTTTTTGTTAATGTAAAAATTTTGAGTTAGTACTGAATCATGATAAGTAAGTTGAAGTTAAAGATAATTGATGGTCAGGTTATTGTTTTCGTGTTTTATCTTGGAATAGAACTTGAATTTTATTGATATCATCCAACTGGTTATTAGGTTCAAATATCAGAAGAGAAGTACGTGGTGGCTTGTTTTGGTAGATGGGATATTTTTCTGCAACTCACTGCCGTCGCAAGTTTAAAAACTCCCTCTCTATATAATGTAGTTTAGAATAAGATTATGACTTGTATTAATAAAGAGAATCTATGAAGAGAAAGAAAAAAAAACAGTTTGTTCTATCTTTTTTATTGGGAGAGAGAAAGGAGAAATTGAACCTAGAGTTTTGAGTGTAGAATGAACGTTTTCAACTGCTTGAGCTACAAGTTCCTTGTGAATTTGCTTTATCTTTCACAAAACAATGCGGGTATTAGGTATAATGAAGACTATAAATTACTTGCTCTTGGCTTAAGAAATACAAATTTCTAAATCACAATGATTGATGGTAAGAAACAATTAACCACTCGGTGATCAACATTTTGAAAATGCAGTAGTGGTAAAAATGATATTATCATTACAGAGATTGTACACACTTCACATTGCAAACATGACATTCCCCTCGGCTTTAGATTTTAATTATCTGTTAATTTATTTAATTAAAAAAAATGTACGAAAATCACTTACTTATCATATTTGTTTACCATGTCTTATAGAAATAAAATTGTTTTTACTTACCAAAGTATGCCGAAAACACACACACATACCAATCGTATTAGAAAGAAATAACACTTTTTTAAATTATAACTAAATAATTTTACAACAGTCACTTAACACTGGTATTCCTTTTCACTTGCAAGTGAGAAGTGTTAGGTTTAATTTTCGCCAAAGCAAATATGAACCATATTATTACTAGCACATTATGAGGCTAAGCATACCCCCTCTCCCCTATAGGATAGATAATATCGTTTTTTCAAAACAAAAAAAATTGTACAACAAAAATAATATAAATAATCAAATTCACAATACTATTCTAAACCTTTGCCATTTATAATTGGGTTATACAGCACAAATATGAAATATCATACATTTTTTTTAAATTAGAAAAAAAAAATCATGAATCAAAAACCTTCCCAGGTTCTCTTGTAACCCAAAAAAAATCAAGTATTGGTTAGTTTTTTTTATATATATTTATCCCGATGCCACTACTTATTGTGAGAACCCGTATTTTGATTAGGTTTATGTGAAGTTTTAAATTAGAAAGTGGGATCCTTCCCCACTGTCGTCAATCGGTCTCTCCATACCATAATCATTTTTTATAGGGATCTTTAATGAAAATGACTTCTCAACACTTTTAATTAACCAAAAATCATCTACAAACTTTATTTAATAAAAAAAACTTAAACTTTAATAAAAAGGATTCAAATTTTAATGAAAATGACAAAAGTTTTACATAATAATAATAAATAAATAAAACAGCCAACACATTTTGACACACTGAACCACGCATCACATCACACACATTCACATACTCTCCCACACTCAATTGTTCAACCTCTTTCTCTCTCCGATCAATTTTTCTCTCATTTCACCTCACCCATCCACGTCAACTTTTTTTTTTTTTTTTTTCACCTCTCCCCACTCTTCTCTCTCCTTTCACCTCACTCTATAAACAATTTTTTTATTTTTTTATTTGTTTATTTGACTATTCTTTCAATTTTTTTAGAACAAACTAAGTAATAATATTACAAGATCAAAAATAAAGAAAATTTTCATTATTCAGTTTTATGAACACTAATACTGTCACTATTTATTAAACAGAATATTGACTACTTCTTAAATTTGAACACTATTTCTTAAACTGAACATTGACTACTTCTTAAACCGAACATTATTTCTTAAACTGAACATTAACTACTTCTTAAAATGAACATTATTTCTTAAACTAAACGCTGATTATTTCTTAAACGGAACACTAATACTATCACTATTTCGTAAACTGAACACTGACTATTTCGTAAACTGAACACTAACTATTTCTTAAACTGAATGTTGGTACTATTACTATTTCGTAAACTAAACACTGACTATTTCTTAAAATCGAACACTAGCACTATCATTGTTTTTTAAACTGAACACTAAAAGGTTCAAAATTTGAAGCTCTCTTGTCATTATCATATGAGCCACTGACAATAATATTTATATTCTTACAGAGTTAGAATAATGATATTCACATTCCTATTTGTTCTCTAACATTATTCGAACAATTTATTTGACTTCCCTTTAATTTATTCAACAAAAGCATAAATGAAAGATCAGAAAAGCTAATGTGCTTTCATTGTGGAAAGTAATGTAATATTTTTTTTATTTTTAGGTTTTAGCTGGTTAGGGTTAAAATTAATAAAGAATTCCATAATTTGAACATGAGGTGATGATGAGATGCTACCCCACGTGTAGGGCTAAGTGGTAGTCATGTATTGATGTCAGCAATATTTTTTTTAATCTCAAATTTCTCTCTCTCTCTAAAATTTTTGGGTTTGTTGATGTCATTTTCCTTCCCGATGAAATATTTAAAAGGTAATTTGTGTGCTGCTTTTGCACTGTTGGTTTTTTGTTGAATCAGTAGATGCTTGCTTTCGCACTGCTAACGTGCACACGCGCTTTGGGTTGAATAAGTTTTTGTTTTTTTTTTTATCTCTTGTCCTTATCATTAAATAAAATTTATTAGGTGACTTTTTTTTTAAACTCAAAGTTTTGAGGTCATTTTCATTAGTTTTCTTTTTTTTCATATTATTTTATTACCACGAGGGCATTTAGAATTAGAAACCTCATTGTGGATTAAACATTTATAGCTTTTAGATTTTTTATTAAACATTTTCCTACATTTTAGGTGCCACATATATTATAAGTAGCATTTTATTAATTCAAAATTACACAATTTTCCATTATATATAATGTACCAATTAATTAATAATTATTATATTAATATTCCAAATCTCCTAGAATCTAGTAGACATATGTTTTAAAAATCTAAGACCTATTCAAATCTGATCTATTTCTGCTTCTAACGTGATATATACTTCTGTCATTTTCTTCCACTACCATTCAACAATCTTTTCATGCCATTTCTTTGCTTAGGTCAGCGTACACTCTTCCGTTCTCCCTTGTCAGTTATATTCATTTCCTTTGTATTTTCATTTTATGCACCTCTTGATTTGAGTATCCGTACCATGGTACATTTGAAAAATAGATTCTAGTGGTAGATGGTATTAGTTATGTTTCAATTTAGCATTATACATTTGAGGATCCTTACCATGGTACATTTGGAAAATATAGTCTAGTGGTAGGTGTTAAAAGGTACGTTTTAATTTAGCATTGGTACATTTCTAGCCGATATGTTGGTACGTGTCAATTTGGCATGGGTACATTTTTATCAGTAGCGGTACATTTCAATTTGGCATTGGTATGTTTTAAGCCAATATTGGTACATTTCAAATTGGCACATGTACATTTCTATCAGTATCGGTACGTTTCAATTTGGCATTGTTACGTCTCAAGCCAATATTAGTACGTTTTAACATGACATGAGTACAATTCAAATTAGGCATATGGATAGACGGAGAAACGCACATGAACCATATAGTGTTAGATCCCACATCGACCAACGGAGAGGGGGTGATGTGCCTTATATGTACATGCTCCCCTCCCTATAGCACGAGGCTTTTTGGGAACTCATTGGCTTTGAATTCCATCGGAACTCTGAAGTTAAGCGAGTTCGGGCGAGAGCAATCCTAGGATGGGTGACCCACTGGGAAGTTCTCGTCTGAGTTCCCAGAAACAAATACGTGAGGGAATGATAAGCCCAAAGTGGACAATATCATGCTATGGCAGAGTCGAGCTGGGATGTGTCAGAATGGTATCATAACCACTCTACCGTTTGGTGTGAGTGTGCCAACGAGGACGTCGGGCCTCTAAGGAGGGTGGATTGTAAGATCCCACATCGACCAACGGAGAGGGGGTGAAGTGTCTTATATATATGTTCCCCTCCCTATAGCACGAGACCTTTTGGGGACTCCCTGGCTTCGAATTCCATTGAAACTCTGAAATTAAGCGAATTTGGGCGAGAGCATTCCCAGGATGGGTGACCGCCTGGGAAGTTCTCATGTGAGTTTCCAGAAACAAAACCGTGAGGGCGTGGTCGAAGCCCAAAGCGGACAATATCGTGTTACGGTAGAGTCGGACTAGGATGTGACAATTTGGTATCAGAGCCACTCCCTAGCCGGAAATGTGTCGACGAGGACATCGGGCCCCTAAGGGGGTGGATTGTTAGATCCCACATCGCCCAAGGGTGAGGATCATATATGCCTTATATGTACATGCTCACCTCCTTTAGCACGAGGCATTTTGGGAGCTCACTGACTTCAGATTCCATAAGAACTCCGAAGTTAAGCGAGATTGCGCGTAAGCAATCCCAGGATGGGTGACCCATTGGGAAGTTCTCATGTGAATTCCCAGAAACAAAAACGTGAGGGTGTGGTTGAGGCCTAAAACGGACAATATCGTGTTACGGTAGAGGCAAGGACGGGATGTGACAATTTGGTATCAAAGCCACTCTCTGGCCGAAAGTGTGTCGACGAGGACGTCGGGCCTCTAAGGCACATCACCCCCTCTCTGTTGATCGATGTGGGATGTGTTAGAATGGTATCAGAGCCACTCTGTTGTATGATGCGAGTGTGCCGACGAGGACGTCGGGCTCCTAAAGGAGGTGGATTGTAACATCCCACATAGACCAACGGAGAGGGGGTGATGTGCCTTATATGTATATGCTTCCCTCCCTATAGCACGAGGCAATTTGGGAACTCAATGGCTTCAGGTTCCATCAGAACTTCGAAGTTACGCGAGTTTGGGTAAAAACATTCCCATGATGGGTGACTCACTAGGAAGTTCTCGTGTGAGTTCCCAGAAACAAAACAGTGAGGGCGTGGCCGGGGCCTAAAGTGAACAATATTGTGTTACGGCAGAGCCGATCTAGGATGTGACATATGTGCAATCCTCTTCTTTAATGGAACGTCCTCTTTGTTCTTCATGAATCCGTTTGGAGAGACTCCTTATTTGGGAAAGAAATCAAGATGTTTGTAGTTTTCAAATGGCATAGTAATCATAAAGATCACAACATACAAAGCAAGAGTTCTTCTTTCAGCACTAAAATGAAACAATGATGGATTCTTCTCAATCAGAAAATCCTTAATGCTCTACTTGAACCAATATTATGGTTACACCATTCCTTAAAGCAACATAACCAATACTTGTTGAACCATGAAACGTACCTCAAATTTGCAAATCTCTGTCGAAGATAAACAACATGAGGTACAGATAATATATAAGTGAAAGTGAGTTGCAACAGAAAAAATAAAAAAAATTGTTCAAAATTCAAAATTCAAGAGATAATATTGATTATTTAATAGTTAATATCCATTAATAATCCCTTAAAAATGGACAGATAATTTTGATGATTTAATAGTTAATATTAATATATTTCTTAAAAATGGGCATAAATTATGGCATGTAAAAAAAACATCCATCGACTAAAAAGATAAAGTGAGAAATCAACATATAATATTTTTCATTTAAAAGAAATAAACTAATAATATGTAAATAAAAAATTTCAAAATACTTAGGTGGCCATTAGTTCAAGAATTTTGATCAAATCCTTAAAAGGCACAAAAATTTAATTAAAAAAATGTAGAAAAAGTGGGTGCATTCTAATTTCCCTTTTTCCATTATATATAACAATCATTCCAGTATTTCATTATTTTACCAAAAGGCAATACAATCATCACACCTTCTCTCTCTCTCACGCTACCTCCCCTCTCTTTTCCCCATTTTCAGCCGAACCACACACACACTTCTTCTCTTCCCACTGACTTCCAATCAACTCTCCCCTTTCTTTTTATATTTTCTGCCATCCCACTTCGTCTCTCTCTATTTTACATCTCTCTTTCCGTCAAACTCTCTCTATCTTCTGCACGCACAGAGAGGCCGAGACCCGAGTGTCTTACAAGTAAGAGAGCAAGTGCTCTCCTTTGTTATCATGCAAAGGAGTTAGTCAGTATGCATGAAAGCTTGAGTTTTGGAAATTTTTAGATGGGTTGTCTTGTCAAAGATCGGATTATCAAGGTAAGTGGTTTATGTAATGTGTTGCAAATTATACTTATTTTTAAATATTTTTATTTCAAGTCAAGCATGTTGGATTTGTGAGGATGCTTTCGGAATTATTAATATAGTGATATGTGAATATTTGGAATTGTTCATGAAGCATGAGAACTTCAGTGTTGCATTAATCCGAGGAATAAATGTAAACTGCACACGGGGACATTAGGGTAGAATGGCCAATAGGAGGGACATTAGGGTAGAATGGCCATTAGGAGTCATGTGGTGAGTTACTATTTATGAAGGATATAATGAACACGTAAATGAATAATGTAATATGGCACCATGTGCAAGATGATTTGTTATTATTATTGTATTTTCTATGGTGACTAAAATGAAATCGCTTGACTAACGTATTACATATTCTACTCACTGAGCGACGGTACTTGTTGCTCACCCCTCACCTATTTATTTTACAGATGAGTTATTTGACAAGACTGATGCTAGATGAGCTGAGTTTGGGATTAAACAAGGGATTTAAGAGTTTTCTTATTTTTGTATACTCTGTAAGGATTTTGTAATAATTACTTGTATAAGAGAAGTTTTTAAGTTCTTGGTTTCTGGCCCCGTCGACCGAATCATGATATTGAAGGATGGACAGCTATGGAAATGTATTTATTAGTTCAAGCAAGTACATGACCTAGGAGACCAATATAATGTTTGAACGGCTACCAATCTGCGAGAAACTGAGACATGCACTCGTAAAAAGTTTTTTATATATAAAAAAATAAAAATAAAAATAAAATAAAAAATAAAAAAAACCTCAAGCACTTGTGGTTCTTAATTAAGCATGTATGCGTTTGGAGATAAGATTCATGTCTCAAGCACAATCACAGATACATACAGAGCGGATTGATAGCAAGGTAATACACGTACACTCCGTCTCCATTCAACTCAGTGTTGCAATGCTCTCACTCGCCACTTAATCCTAGGTCCACCTGGAACACTTTTGTGGGAAGTACGGTCCGTCGGCTTGTCCTTCCTCCGGAGAACCCAGCCCGAAGGGCCGCTAGGTAGACGCTTAAAGCTTGAAGTGAGCTGAACTTGTCTTGTCCAGAATAGGATTGGCAAGAAAAGTATGATATTTTTAGTTGGTCATTCACGACTCTATGGTGTAGTGACAGCTACGGTTATTTGTCAAGATGTATGAAGTTTAAATTTCAAGAACAATAGTTGAATTTAAAAATTAAAAAAAAAGAGAAAAAATTGGGTTGGGCCAGGTTCAAATTGAGCCGTCATTGCTTGTTTATTAACTGCAGATGCCAAGCAGCCAATCTAGACCTCTGAGCTAAGGTTCATTTCATATCAGAAAAAATTGGAGGAGACTTCCAATAGTTGCTGCTTGTTGATGAAGCTAATTCCTGCCTATGATCACAGAGACACAGAACCTGGACAATCATTTAAGCTAAAACCCTAATTACTAGCAAATGAGAAATATGTCATAGGCAGGTTGGAGCTCTTTCTCCCTAGTCATGTCCATGGTGTTTTGGATAAAGAAATTTAGTTTCTCTTGGGATCTTGGTTATGTTGTGCAACACTGCTTTATATTCTGGTTCTTTGTCATCCTTCTTGGTGTCTTTGGGTCAAAGTGAATATAGATGGGCTTGCTAAGGGAAACCCAGGTCGTACAACACTACAACTTGCGGTGGGTTTTTTTTTAGTATATGGGATGTTTTTTTAGTGGTTTCTTCCTGAGCTTTGGGAAATCAAGATGTCATCCTTATTTTTGTGTTGGCTCAACTGTGTGGTTGGCAAAATATTTAGTTTGAAAGTGACCCTTCCAGTGTAATCTTTTGTTTTGCTTCTGACTTTTTTTCTCCTTTTTGGCAGCTTCAGACTTGTTGGAAAATTGTCTCTCCCTATTGCAGTACATGGTTTTTTGTTGTTCACAACACACACACACACACACATATTTCAAAAAGGCAATAATATATGACTCTTTGGGAAGTGTTTTTAAAATGATTAGAAGTATTTTTGGTAAAGATGTTTATAAAACCAATCCTTTGTAATTATCCAAGTGAATCCTAGAAAACACCTTAAGTGTTTCCTGCAAGAAACACATATCTGGTGTTTCTTTAAAAAAAAAAAAAAACACTTAAATTGCTTTTAAAACTCAAAATCAATTTCATCAAAAGCACTTTTAGTCATTTTAAAAATACTTCCAAATGAGCCTATAATTGCTGACAAAAAAGAGGAAAGTAAAAAAAGAGTACAAATTAATAATATGTTTAGTAAAAGCAAAGTAAAAATATAATAGAAATAAAATCCAAATCAAATTGAAAAAAAAAAAAAATATATATATATATATATATATATATATATATATATATATAGAAGTAGACACATTTATGCTAACTAGCTAGGATTTCCTCTTTTATAAAACTAAAAGACAAGGGTAAATTACACTTTCATACCTTAAGTTTGAAGTCTATTTTAATTCCTTACAACATCTTCAAAACATTTCACTTTCATACCTCACGTACTATTTTATTTCAAAATAATACCTCTGTTACATTTTCCATCCATTGATGTAAATGCTAACGTGGTTGCCACATTTGTGCTATGTGGCTACTACATTTGTGCCACGTGACTAAAAAATAATTTTTAATGCATTTAAAAATAATTAATTAAAAAATAAAAAACCCCACAACCCCATCCCTTACCCTTCCTCTCAACCCCACCCCTTTCTTTGACAATCTCCAACTTTTCCTCCCCGGCCTCCGTCTTCTTCCAACACCACCAGGACCACCACTACTACAATCAGCAAATCCACAACCACCACCACCACCGATCAGTGTCCGTCCGGCTTCCTCCTCTTCGTCTCTGTCCGTCCAATTCTCCATCAACCACCGCTCGATATCTCCTAACCATCATTCGAAACGATCCATCGCCGTTTCAAAGATAACCAGACTGATTTTGATGCCAAAGTAAACATGTATATGCTCACTGACGTCGCATCCAGGATCGTTTCGCTGTAGCCTTCACAAGAACCAAGAAGGGAGTCAAAACACCAAATCTTTCCTGTCGAACAGGTTGAATATGCGCATATCCGCTATAATGAACTCGCTGGTTCAAATCAGTGGAGTCGAAGGCGAGTGGGTGAAGCGAGCCTTGATCACCCTGATTCGACCTTGTGCTCACCAGCAGCGGTGGAGAACTAGGTTTCAATTGAACTTCCTTGGCGACCCGCTTCACTCGAAAACCGTCGAAGTGGTGGATGTGGTTCGGAGAACTCGGGGAGAAATCGGACCTCGAGGAACCAGCTGGAAGGCGGCGGCGGGAGGTGAGCTAGAGGGAGAGGAGGAAGAGGGTGATTGCCCAGATCCCCCTTTCAATTTTTTATTTTTTTTGCTGAGTTGGCATGACGTGGCAGATGGATATCCACGTGTGCAAGTTTTGGAGGGAATGGGCTGACGTGTAACAGGGTCCACTAATGCCACGTCATCATGTAACAAACCAATGGATAGAAAATGTAACGGAGGTATTATTTTGAAATAAAATAGTACGTAAGGTATGAAAGTGAAATGTTTTGAAGATGTTGTAAGGAATTGAAATAGACCCCAAACCTAAGGTATGAAAGTGTAATTTACCCTAAAGACAAATACCCCATTTTGGGAAAGAAAAAACAAAACCCTTGTGCCTAATGTCTTGAATTTGACTAATGTGTTGAAGTTCAAGATGTTGTAAGGAATTGAAATAGACCCCAAAACTAAGGTATGAAAGTGTAATTTACTCTAAAGACAAATACCCCATTTATGGGAAAGAAAAAACAAAACCCTTGTGCCTAATGTCTTGAATTTGACTAATGTGTTGAAGTTCACCAGATTAATTAGTTGGAGTTTTATATGGTATAAGTCCTATAGGAAGGAAAGGGAAAATTTAAATAGAAAAATGGAACTGTTATAACTTGTACTCTAAAGAAGTCTTACTTTAGGTAGAATTTCTCTCTTATATTTTTCTGCAATGACATTTCTTATCAATAACAACTATCTTAAAAATCTCATAACTTCATAAGTGACTTTTGGAAATTTATTAGTGTGTCTAAAATACAATCATGTAACATTATTATATAAATCTTAAATTCATTTTTTAAATATATATTCTCTAAAAATAAGTCATATCGATTAATACTGTCCAATTTTGTTATAAAACATAAACTGGTACATTACGTAACGTATGTTTCCAAATTAAACTTAAGAAATTTCTGGTGACCTTGAAATGAAACTTTAGTATGCCATGTAACACGTTTTGACAAGTGGATGTGGAATTATTGGTAGCTTCAACTTTCACATGCTCATATAATTCTAAACTGAAACTCCAACGCCCAGTCTTTGGCCACCTAATCCCACCTCTCTCCTCTGACCCATAAAAAAACGTCTCACTCTCTCTCTCTCCCCCTCTCTCTCTCTCTCTCTCTCTCATACGTAGAGAAAGAGACACTTAATGTTGCAATCATATGAAGCCACGCGCGCAGGTAGACCGACCAGTCAAAACCCCCCACAATATCGCCAAACTCTTTCCCACTAATGCTCCCTTTCTCTCTCTCCCCCCTAAAAACTCTTCCCATCAGCCATGTCCAACGACCATTCGTATTTCCACTGAATTTTTAACATCCTCACCCTATCTTATAGATGTAATGAACTTATATACCACGGTTATATTATTATCTGAACTCTCATATCAATAATAAATGTTTAATGAAAAAAATTACATATTAGTATATTATTGTTATATAACATCACGATAATAATATACGCGTAACATATAATTTTTTATTTTTAAAAACCAAAGTCAAGAGGTAAAAAAGATGGCATTTCTTGGGATGCAACTAACGTATCTTCCTCAAAGTCATCATCTACCTTTTCACTCTTCTTCTCAACTCCTCTCTCTCTCTCTCTCTCTCTCTCTCTCTCTCTCTCTCTCTCTCTCTCACCTGCTGGTCTGCTTTAACGTTCTCCTCACCTTCTCTTCTCTCCTTAAAGTTCTTCCACCTTTCTATTTTTCCTTTATGTACTCTTCATATATCAGTTTACCTCTCAAACACCAAAGGTGTTTGATCATTAGCTAGCTCTGCAAACTCACCTCCTCCTTTCTGCTGCCTTTTCACTTACCTATCAAACCCAAAATCCCAAAACTGGAACCCCTTTATCTTTTCTCTTAATCCTTAATTTTTTTTGCTTAATCTAGATTTTATTTCATAGAAAAAAAAGGAGAGTTAGGAAAAAACGGTAGCTAGCTTAAGCTCAACTCTCTCTCTCTCTCTCTCTCTCTCTCTCTCTCTAATTAAGACTAGTAGAGGTAGAGAAGGTCAGGTGGCCAAAAATGGCTTTGCCACCGCCAAGTAGCAGCCGCCTCCGCGGTATGTTGCAGGCCTCAGTCCAATCTGTTCAATGGACTTACAGTCTCTTCTGGCAAATCTGTCCCCAACAAGGGTACGTCTACCTAACCCAGAAACCCTACCGTACCTTCAATTTCATTTCATTTTAATTCATTAATTCTTCAAGAAAATTAATTAATAAATGTAATTATTATTCATCATGATGAATACATCAGGATCTTAGTATGGTCAGATGGGTACTACAATGGAGCCATCAAGACGAGGAAGACGGTGCAACCAATGGAAGTGAGTGCCGAGGAGGCGTCACTCCAGCGGAGCCAGCAGCTAAGAGAGCTCTACGACTCTTTGTCTGCTGGAGAGACGAACCAGCCACCGGCACGCCGCCCTTGTGCCTCCTTATCCCCGGAGGACTTAACCGAGTCCGAATGGTTCTACTTGATGTGTGTCTCATTCTCCTTTCCCCCCGGCGTCGGGTAAGCAATTAATAGCACCTCATTATGCTTCTATTTAATTACTTGGCTATATAGATTTTCACGTTCTCTTCAATCCCTGCAAACTTCTTCAATTTTTAATAATTCCTGACAAATATATTATTGCTTTTTGTGGTGTAAGTTCAGTGCAAAACTCTGCAACTATTAGTAGAATTTTTTTTATGGTAATGTGAATATTCAACGCTTTTAATAATTGTTTCACACAGCTGTTATGTAGCATACGTAACAAGTAAAATTTAGTTAAAATGCTTCCTTAATTTACAAAATATAATGAGAAAAAAAAACCCTATCAATGTTGCTATTATTAACTTACAGTGGTTATATGGGGGGTGGGGGGGAACTTACAGCGGTTATATATCCTCATCTTGTTTCGTTCCCAAAAGCTTGAGATATATACTTGAGTACTACACATTAAAGATGAATATTGCAGAATTACTGTTTTGATGTGCCATAATAACTACACACACTTTCTCCTAACACATATGTGATAAATATTTAGGGGTATTGTCCAAGGCTGTCTACATTTTAAGGGTCCTGTGCGAATTTAATTGAAATTAGCATCTTAGTCTTACTAATTGAATAATCTCCGATTGCTATGAAATCATAATTTACGGTTCATCCGTAAAAAAATGGATCTCGTCTAAAAGAGAGATGAAAATACCATTGTGTTTGTGGAAGAAAGCAATTAATGCATGAGTTAGTTTTTTGTTAAAGAAAAGTAGAAGAAAATAATACACAAGTTTTTTTTTTTCCTAGAGAAAAGTGAAAAGTTAATATATTAACTATAAGTTCCACTTAATCAATTGTAATATAGATAAAATCTTAGGAACTTTAACGAAAAGTTTACAGTAAAAAGTCAATCATGATATTATTCATTTTACCCTTTATTTTGTCCTTATCGTTCAAACTCAAAGTTTTCAAACTCTTTTCATTAGTTTTCCTTAAAATCATATGATAATTTTTCTTTTCAATTAAAAACTTTTTTATTAGAAAATTTATACTCATATGTAATACATAGGAGGATAAATTTTTTTTTGAAACCCCTCATAAATTATGGACTCTGTGCTTGCATACCCTAATACCCCATTTGGTATAATCAATCAGTACTAACAACTGCTGCAAATAAAAAGCTCACCTTCCGCCGGTGTCGTACTTATTGTGGTTGATGGATTTAGTACTTGGTATAGTTGCATGCATGAGTACAAACAATGCCCTAGGTTACCTGCCAATGACATTTATGATATTTGACAAATACTCTTAAATTTGCTTAGATAGACAATAGGACACTGTATAAGTTTGTGTAAACAGCTGGCAGTGAGATATAATCATATGAGTGTGGTAAATGTGGGTGAGCCAAAAATTGTCGGGAACTGTAACTTTTCCAAAGATGAAAATAATTATCTACAAATGTAAGGCTGTAGTTAAGCGTGAAAGAATGCATCTTGGCACATGTGAATCTCTCGTTGACGTAACACCGCCTCCTCGAATATCTCTCAGGCAAACTTTACAAGCCCAAACAACTTCTCTAAATCGAGAAATTTTTAGTTATGACGGGAACACAGATGGTACATCACGTGTTTTTATGTAAGTAATGAAAAATTTTAGTTTTTAAGTTATTAACCTTTTAATACACACAACCTATCATTTATATAAAGACACGTGGTGTACCACCTCGTGAGACCGTTACACTGAAAAATATCTCCTCTAAATCCAAAGTACCCCGTCGTTGTTAGTTTAGTGATGTTTTGTTTGTTTGATTTTGCTTTGTCTCTTTGTATACATGTGTGTCATACATATACACAACAATACGATACACATGCAGAAAATATTGACATGTCTGTTCTTGAAGTCCGTTTCAAATAATACATAATACATATATGCGAGCTCCTTTTTAGCATGGATCCTATATATTCTACTGTAACGAAAACCCTAACGCTAAACTTTAAGGTAAAACAAGATCCCTGCTAAAAAAACTGCTCCTATATACTTTGCGCTAAGTAACCAAACTTCAATATTCTTGAGGTAGTTTTTTCTGTTTGTTACGTAAATAAAGCATTTGATCATCGTGATATTCTTCTTGCATTTTCTGTAACTGCACTACTTATGGAATTCTAGTCTGTTGAGGAGTTAATGAAGGACAGTTTGCTTAGATACGTTTGTTAAATTTTTTACAATTTTAAGATTGGAAACTGCTTAATTTAGAGACTGGTGGGGGAATATATTCTCATATTCTGGGACTCTGCAGAGGGATTTGGCTATTTATAGATGGAGTGAATTTATATAAATTAAATTTTTGACGTTGAAATATCTAGCTAGTTATCACTTACTTCTTCACCTGCTTCAGTGGGATGGAAGCTACTTGTTTGGGATAACAGACAATCAAATGTGTTCATCAATGCCAGACACACAGCCTAAGGAGAATCTGTATTATTCTCTCGTGTGGGAGTAGGTCAAATAATGTATCGGGCCCGTACTCTTATGCCCCTTCTTAAACCCACTGGATATAAAACGACGTGCTTTTTCAGATATAAGGAATTACTGCAGCTCTCTAGTTCTAGGTCATGGGCTTTAGAGATGCCTTTCGGCACCCACCACATGCAGTAGCACTCAACTTAATTTGTTGCTACATGTTTACACTCTCATCTTAATTTTTGGTTATCGAATCGAATGAATAGACAAAAATTAATAGGGTGTGTAGAAAGTAAAAATGAGCATGTAGAAGGTAAAAAGAAGTGTGTGGATGACACAATACCTCATTTCTATTATTTAACTAATGAAAATCCATAAAATAGTTATATAAAATCATTTTAAAATGCTTTGAAACGCTTCCAAATAATTAAAATTGTTAGAAAAGCAATCGGTAGTGGTTTCTAAACAGGTGCTTCATTCAAGTAGCACTTCAAGTACTTTTTTAAGAATTATTTAGGTTTTTATTGACATAACATGTTTGTAATAGAAGTTCTTCCAGTAGGAAATGGTATGAGCTTAAGTGATGTTCAAAAACGCATTTTCAAACGAGACCTAAAGCTAGCAGTAAGCATCCCTCACCCTAATGTATAGAGGCCTGCCTATTTACTTGCACTAACTGAAACATTACCGTTTATGTGTAACTACCTCTTCATCTTTCAAAGCTTCGTATAAGCATACAAAGCTAGCTATTTACTATATGATTATGAAAGGATAATAATTTAAATGGTTGATTAAGGAAGATTTTGATATGCGTACGAACGTAGGTTGCCAGGTAAAGCATACGCAAGGCGGCAGCATGTATGGCTCACGGGTGCAAACGAGGTCGATAGCAAAACCTTTTCCAGAGCTATTTTGGCAAAGGTACCATCTATACTAAACAAAGCCAACCTCTATCTCCTTTGTGCAGCTTTATGAATACAATACTGTATTGTAAAACTAGCTGGCCTCAAATCCTACCTAGGGAGTAATTCCACACTCTATATCTGTTTTTGTTATCATGTTTCCTAAATTATTATTAAATAGTTTGGTAAAAGTAAGCCATCGAGATTAGCCTGATGGATGTCATGCATCACGTAATTTAGGTCCAGAGTTTGAAATCCGCTAATGTGTATGAGAGCTTGGCAAAGTAAGTACCCATAATGCAGACGTAACTTAAATCACTATATGTTAGAATAGTGTACAGCCTCATTGTGCTTAATTTTGAATTCGAACTTTTTAGATTAGAGTAGTTTAGAACGTTATGCTTAAAAATAAAACTAAGTACAATGGTAACGTCTTTCCATATAGTGTTTAATGAGATTATGTCTTCACTTATTAGGCATTATAAACTTAATTGTGTTTCTTTGCATGACTCTACAGAGTGCTCGTATACAGACTGTGGTGTGCATTCCTCTTCTAGGCGGCGTCGTAGAGTTTGGCACCACAGAGAGGGTACGTGATAATTTTTGTTTTTTTTGTTAGTCAAATTAAAAGGTCACCTTATTTATGCATGTTTAATTATGTATTAAAATATTTTGTTATTGTACGTATTAATTTAATGTAGGTTCCAGAAGACCACGCCTTCGTCCAACGCGTCAAAACCTTCTTCGTTGACCACCACCACCCTCCACCCCCAAAACCCGCCCTCTCCGAGCACTCCACCTCCAACCCCACCACCTCATCCGACCACCCACATTTCCACTCCTCAAACCTCCTACCCGCCATGTCCACCGACCCTCCTCTCAACGCCGCCCAAGAAGACGAAGAGGACGAAGAAGATGATAATCAGGAGGAGGACGACGAAGCCGAGTCCGACTCCGAAGCCGAAACGGGCCCCAATGGTGGAGCCGTGGTTCCCGCCGCAAATCCTCCTCAGGCTTTGGCCGCAGTTGCCGAGCCAAGCGAGCTCATGCAACTCGAGATGTCAGAAGACATCCGGCTCGGCTCCCCTGACGACGCCTCAAATAACTTGGACTCTGATTTCCACTTGTTAGCCTTAAGTCAGTCTAGGAATCCAGCTGATCAGCAGCGCCAAGCTGACTCGTATCGAGCCGAGTCAACCCGGCGGTGGCCGTCAGTACAAGAGCCACTGAGCAGCGGCCTTCAACCACCGCACGCAGGTACTATAAAAGTTAGTAATTAATTGGTATACCCTTCTTTTGTTTTGTTTTTTTTACTTCTTAATCTTAATAGAGTAAAATTTAAAATCAACAATTTATAGACATTAGTTTCCTTTAAAATGCAGGAATTTCAATATATCATGAACAAAGTATTATAATATATGTATTTAAATACTTTAAAACAATTTATAACTATTTATATTATGATAACACCTTATATTATGGTGTACCAAAGTGTGCTATACATTGAAAAATTCGACGCGCTGCAGCGATCCCTGAAAAACTCTTCCTTTCTCGGGATTGTACCACGTTGTCTGAACGAAAAAAGACAAAACCCTAAGGCAAAAGTTCAACCTGTATGCGTGGTTTTCCTAGCCACGTGAAAAAACTGGCCAATTTGCTCCTTTGATTTCATATTATATTTGGATTAGGATCAAAGTTTCAATTAACCTTCATAAAGTTCAATGTTAAATGTTGAATTAAGTACTTCTTAATCAAGCTTTCAACCTAATCATTATTATAACTAATTGTTTGTTTGTTGGTATTTTCTTGACAAATTATTGCAACCTAATTTGTTTAGTGTGTTCAGGACCCCTAGCGTTAGAGGAGTTGACAAATGATGACACACATTACTCGGAGACGGTCTCCACCATACTCCAGGGACAGTCGATTCGGTGGACGATGAATTCGTCCACCGATTATGCAGTTTGTTCGACTCAGTCAGCTTTCGCCAGGTGGTCGAGCCGAGTTGATCACCACCTCCTTATGCCGGCCGAAGGCACGTCCCAATGGCTTTTGAAATATATCTTGTTCAGTGTACCGTTCCTTCACTCAAAATACCGTGATGAGAACTCGCCAAAATCTCACGAGGGTGAAGCCTCCACTCGGTTGAGGAAAGGGACCCCACAAGACGAGCTCAGCGCCAATCATGTGTTAGCGGAACGACGACGTAGAGAGAAGCTTAATGAGAGGTTTATTATACTAAGGTCGCTTGTGCCTTTTGTGACAAAAATGGACAAGGCTTCCATATTAGGGGACACAATCGAGTACGTGAAGCAACTGCGTAAGAAAATTCAGGATCTCGAGGCACGTAACGTGCCGATGGAGGATGATCAACGGTCGAGATCATCCGGGGAAATACAAAGGTCGAGTAGTTGTAAAGATTTGCGAAGTGGACTCCCAGTAGTAGAGCGGACACAGGCCGGCCACGGGTCGGAAAAAAGGAAGTTGAGGATTGTGGAAGGAAGTGGTGGCGTCGCCATTGCTAAGCCTAAAGCAATGGAGGACTTACCACCTCCACTGCCGCTGCCACCACCTCAGCCAGAGCCGTCACCAACACCTATGGTGACGGGAACTTCTCTAGAGGTGTCAATAATCGAGAGTGACGGGTTGTTGGAGCTCCAATGCCCTTATAGAGAAGGGTTATTGCTTGATGTGATGCAAACACTTAGGGAGCTAAGAATTGAGACCACGGTTGTCCAGTCCTCATTGAATAATGGGTACTTCGTAGCTGAACTGAGGGCCAAGGTACGTAATTTATGTAGTATTTCACTTTCACCATGCAATATTAGTTAATGAGAATTATTTTTCTGATTTTTTGACATTTTTTTAATTTCATTTTTTTCAGGTGAAGGATAACGTGAGTGGCAAGAAAATAAGTATTACGGAAGTGAAGAGGGTGATAAATCAAATTATACCTCAATCTGACTCTTAATCCGGTATTGGTTGTGTTTGTGTAAAAATCTGCAGGACGATTTAGGGTAAGCAGTTTGTGTACGTAATTAAAGAGTTTTGGAGGGGGAAAAAATTGGAAAACAAAATATTCTGATTGGTGTTTATGGGTCATCAGTGCTACTTACTGTACAATGTTAACTAGAACATTTTTTTTTTCTTTCTTTTTACCAATTGGTGTGTATTGTTTATTCCCCTGTATTGTAATCTAACAAAGTGTATTATTTCTGAGACATTTGGCATAATCTAAAAATCATTATATCTTTCATGTTTTGTTGTTGTTGCAAAGTCCTTCGTATTCCATTCGTCATATACCCATGCTATGAACTTATAATGTGTTTAATTCTGGCAAGAGGCGTGTATTCCAACTAGTTAAGAGCATATTCTATTGCACTCGAAGTCTTGAGTTTAAATTCGCCTTCTCCTAATCAAATGGTCTACAATCGAAGCAATTAACAACACTCCCAAACCATCATTCTACACCTCTCCAAAAATGTCATTACACGAGGAGTGAACGTCTTGGAGTGCTGACGATAGTATACAACAACAACCAAATTCTATCTTACTAAGTAAGATCAACTGTATGAATCCTTGCGCACGGTTTTGCGCTCAGTCTTCCGTTAGCTCCAAGCATCCATCTAAAATATACAAAAGTTATGCAAAAAGGAAAATTCATGGGGAACCAATCCGCGTAGAAATGAGGATAAACAGCTAGAACTTTTATAAACTCATGGTCATGGTAAACATCTAATAACTAGTCAAAACTGAGGTTCAAAAATTGTAGCTCTAGCCATAATTTGATCATGAGAAAGACAAACGACAAGCCAAAAATCTACACGACTATGAATTTGTACAGCATATTTCAATCCTGAAACCCGGAAAATCGAATTTGAGTGAAATTTTTATCGTAAGGCTGTGCCATGCTCCGGTAGGTAACTGCTCAGATCATCGATAACAAAATCTCCTAAGTTGGCCAAACTCTTCCGTGCAGGACTGATAACTGGCCAACGACGAACCAAAAACCCACAAACCGCGACACAGCTTTCAGGCAGACTCCTTAACGCAGCAAATCATTAGCAATGCTTTCGCCCATCTTCTCTAAGTCTTCTTGGGATAAAAGGGTTTTCTTACCGCTGCCGCCACCAACCTTATCATATGGTTGAGCCATCTTCCTAAGGAACTGTTTTCAAGATAAGAAAAGATTTAACATAGCAAAAGATAAATCGCATGCAATTCTAATCAACTGCCAGAAGCTTCAACAAGGTGAAAGTTCGATTTTATCATCATAACACTGGGTGATTCTGGCAAAAAAAGGAAACTAAAAACGCTTGGTATTTTTAGATATTTTTCTGACTCAGTTGAAAAAGTAGCAATCGCACTTCGTCAGCCCAAATAAGATGTGTTTCAATGCTTCGGTTTTGATCTTTGGGTCCCAAAATCATCTAGCACAGTTCTAAAGGGATGGTTTACTAGGTCACAACAGACTGGTAAAACAATCGATGAACGACTCGCAAGGAAAACGACAAAAACAAAGTCTAATAGACATGCATATTTCAGGCTAATCAATAAACGTAATAAGATAGTAGAAATATGTGATAACAAATAAGGACAAACCTCTCGTGCTATATGCAGAGCCATGTCCGTGCTCAAGTTCAGATGTGCATCACGTAAATGCGACAGTATCCATCCAGGCAATTTGGATCGCTTGTCATGACGGCTATATCTGAAGTTGAAGTTAAGCATCCAAAAATCAGTGCCTAATGTTGAACTAGAGCTTCCAGTAGTGAATTCATGATATTGGAATTCAACTGATAAAAACAGAAAACAGGAACACAAACCTTTTGTCAGCAAAAATCATCATGCCATAGTCCGCTTTTGACCGGATGACTCGGCCTACACATTGAGCTGCTTGTCTCTGCACCATACAGAACCCAAAACGTTTAGAAAACGTGTCTTAAAAAAGCAAGTATTTCTTATACGTTATGAAAGGCACTGCAATGATACCAAGGCATCAAACGTCAAAAAGTCTCCTTCCTTTATTTGAAAGGTATCCCGCAAGTATTCCAGCCGTGCAAGCAAAATCCTGCGAGAAAAAGTATGTCAAGCCACAAACGTAAAATTTGTTTCAGTCCAACAAAACCCCCAAACACTAAAATTTAAAACATGCAGAAAATTTGATTCAAAATACCCTTTTTCAATAAATAAAACAAAAGAGATAAACTCACTTGCTTAATGTGTACTGGAAAGGAATGCCAAACATGATCACCAATCGTCCATAATGTCGATCAAAGTCTATTCCTTCAGCTACTTTTCCTCTGTGAAAGTACATACATAATATTACTCATGAGAGAACTGTGTCACCTATCAATTGTAATATTGAAAGTTCTGAAATGTGTGTGGCATGGAACAATGGATAGCTTTCTAAATATGACAGCGTACACAAATAGCAAAAGGGTACTCCATCCTTTTTTTTTTCCTTTTTGTGTGAAGGGCACTCCATCCTTTTTATTTTAATTGCATATTAATAATAAAAAATTCTGAATGTTTATGTTACCTGGCAACAGACAAGAAGACAGCACCCCTCCCACAATCACAAGCCTTACGATAATTGTCAAGAGCCAAGGTAGTCTCTACCACATCTTGGGTCTCAATGAAAACAAGCTTATGCTGCATTATTTCCTACGACAATTGGAGCAGTAAGCACCTTTCTGAAAAACCAACTTCTTCGAAAACTTGGAGAAGAGGACAAAGAAAGGGTCCACATATACCCAGGAAAAGCAAGAGACAGAGATAGCACAGTTACCTTCAAAATTCCATTTTCATTCCAGCTATTGACTATCATATCCATATAAGAGTAACTGACAAAAAAACATACAACCCCATCTGGAACAACAGAAACCATCTCCAGCAGCAACCTCCCATAGTTCCTTACTACGCCAAGATCACTTCTCATATCATATTTGGTACTTACTGGAAGCTGATCACTGAAATTATATCCGAGAGCAACCTTTAGATACTACCTAATAGGATTAAATGCTAAATATAATAGGCAACTTATGATATGATAAGAACAATAAAGTTTACAACTCCCCTACTACAATGAATCAAGAGAAATGAAATGTAAGCACAGAAAAACTTTTCTGATGTTTATACCTTCCACGGGTGAGAACCATTGGGCATATGCAATCTCTTGTTAATGACATAGTAAAACTTCGACTGACGACAGGATGGAAATTAAGAAGACGGGGGTAGAGATCAATCGGGCTCAATGTTCCAGATGTAATCACAACTGATTGAAATCTATCAAATACAGGCTTTATGGCAAGTGAAGCATCATGACAGCAAAGCTGGAATACCAAATATGAAAAGACTAGATTAGAACTGAAAACAACTTCAGTCCATCCATTACCAAAGCAATATAAGTAGATCAAGCAAAGGCAGACACTCTTACAGTAAATATGCAAGGGAACATATTGCAGGAAGATTTTATAATAACCATCACATCATTAGTTTCAATAGAGTGGACATAAAATTTTAAAAATTGTTGAAAGTGGTGTAATATGTTTAACCAATTGTTCAATTTTCAGATATCAATCAATCTTCATTTGTATTAAAAATGTAATTTGAAAAGAAAAAAACACGAAAACTAACCTGTAAAACAGGATCAGGAATGTGTGGCATTCTCTCATCAAATGGTTCAATTATAACAGAGAATCCACGAGTGTATGTTCCCACAAGTGTCGCAAAGTCGCAAATCGTTTGAATGTGTAAGAATTCATCTGTGTCAGTAATTTCCAACGTCATCATTAGTGAGTGTAGGCGATCATAACAAAACTTCAGAGTTTTCTGGTCAATTCCAGCTTGTGTACTGACAGTGGCAACAAAACTAACAGGGCCTTCCTTCTCAACATTCTCGGTTTCGAGACGGCCTTCCAGATGATTGACCAATCTTCGTAACACATGCACAAAATGGTCTGCTTTACGAATATTTCCAGGCACAGCCTCCTTCAGAATATCATCAGGTAGAGCAGGATTTTGAAGCCAAGTATCTGTGACTGCATATGCAGAAGAAATAACAAGTTATGAGAACTCGAGAAATCATCAAGCAAAAATTAAGTTTCAATGGAAGAAAATCATGGGAATGAGCAATCAACATACTAGGTAGGTTTCCTCCTTGTGCCAAACCCTCAACTAGCCGGTTGTATTCTTTACGCAATCTATCTGCATCAGTGGCCTTGAACCTACCTACCATGTCAAGCAAATGAATGAAAATCTGTATTAAACGTAAGAGCCCTAACTAAGAAAGCTGGAAACAAGCCTATCTAGGAATAATCTTAGCCAGTACTTTGAACAAACCCTGATAAAATAAAAAGAGACGGATAAGTGATGCAATGCGTAAAGCCCCCTCAAAATTACGGAGCTGAGAGAGTTTGAATTCAACAAAACCATAACCAATCATTTCCAAACAAAAGAAGCACCTACCTTTCAATGTCATGCTGCATCTTACTGAGATTCCTCCTGGCACCCTCAATTGTCTGCCTCCTCACGCTAACACTAAGCGCTTCGATGCACACATTATCAATGTTATGAGCCTCATCAAACACCACAACAGACTCCTTTTGCATTTCCTTGGAAATAATCCCAGCCACTTTAGGATCAAGCATGTACTGATAACTATAAACCACCACATTCGAAAACTGAACCATATGCCTCGCCAAGAAGTAGGGGCACCACCCTTTCTGCTTCCCATACGCCCTCAAATCCTTAATTTTCACACAAAACAAACCAACCCAATTGCAATCACTCCATTCCGAGAAAACATAAACAAAATTTTCAAAACCCAATTCAAAGAAACTAAATTTTCAAAAACCCAATTGACCAATACCTGCAATGTATAAACCCCAGGAGGCAAAACAGCTCCAGACCCAGCTCTCTCATACTCCTCAAAAAACTCACAAGTCGGCACATTTGGGTTTTCCGCCGCCAAGTTCCTGACCCAGCTGGCAGTCAATTTCCGGCACGCCGCATCCACGGAATCCCGATTCTCCGCCGCCAACACCGTCGGATTAACACACAGATTCTTCCTCGACGAAAGCCCCACCGCCAAGATCTGGGCCTGCGGACCCAGATGCTTGACCTGGTAATTGTGGAGGAGCTTGAGCTCGGCGAGCGTCTTCTCCATCTCGTGAACCGTGCGGGTGCAGTAGATTAGCTTGACGGGGTTTTGGGGCTTGGACAGAGTGTAGGAGGTGATGAGAGAGAGGAGGGCGATGGTTTTGCCGGTGCCGGTGGGCATCTCGAGGAGGCAGTGGCCCTTGGCGTCGAGGGCGCGCTTGAGCTCGAGCATGTAGGCGTATTGCTCCGGGTATATGTGGTCGTACGGGAAGTAGACCGTCACGTCTTCTACCTGGAACTTCATGGTTTTTGTCAGGTTTTGGGTTTTGGCTCCGACTGAGACGGAGAGGGACGGTGGCTCTGGTTTGTATGGAGACGTCGGGTTAGAAGTCCGGTTGTACGATGGGCTTTAATCCATATTTTTTATGGACTCTCTCAACGGCCAATGTAAATGGGCCCAAACAAGGGGAATGATATATATGTGAAGGAAAACTAACGAAAAGTTCAAAAAAAAATTTAGTTTTAATGAAAAATAATAAATAAAGGTATAGTGAATAATACCAGATAAAGGAAAAAATGTGGTTTTTCGTTAAAAATGAGCAGTACCTAATTTGTTTCGTTAAAACTCCCTATATTTGACGTAGTGCACCATAATTATGGTAAAATCAACAGTCAAGATTAACATGAAGTACACACAAAGTTAAAAAGAGTGTGTTGACATCATTATTCTCATTTTATTGATTCAGGACGTGACGGTCGGTCTAGCTATTCCATGAAAGGCATTCTCCCAAATAATTTTTTTGTATTAAGTCGCAATAAATATTTAAAAAAAATTATAAACTTATCGATTTATAAAAAAAATTATTGTCAAAAGTCGACAAATAGTATACACACGAGGATTTAGATTATCTCCGAATCTTCTCATTGGAGATCTCAGGGATCAATGCATAGTAACCGTTCATTAAAGATCATACGACAATAATTTTTTCTTTTTTTTTTATATATATATTTTTCATACAAAGCGAGACTGCTTTACTTTTAAAAATATAAAAAACATTCAATTGTGGACGCACGATATTTGATGAATGGTTACTATGCATTGATCTCCGGGATCTCGAATGAGGGGATCCGGAGAGGATCTAAATCTTACACACAGCACCCTCTACCCTCATATCAATCAAATCATAAATACCGAGAGAGGATCCTCGTTAGATCCTCCAATCACATCCTTTTATTGTACATCGTGCGGCCAGTTTTTGTCTGGTACTGTTTATATTCAATTTTAAATAAAAAAAATTTACAATAATTTCTAACCATACGATGTACGATGAATATATGTGATTGGAGGATCATTATGATCCTCACCAAAAGGATCCGACAAGGATCTTCCTGGATAAATACCTCTCTTACACACAAGTTCTCTCTTTCTCTGAGCTTTGGAGCTGCTAATGGAGGCAGAGCTGTACCAATGTTCAATATATAGGTATCGATAGAAATATCAATATGCAAATTTGTGAAAAAAATCAATAGATATATTGATATCAGTTGTTTTCGAGAGAAATGATGAAAATTTAAAATGAAACTTCAGGGAATGTTGAAAATTGGTTTAGACGAAATGTAAAAGTTTATCTGATACTTAATTGATATGTCGAAAATATCGACGAATTTTGTTGATTTTGACTGAAATTTAAGAGTTTCTCCGATATGAGATGAAGTTTGAACTTCACCTCCTTTCCATATTTTTCTCTGATTTTTCCGATATTCCGTATCAAAGAAATTTCAAAAACTGGCTGTACCCAAACGGAAATGCACCACCCGCGAAGATTCCGTCTTAAACGTCTTAATATAGATAATAGATGGGTGTCTATATATACAAAACATAGGGTGTCTTATATCGTCGATACAAACCGTGGTTGGTTTACAGTGCACTGAACAAAACCCCGCCATCGATGCTTTTCCATTTGATACAGAAACCATGCCGGCAATGAGTCTTCGCTTCGTAGACAATGAATGAAGCATTACATACTACTCTAAGCCACCAGACTTCGTACCCTTTACAGCATATTGCGATGCCATAATCGTTTCTGGTTTCTGGTTTCTGCTGGAGGTGTTTCATCAGTCTAAGAATTCCAATGCTGCCAAAAATGAAGGGAGAGAAAAAGTTGTCGTTAGCATCACCTTCTCCGCAGAAGTTCTTTCATCGGTTTTTGAGCGAAGGAGCACCATCACCTGAAGACGAGAAGGCACAGCCTATTTGGGAGTTATGCACCATACCGGCTTAAGGCTTTACTTAAACTTGGCATTACATTATATGCCTGATATGATCTTCTAAGTTCAATAATAGAACCCACCTGCACAATCAATAGTCAGAACTACTTGCAAGAGTTGCATAAAATATAACGCAGTAGCGCAAACCATTCAACCCGGTAGAATTTAGTACATCAGGTAAATTTTTTTTCCATAGGAAGGCAAGCATGAAAACATAGACCATCAAGTTTATGCAAGAAAAAATTATTAATCAAATAAACGGTCGGTTTATGGTCTATTTGGGTAAAGCAAAGCTGAGAAAAGTAAAGCCAGGTCAGAATATGGTAAACAAATAAGAACCCTAGATACTTAACGTCCTCTAAATATTCATTCAAACGCCAGAACTTTTTTACAGCTACCTTGAGTTAATGATCAAAAGAAAGGTAACACACACAAAAACAAACAAAAGCATTCTATGGCCGTGGATTTAGTGGCATACTCAGCATTTCATAACTTATACTTGGTACTGTACTTACTATTATTAGGACTGATGTCAACCCAATTGCAAATCCCGCATTGATATTGCGTAAATAATGGTCGATTATGCTTGATGCTGTTGCCAAGATACTTAACAATAGCCCCCCTGCGGAATTTCCACCACAGAAAAAAAAAGCAAGCAAAAAAGAGTTCAATGGGCACCAATGACAAAGGAACTAAGTATTAAACAACAGGTAGACACGATGAAAGAGAATTATACCCCAGAAACGTGTCGATGCCTGAATCTTTGTAAGGTACTCAATTGTAGCCTTCCCAGGTTTTATGTTTGGTATCCTCGCACCCATCTTATTCAAGTAATCAGCAATTTCCTTGGGCAAGTTGGCCTGGACAAGTATTTTTTATTAACAAAACGAGCAAACTTTTCAACAGATGAGATTAAGTTAGAGCATTTACATGGTGGTGTTGGTGACTCTGATATAACTTAGTATATTTCTATTAACATCTAAATGTTTAAATATCATATTTACTACGGATTTTTTAACCAAGAATTCTAAATTCCTAAGTCATAAGAGAAGGCGTTAGCATTAAGAAACTACTGATAACCAGACACTATTTTCATATTCAGACATGTAAGCACAAGAAATTTTATGCAGAAGTATAGAAACACCAAGACAACTATATCACTACTAGTTGGGGTTTAAAGTACTCTTTTACTGTCTTGTAGCCTGCAGATTGAAGAATGAGCAGAAAGCAAGGTGATTCTAGAATGATTATATATATATATAATGTTAAGAATAAACTTACAATGTCAAATATATTGAATAAGAACACAAAAAACGCATATATTGAGTAGTACACCCAAGGCCCTGCACCAATAGTATTTTCGGGGTTCAATATCTCCTTAACATGCTCCCAGAAAGGCGAACCAAGAATACTGCCAACAAACCACATTATCAGAAAGTTGTAAAGTTCAACTTTAAAACAGAAAAGACCAAAGTGTAAATAGAATATTTAAGGAAAGCTTTCTGGGTCGGCCAGGAAATGATGCTGCCAAATAAGAATTTTTAACCTTGCAAGAATGCTGGGAAATGCCAAGAGATAAGTAGTGGTGAGAACAGGCTGCATTCCTGATGGGTTAATGGTAAAAGGGATATAGGGCTCCACTTCGGTAATAGGTGAGTCATCTCTGCCCAAAACACAAAAGACCAGAAAATAGTGTCAGCCAGCAGAAATAAAGTATACAAATTTTTATATGTCAAATTATAGAAGGTAGAGTATGGTATGATGGCTTCTACTAATCTGTTAATCGATCATGAGATCAGTTTATAAGCAATAACGGCTAAGAACGGCCATCTATAATCAACCACACCATGTGTAGAGAGAAGTATGCACTACTCAGTGTCTTTCTCTAAAAATTATCACATCCCATCCAAATGGTAATATTTGAATTACCTTGCAGCAGAAGCAAGCTTAAAACCATAGTACTGCAGCTTTATCTTCCTGCACCCTTCAGTCACCACAACTGCCCACATAGTGACTATAGTGAAAACGCCCAATACTGCAAATAAATATGGGCCCCAACTAACAGAACTTCCTGAAATTAATAAAATAAAACATGAATCACTAAACTTTAAAACTTGAAGTTAAATGATATCTGTCAGAGTTCTAGAGGTAGGATAAGCAAATTTACAGAATTAAATGTTATCTGACGGGAAAATTGCGCCCAACACACGTAATTTAATGGATTTTGTTATATCACATACCTGAGAGCTGAGACAGCATTTTGTATAATGTCTCTGTGTAGCCAATCAATATTTGTACACAAATAATTAGAGATGAACCTTGACCTGAAATGTGAATTACCACTTACCAGTCAGAGAAGATAGAGATTATAATCCCATACACAATAAGATAAAAGAATGTACAAACAATTTTTATATTAGAGAGGTATAGCGAGATCAGCAAGAACAAGCAACATTTAATGTTGTTTGAAAGTACCGTGAACATATTAAAGAAATAAAAAGCGACCCTATTGGAACGATACTATTATCTTAAGACCTCACATATGTACTAACAGTCACCATCAGTGAAAAACAAGTATTCCACAAGGACCCGTAAAAAGTGACTCTATTGGAATGATACTATGATCTTAAGACCACACATATGTATTCATATAATTCAACTATGTAAAAACTTTCCCTAAATCCAGCATCCGAAAAATGTTAAATTATAGTGACTGGTGACAATGAACAGTAAAATCTTTCTTTGAAAAGAAAAAAAATGAGGCCCGGAAAGGCATCCTGACAGAATTATGGGGAATATTAGGACAATGATACAACTCCAGCCAAGTAACCAACATATCAAGTATAGTACCAAATCCAGATTCTGAGATGGTATCACAAATCCACGTCATTGCCATTGCTCCACAAACCAATAACATACTTGTCACCATCACATGCTTGACCCTGCAAAATTCCAAAGCATAATCATACTCCTAGCAACAGATAAATATCATCTTCGATCTCACAAATATAACTTACCAACTAAAACAACAAGAAACCTACAAGACATGCAATTATTATTAAATAGAAAAGAAAACGAACCATGCTAACTGCTAAGTGCATGGTGGAAAAGAGAACCTAGGTAACTACATCTATAAGAACTTGTGACTAGACCCAAGATATACTCAAAATCAAAATCATTGTTGAAAATAACGATAGATATGCTGCATTACCTGTAGCTAGCTGCATAGATTGAATATGGAAGTGAATAACAAGCAAGTATGATAGCTTCCACTATTGCAAAGCCGAAAGACAGCCACCATCTTGAATAGAAAAAAAAAACGAAACATGTTCAAAATCTTGAGAGACAAAACTGGTCCAAAGTAAAAGTCACAATCAAATTGTGTAACAAGAACTTGGCTCACTGCTTGAGATGAAAAACTAGACACACATATAACTCTTAATCTTCTCATGACCATCTAAGCCTTCCTTCCGCAGCTTTACCAGGGAGGGAACAACATGACAGAGTACCTGTACATCGATATTGAGATTTTTCAATATATAACTTTATTGTATTACATTCCAACTTTCCTCACAAGATTAAGCACATTTAACATTTATCCATGTAGTTTT
Source organism: Pyrus communis (assembly GCF_041283825.1). Lineage (NCBI taxonomy): Eukaryota > Viridiplantae > Streptophyta > Magnoliopsida > Rosales > Rosaceae > Pyrus > Pyrus communis. The sequence goes on from NC_142567.1 coordinate 1,990,345, forward strand.
GTTGGTTTCAAAGTTGTCTATTCGGTGAACAAAAACCAAACTAGCTGACGAAAAGAATTAACCTGCATGATGATCGACGCTATGATTTGAGGACTGATTCCAAGCTGAAAGAAAGACATTTTAAGCTCTGCTGCAAAATCACCGAGTTCATCTGGCAGAAAACAACATGAACGACGATCAGACAATTGCATAAACAACCATACACATGGAAGAAGAATGGTCATTACTCACCAACAGATCCCGATACAAAGCTTAGGTAATCTTGAGGGATTAACCTTCTATCAAATCCAGGCAGAGGAATGAAATAACCGACACGACTAATCACAATTAGCACTGCTGTCACAAACAGCCTCCTCCTAATCTCGCTCTTGAAGAATGATTCAGCAGCATTATTAACCACTGAACTCAGGCGCACGAAATTCAGAAACCGGTTTCTAAACGTCATAGATCCCGCCTGCTCCGCCTTTGCATTCTCAACCGCGTTCTGTTTTGAAATTTCCGTCCTGTCACTCCCACTCGACGGATTAACTTCAACATTTAGAGACTCTGGAGGTGTAGCCTCAACATTTGTATAATCATTCACGAACTGTTTCGAGAACTTAACAGAGACTCTTCTGTTCAATCTGGACAATAAGGGACTGTTTGGAAACATGAAATTTCTAGGGTTTGTCCTAAGTGAAACATAGCTATTCCTAACAAGGGGCAAACAACAAATTTGAATTTCACCACCTGAAACTGCACCTGCAAGGAAAATGAACAGAAAACCCCTATCAAAACACACAAATTTCACCCGAAGATACAAACTTTCACAGTTCCACCCAATCGAAATTCAACACGAAAACATTTTCGATGCATACACAGCTAGAAATTACTGGATTAAGTTTACCAAGAGATTACTAAACCCAACAATACTCCGAATTTTCCACGAATTCTGTAACTTTCCTGCGTTTTCTCGGGAAACGAACAGGAAATACTGACCTCGAGAATTTTCGGGTGAAAGCTTGGGATGGAAGCGTTGCGAGCTCAGAAGAGCGGCTTCCATGGCGGGACTGAGAGAGCAACAGAGAGCAGCGGGACTTTTCAGTTCGGTTAAGCTGAGAAAAGGCTCATCTTTAAGAAGGGGAATAATCCCCTGCTTTATTCTCTCGTTTTGCGTTATTGACTAGATATTCCCTATTGGTCATGTTAGGTCGGCGAGGTCACATTGTAACTATAACACAAGGGGATGATAAATCAAAGAGGAAAGAATAGATATTGATATTATTGATTTTTTCTTTTTTCTCTATGTATTTTGATAGCAGTCGGAACGCTTTATTTATAGAGCAACTCCAAACGTATTAATTACACCCTTTGAAAACTACATTACTATGTGTGGGTATTTGATCAATTTTCAATAGCACGAATTTCCTGATTTGATGGATTAAGAGGAAGGGATCCGAAGAGGATCCCTTTCCAAATAATGAATACAATTTTCGTTTGATCGGAACAGCGTACATGTCTGACAGTCTACTAAACATTTTATTTTTTTAATTTTGGTTATTGTTGGATTACTACAACCTTTGTCTGGTGGTGAAATTATAGCTTGTAAATTTGCAATATCAATTTAAGTTCATAAGCATCACATATAACACAATTATAATTTATCAAAGCACTGGTATAAAATGGAAGCCTTTAGCTGTTTATTTAAGCTTACATTACATGAGCTAGCCGTACACATCAATCATAGAGCAAGAGAGCTTTAGCCTTTATGATGATATAGTTTCTTGTGTATTTGTAATAATCGTTCTTCGTATTCGCCATTAGTAAGTCCATTCCTTTGGAAGAAACAATTCTGGTGAAGAATTCGGATTTTGGGAAATAATGTAGTATTGGGTAGACGAAACATCCTTATTCCCGTTCTTGTTTTGAGTTGCCAAGTAGTCTTCACTTTTTCGCTTGTGATCTTTAAAATCTGAAATTAGAATTCCGAATTTCTTAGCAACGTACGATAAATCAACAAAATATATCTCAACCAAATTAAGTAAAATATGATATATCAACTATGAGGGGGGATTCATGGCATTATTTTTTCTACACAACTTTTGACATACGTTTTTGTAAGGCCCACTCTGTATTGTATTCAATGATCCGTAAGGCCCACTCCATATTGTATTCAATGATCCAAACTGTCTATCTTTTAGATATTCTCTCAAATATCATGTCTACCAAAAAATACCCAAATCTGAAACTATATGACTAATGAATAAAGGGTTTAGTGTTTCTTTATAGATCCGTATTCCCTTATTTTCTTCACCACAAACGAATGTCTTAATGATTTTAGATTTGTCTAATTTTTTGTAAGGATGATCTATGAACGATGCTCTAAAATACAGACGGTTCAGATTGTTAAAATATGTTAAGGAGTGAGTTCCACAAAAACGTGTGTAAAAAAAATGTAGTGTAACGGATCCGCCTCTCAACTTTATATATTGTTTGTATAGATCATATAACTAACCTTGTCGAGGTGAAACTTGCAGGCCTAGTGCATACACGTTGAGATTCAGAGCTTGAACCACACGGGAGGGCAGCAGAACGGGAGCACAAGCTGCATGCAAGGCAAATATTAACAAGGGCATTTCGATTTTCGCCAGTTGATTTTGGTCATTTGATTACGCTGATTATTCACGTACGTATCTTAACCAAAACTAAGAATAATATACCCGAAAAATGACCAAATTAAAATCTAATCCGAAATTAGGGTTACCTACATACCTGGTTTTTTGGTTCTGTGGAAGTGGGTGCCTGCTCGTTGTGGAAGAAAAACGCCCGTGCCACATGATTTTTGGCTAGAATCCAGGAAAATGGCTTGCATTCCAGGTCCTCCGGATGACCAATTCACATGGACTTTTGGTCTATGATGTGGTCTCATTGAGCTAGATATTGAATTCTGCAATTCACAAATTGTCTTAGTCAAACAAAATATATACGAATATACAATAGTACTACTGCATTCAAGTCCGAGATCGAAATTTTGAATCTCCTCTCATTAGTAAAATAAACACCAACAGGTCAACAAAATTGGCTGAGTTGGTAAGGATCGTTCTTTCGTTATACTAAGGCCTAGGTTCAAATCACGTTGCCGGTAATCTCTTTTGGTGGGTGATATGTAAAAACCAAAAAATTGGCTAAAACTCATCCGTAAGTTCTCAAAGAGAATTGTATTATACCCTGCCTTTGGGATGAGGTAGCCTACCCTCCTCTAAACTTTTCGGTACCAAAAAATACACCAAAAGAATTTATTTGTTTAATTTCAATGCACTAATTTTGAAATATTTTACTTAATACCTAAGCCATGCATTGACAAGTTTCGAAGAAACCTTCCCTTGATCACAACTCTAAATTAATGACTCTCCCAAAACACTCCTTCAGCTAAAATTTTCCAACTAAATTTCTTTTTCACTAAGATCAAACTATGCTTTAAAGTTAATTGGTTGCAAAATAAGATTGACAAAATTAACTAACAATTAGAAAGATTAGGTGGACCAGTACAAGACCTAAACGTGACAGTTGAGTAATATATTATGTAGTCTCGTGACAGGTAATCGTTAATTACATGTTATACAATCAAACACAAACACTAATATAACCAACACAGAAGGACTCAGTGGTTGGAGACGAATTTCAGGCCCGTAGTCCACAACCCATCTTGAGTTTGATTTCTGACACTAGTGAATCACACGATAGTTGCCAGATGAGGCTGAAATAGTTTATCTATGAAAATCCTATCTCCTATTCCCCAAACCATGTCAAGAATGTCGGAACCTGGCCAGTAAACAAAATCTCCAAAATTCAAGCAAAAAAATCCCATCAACCCATGATATTCTAATGCAGAAAATACTTCGCTCAATCCTCGAAAGTAACCATTTTCATTTTCTCTATCAATCACCGTTTGACGTTTGTGCAGAAACTTTTATATTGCTGTTTTTATTAAACTATTTCCATGTATATGTAAAACCGTGGATTGCAGTAAGGAAGAAATGACTCGTACGAGCGAATGAAAGAAACACTGCCATGCTAAAGGTAATAAACCAATTCGTACACGTCAAAACATACAAAATCACCATCGATGGACAGAAAAGAAAACGAAAGTGAAGGCAGAAAGAGTACGCACCAAATGATCATTGTGGTGGTGGTGATGGTGTTTTGCGTGGAGCCTCGAATTTGCCTGCAAATTATAAGATAAATCAAATTTTAATAAATTCGGAACAATGATGGATAAAAAACCTAGAAATTAAATATCAAATTCTGTACTTAGAACAAGAAGAGATATAGCTGAATAAAACTGCTATCATTTCACCGAACGAAAAAGAGAGTATAAATATGAGAGAGAAGAGAGAGAAACCTTTGTGTCACATATTGCTTCATCCAAAACTTGTGACGGCAGCCACAACATTCCTTCTTCAAAACAAATCTCTCCTTCTTCATGAGCAGCCATGGAATATACAGACACAGAAATACAATAGAGAGAGAGAGAGGGAGAAAGCGTTGAGAGTTGCGATTGAGTTAACTTCTAACCTGCAACGCAACTAAATACTTGTGGTGCCAACTTCTGACCTGCAACGCAACTAAATACTCTCGCACTCTCTCTTTCCTCTCGCAGGAAACAGAACCAAATTTTAGAGAGAGAAAATCACCATATGTCATAGCCAAATAGGAGTCTTTCATGTGGGTAAAATTGCTTTTAATTAAATTAAAAATTTTCCCTGCCCTCATCTCGTCTTTACTATTTAATACAGAATTAGAGAATACTCTACATACTAAAAACTCCTCACATTTATATTCTAAATAAAAAAATATCTTAATAAAGCCATTTTTTTATGAACAAACCTTATTATCTATGGGGAAGAGGGGTGGACTTAGCCTAGTAATAATGTGGTTCAAACTTGTCTTAGATGAGAATCGAACATAAGACCTCTCATTTACAAGGAAAGAAGTATATCACTGGATCGTAGTAGTAAGAGGCTTAATGAAGCCATTTTAAGTAAGGGGCTTAATGAAGCCATTTTAACTTCCCATAAAGCCTTCACACACTCCACACTTTCAAAAACAAAAGCCCTCTTCATCGCTTTTAAAAAAACCTCGTTCAGGATCGCCGAAGAGTTCAGAAAACTCACTCTAGTCTTCCCAAGTTCATCTGCTATTTCAAATTTTTATTTTTGGAGGGGTGGGTTCAGATCGTTTTGTATAAAAAAAAAAAAAAAAAAATGGGGGTTTCAGGTACATGTAGATTTGGAGTTTTAGGTTTTCTCAAAGCAAACCCTTTCATTCCGAACTAAAGAATTCGGAATCAATCAAATATTCCCAAGTAGGATTTGAACTTATGATCAGTCAATTAACAGCCGACCGCTTTACCACTTTGTCAATAAGACGTTATCTAATGTCTGGCTCATCATCTTTTGCTAGTTTGCACTATTTCATTCTGCACAAGATACCATATATTTCTTGGTGTTTACGCAGTAGAAATGTCAAAATGTCATCCTAATTCTTCGAGAAACATCAACATATTTAATGCTTTTATTGTATTTCTTCAACCACAACACATAGCAGAAGAAAACATCATATATTTCAGGCATAATGGTACAAAGACAAACATATAAACATTTTTGGTCATATACCTTTTGCGGTTAAGGTTGATCTTCATAGTAATGATGGGACAAACATATTAACAATATGTGTTATGATATGACTGGACAGATAGTCTAGTAATCCCTCATGATGTTCACACCAAAAGATTGTTCCAGAACATAGCAGAGCCGAGAGATTTTTTAATGTACCTGGAATACGGACGGTACATTATATGTCATTAAAAAAAAAATGGAGGATTTTCTTTTTAAGCGTCCCTCAACTCATATAATGACATATAAAACATGTGTCTGTATTCCGATCACACTAAAAAAATTTCTCAAACTCAATTCAATCATGATTGGAATTTTGAAAAGTTATGAGTTATTATCTTTACATAACTGAATCTTAACGATAGGATTTAGTTTTACTTGCGTATTAAACTTATGTTGTTGACTGAATGCTTCTTTTAGATTCAAATTCGACATGATCTTATGTTGTTGATCAACTTCCCTTATTTTATTTTATTTTCAATCAAGGTCAACTATAATATCCATTAAACCATGGACCCTAACAAATCTAACTGAGATCACCGCTCCAAAATTAGAAATGCAAGGGCCTAAAGGTCATTTTGTACAACGAAAACTGGTCTGACAAGTAGCAAATTATATCAAAATTATTGTTCTGCTGGTTTAATTATGAAGGGGCATTTCGGTAAATTCATCCTGCATAATAGACGTGGACGTGGACGTGGACGTGGACGTGGACAAAGACAAACATATAAACATTTTATATATTTCCTTGAAACTTGTAATCATCCACTAAAACAAACAACAGTCAAAAGCAAAGTCTTCCTGCCATATGGGGCAAGTGCCCTAATCTTCTTATCTACCTTACCTACACTGCCACATTAAGTATGGTTTAGGAAAGGAGGGTCCCACGTTTTGATACATAAGCAAAAAAGTTAGGTTTTGCATAGATCATCTTATTGCTCCATGATAATTACTGGGAACCAAGCTTTGGTATATGTCACTTTGAAAACACATCAAGGTGCAAATAAATAAGTGTGTGTGATGTAAGGTTAGGATGGCAAAACCATGCACTTAAATATTTATTTTTAGATTAGTTGGTCAGGGCATCTTACAGGCTGCTCGCTTGTTCTCAGTTAGAATCACCCCCTTCATTGACTAAAATAGTTTAGAATATCGTATTTTGAAAAGAAAACGTAAGATTTTGAGTTCAAGGGTTTTAATTGGTATCTATAATTCAATTTCCTAAAGTGAAAACCTTCTACTTGTACAATAAGAAATAAGCTCAAATGATTCAGTTGTACATAATCATCTTATGTTAACATTGAATATAGCCATTTTGCCGGCTTGGAGAGAAACGAACCCTAGACCTATATTATACGGAATCAAACTCTTGGCTTAACCCCCTCGGGTTAGATAGCCATATCAATATCATGCACCATTATAGAAATATTGTTGTTCACCACTCTTAAGTGGTAATCATCATTACCGTATTAATTGCAATTAAATAAGTTTAACTGTCAAAATTTGCGCAGTAGATAGATTAAATCGCAGTCATCTAATGACAATCAATGTATTAACGATGCTCGCCACTATTTTAGGGTGGCAAGCAAAATGCACCCTTTCTTATAATCTTTTTGGTTGAAATATCATCAACTCTATAAGAATCCAACCAAATAAGAAAGTAGGTCAACCCCAACCCACAGAGGTGCAAAAAGTTGAGTGCAAGTGCAAGAAACAAATAACGAAAAAGATAGGGATAATGTTATCTAGAACTGTAAAGTGCTCATAACTCGGAACCAGTTTTAGGTCAACAGAACCGGCAGTTCAGTTGGGTTTGGCGGGTCAAGGAAGACCTAGAGCTTCACTGAGGCAATCCAATATACTCTGTAAAACATCATTGACCCAATTGCTAATAAACTGCTTGTTGAACCAGAAACTGTTTGAATTCCATTAGGTGAACTGCACAACTTTCTGCCCGAAAACTTTTCAGCGAAAACACAAAATTAGAACCTATACATAGATTTGATTTCAGAACAACGGTGTGTTCTTTCTTGATTGTATTCTAAACATCGCCCGCTTGTTAATCCAACGAACATAAGCAGTCAGCTTGAATGATCAAGAAAACAAATGCAATCTATATAACTTGAAAATCTTAAGAGTTTACCATCATGGCTACAAAACCCTTAACTGAAAGAACTAATTTCTACTAGTTTTCTGGAAGTTTCGTCAAGCACTTACATTCAAGAACATATGCTAGAAATGTCACTCACGCACATTTTGCTAGTGATCTTTATGAGCTTACGAGTCTCGTCATCCAACTGAACATTGTCCTTCTCCATCCTTTCTGCAATTATAAGTGGCATTTTACCAGCTTCTGCATAAATTCTTAAAAGAGAATTATATATCTCAGTGCTCACATGACCAGCATTCCGAAGAAAAACTAATAGTTCCTCAGCCCCTTGAATATCGCCTTCCTCCTTGAGCCTGTTAAATACTTCCCCAATCAACCGTTTGTCAGGATCCCATCTCTTCACACTACCAACAGCTTTCTTGAAATACTCTAGCACTTTTTCCGCATGTTTTTGTTTCAAATAACCCCATGTAAGAAGCTCCCAAGTACTGTAACATGGCTTTATGCCATTTTGCACCATCCGACTATGAAAGGTTTCAGCCCTTCTCATTTGGTCTTCGTTGATGTACGCTGCAAGAAGTATATTTGACACCCTAGGATCATGAGTACCCGAAACAGACTCCCATTCAGTATAGAGTTTCTCAGCTTCTTCAAACTGCTTGAGTTTCACAAGTGAAGACAGCATACATGTATACTCAGCATCATTCATTTTGGGGAACAATGATTTTACTTTTTTCCAGATTCGCCGAACACCTTCCTTATCGCCAATGTTTGTATGCAGGCTGAGCAGGGATGAATATGCGACTCGATTTTTCTGAGATACCAAGTTCTCCATCTCCTTCAAGGTAACTGCTGCTTTTTCAGTCAGTGAATTTTTTATATACAAGTTGGTTAACGTGCTACATGTGACCCAGTCAGGATTTATCTTTGCCTTCTTTAGTTCAAGGAAAACTCTTTCTGCAGTTTCAACATCATTTTGTGATGCACACACGGTTAACCATAGATTGTAAGTAACAACATCTGGCGACGTATTACTCTTCAACTCTTGAATTAGTTCTGGAACCCTGTCCAATTGCCCATTGGAAATGTACAGAGATAACATGTGGTTATAAGCAAGGGGATGCTTCATGAAACCACACTCTGACATCTTGGCTATCAGAGCTTCCGCTTTGTCAGTCACTTTATTCTGGACATAGGTATGCAGCAGAGCTGTGCAGGTGGCACGGTCTGTCATTTGAAGAGGAAGATCCTCGAAAAACTTTTCAGCACTATTCATGCCCCGAACTTTTGCAATCAAGTCTAAGTGAACGGCGTAATCACCTGATACTAGCTTCAAATCTTGTTGTAGTGTCATCCATTCACATACCTGCATAAACAATGTTATATATTAGTACAGCAGGCCAGATGAAAAGGAAACAGCTTCCTGAAAAGCTCAATAAGTCATCAAAGATCAAACTATTCGGTATCCTGGTGATTAGATTAAAGCAGCCAAAGTCCAGAAGACTAGATAAAATAAAAAAATAAAATAAAAACGAGAAATGGTAGGTAGAAAGGCAGTCAAAAGCCCACAGTTACCACACCAAATGTTTACCAAGTTGCGACTGCGAAAGAATACATATGTACTTCCACAACCATTCTTTTTACAACCTTAAATATCATGTTCACAAGAGTTGGCTGAAATTTATATCAGTCCCATGAACGAGAATAGAAGACAGTAGCCCTTTCAGACTCTATTTCACTACCCATTAGCCACATTACCACGTAGGTTTTCTCAGACAAACTTTCCCATCACTCCACACACACATTCATTTACCCCATGGCAGGCATCCTTGAAAGTTCGCAAACCGGGACTGTAAAAAATTCCTAAATACTTGTCTATGCATAATTCCTAAACCCTAAACCCTACTCGGGTAGCATGTATAATTCCTCAATACTTGGCCTATGCATAATGCCTAAACAAAAACACTAAGCTGGACAATTTCGAAAACAGCATCCGAAAGACCATCACATCAACCACACCAAAAGCACCCTAATTTACACTTCACCATCCAACTTCAACAGAATCCAATTACTTCCCACCTTCAAATGGAGCTTAGTAAATTAAAAATCATCCACAAAATTAACAAAAAATTCACCAACTACATCAACCCTGCCACTGCCAGTAAAAAACCTGTAAACTCAGTATATTTAAGAACCTTCAAACATGCACAGAAATCCCACAAAACCAATAAATTCTAAAGCTTTGCTCATTTTCCATAACCAAGCAAAACCAATCAACAGCAAAAAGATCAAAACTTTAGGAAATACAGAGCACAAAACGCAACCGTTTTTGTCAAATAAACCAACCTCGAGGGCATGCTTGTACCGCTTGAGCTTGCGAAGCTCACGAACGATGCGATTGAGCTCGTACTTGCGCACCGTGTGCCCTTCCTCTTTCCATTTCCGTATGGTAATCACGGCGCTGCGTTTTGGGAACACCAGGCTCAGGAGTCTCCTTCCCAGAGTGTCTCGGACGCTGCTCGAGCTTTTCGCTGCGGTGAAGGCTGCCGCCTTCGTCTCCGCATGCGCTTCCGCCGAGAAGTATCGGACGGCGGCGATGGAGCTCCGCAGGGTTCGAATTAACATCTTCGTTACTGAACCGCGCTAGTCTCAGCTGCCTCTACTAATCTACGTGTCTCAGTCTCAAGACTCTCGACTCTCGACGCGGGCTTTTGGTACGAGCAATCTATTTGGTTTGTATTGGGCTTTTGGTACGAGATCATTGGGCCTCTGTTTTGTGTAAACTAAAATCTGAAAATCCCCTCAATCCAGCCCAGCCTTTTTTTTCAAATGTATGGATATTTAGTAAATTCGAGTCTAACGCAATAGGTACCGATATCATGCCGATCAATGAGATTGAGTCACGTTATGTTGATGAATATTGATGTACAACAAATTAGTCAAATTAGAAACAAAAAATTTAGGTCGAACTTGTTTCGGTTGCGAAACACAATGTGTTTATGCTCGTAGTTCCTATACTTCCACATGTGAATTCAGTTGGTTGCAAGTAGGTTTTCATAAAAAACGTAACCATCATAAAAATGAAATAGTCTGATATAAAATAAAACTCATATTAATTATAATTAAGATTCGAATTCGTCACCAATTAAACTGGATAGTTGATACTTCTGTGTAAGAAGTGTAACAAAAATTAGTTCATTCAACCCATCTAATTGATAAAAACCCGTCCGAATTCCGCTTCTAGTAAACCACCAGTAGTTAGGTTAAGATCTACAAATCATATCGTTCTCCGCTCCCCAAGCAAAATTGAAAGCTCCAGCAATCAAAACGACAGCTTACAAACTGTCGTCGTTCTCGCGTCTTCGTTCAACTGTCAACATATAAAAACCGCGCGACTCTCTCATTCTTTCAACCATAAAAAAAAAAAAAAAAAAAATTAAAAAAAAAAAAAAGAGTCTCATCCCGTTGGCCATGTCAGCACTTATGTACACCTGTCACCGCACCGGCGTCCGAGTCGTCGTCGCTGGCGACCGCGGCACCGGCAAGTCGACCTTGATTACCGCCGTGGCCACCGACGCGTTCGACCCCAACGTCCCTCCCGTGCTTCCCCCAACGCGCCTCGCCGCCGATATGTTTCCAGATTTCGTTCCACTCACCATCATCGACACCTCTTCCAGGTCAGCTATACATATATATATATATATATATATATATATGCATATACACACTGTGAATTAGGGAAAAACTGAAACTGCGATTTATTTTTTCCGTGAAAAAAACAGAAAGCAAAATTTTTTATGTGAATTTGCTTGGTATTTGTGTTTAGCTTGGAGAATTGCAGTAAGAGGAACGAAGAACTGAAGCGAGCGGATGTGGTGGTGCTAACGTACGCCTGCGATCAGCCGATGACGCTCACTCGTCTCACTACTTACTGGCTGCTCGAGCTTCGCCACTTGGAGGTTTGTAATCCAACTATTCAAGTGGTTTAGTGCTATGAAATTGTTTTAGTTGTTAATTTTTGATTAATCGATCAATAATATGGGAATGTGGAACAAAATATTAGGTGAAGGTGCCGGTAATTCTGGTTGGATGCAAGTTAGATTTGCGAAATCCGCAGGAGCAGATGAGCATGGAGCAGGTGATGTCACCAATCATGCATCAATTTAGAGAAATTCAGACTTGCATTGAGTGTTCCGCATCCGCTCAAGTTCAGGTTTGTTTAAATGTCAAAACGCTTTACGTTCTGTACCGTTGTATAAAGGCGAGGGAGCTTGAAGTTTGAACAATTTTAATTTACATGTGTATAGGTTCCCGAAGTGTTTTATTATGCTTCAAAGGCAGTCCTTCATCCAACAACTCCGTTGTTTGATCAAGAAACGCAAGGTCTGCAACCCCGATGTATTAGAGCTTTGAAACGGATTTTTACTCTTTGTGATCGTGACATGGACGGTGCCCTTAATGATGAGGAGCTGAATGATTTCCAGGTTTTTTTTTTTTTTTTTAATTTCCTTTATGTCGTGTGCTTTGTGGTCATTTTTCAGCCACTTATTTGGAAGTTTGATGTTATATAACTGCCACAAACAGGTTAAGTGTTTTAATGCTCCACTACAGCCCGAGGAAATTGTGCGAGTTAAAAGGGTTGTACATGAGAGGAAACCAGAAGGTGTCAATGATATTGGTCTTACCCCCGAGGGGTTCTATTATCTTCACACTCTTTTCATTGAGAGAGAACATATTGAAACAACTTGGTCTGTCCTCAGAAAATTTGGATATGATGATGATCTAAAACTCAGGGAAGACATTCTTGTACTTCCATCCAAGCGTTCTCCAGATCAGGTATAGCTCAGTCGTATCATTTTAAGGTTTTAGTGTTGGCTACACTGTTTTGTTAATTAAAAGGTATTGGGGCAAGTTTTGTCATAGACAGTTGTATCGGTCTCTGCCAGTGTGTTTATTTTCTACCGTTTCTTAATACTTTGTTTTAATGGTGGATGTGAAATACTTACTCTTAATGTCATATTTCAGAGCATGGAGCTGACGAATGAGGCTGTTGAGCACCTGAAGGGGATCTTTCGTATAAATGATCATGATAATGTATGCCTAATATCCATTCTCACCATACTTGTATGCCTTTGCAATGTGATTTACGCTTTGTCTATGGTAACTGTGCTAATGAGTATGCTGTAATTTTATTTCCAAATGTACCTTGTCAATTAGGATGGAGCCCTTCAACCACGTGAGCTTGATAACCTGTTTTCTACTGCTCCAGAATAGTGAGTTCAGCTAATTGGATATGTTCCTTAGTTTACTGCAATATACATATATTGCATTCTGTTGGATTGCATACCTAGTTGTTCCCTTATTTTATTTTTTTCAATGAAACCACTCTATTTGGTGCCAGCATATTATGCTGCTTGTGCCAGCTGAGAAGGGTACATCTCTGTTTCCTGTAATAATTGGAAGTTAATTGATAGATGTGTGCTTGAGTTTATGCTTTCTGTTTAATGGGCGGTAAATTTTCTGTTCCTCACATGACAACCAAATGTTTGAGTGTTGGGATAAGAATAAGATCCTGAATATATGGAGTCATGGTTAATTTCTCTCGTGAAGAGTTTAAGTTTGCGAATGGTAAGAGATGGCCAGGATGTCACACTCCAAATGTTAAAGCTTCTGTCTTTCTCTTATACAATACTTTTGATTGTGATAGTGTTGCAAGCTACGCGTTGTTAATTTCATCCAGCAACAACAAAGCCTTATCCCACTAAGGGGGGTCAGCTGTTAGGATTCATGAAGTCCTGAAGTAACTGTAGCTTGCATGAAGTCCTGATTTATCTCCATGTTTTTCTACCTTTTTTCCTTTTACCCTTTTGTTATTTGTGGATAAAATAATGTATGTTCCTATCATGGTTTCTATTTATTCTCCAAAAAATAGATTTTTAATATGTTTTAACTGAAATTTCAGTCCTTGGAGTGAAGCTCCTTATGAGGATGCTGCAGAGAGAACGGCATCAGGGAATTTACCTCTTAATGCATTTTTGTCTGAGGTATCTTCTTTTTCATTGCTACCCTGTTTAAATTAGCTTACATATGCTCTTCATGAATTTTTTTTTATTTTTTTTTATTTTTTATTTTGGATGATATACATGTTTCCCTTTTTTCTTTGTTTAAAGAATCTCCTTAAGCCAATTGTAAATTGTAACTATATCTTTGTTTTTTGTGATTCCAGTGGGCCCTCATGACACTGTTAAATCCAAAGCAAAGTTTGGCGAATTTGATATATGTTGGATACAATGGCAGTCCTGCTTCAGCGATCCATGTTACTAGGAGAAGATCAGTAGATCGTAAAAAGCAAAAAACGGAAAGAAATGTTTTCAACTGCTTCATTTTTGGTCCTAAAAATGCAGGAAAATCCGCTCTTTTAAATTCATTCATAGGAAGGTATGGCTTTCCCCCTTCACTGTACTCAACATAGTTAATTAGTTCCGTATATTATAAATGCGAAGAGAAAGGGTACCTCCATACCTAATCCCATTTTCTTAGTCTTTGGTATAACAAAATTTATTGGGTGATAACTTCCTAGCTCTCAGATGCTGTTATACTTCTACACAAATGAACTATTTTGCTCCTGAAACTACCCAATTTTCTCTTCTTTTTTCTTTTCAAACTGAGACAAAGCTCACCGTGTCTGCTATCACTTTCCTGTTTGACTCTGCTCTATCTTCTATTTTAGAAAATATTTGTGGTGACTAGATTATTCTTTCATTTGGCTTTGTTAATTTGTTGTTGCCAATTTTGACCTCAGGCCTTTCTCAAAGAGTGAGACTATACCTACTGGTGAGCGTTATGCAGTGAATGTCGTTAACCAGATTGGGGTGAGTACTATTATATATAAAACTTTTTGCATTGAGATAGTTTTTGTGATAATACAGCAAGTTTAATGAAGTCCTGGTTTAAATGGAAGTGTGGCAAATAAAATAAATGAACAGACAACTATACGAAGTTAAGTATCATGGATCTAAATTTATCCATGATTTGATTTCTTGACTTGTGCTATAGGGGTGTAAGACTCTTGTACTGAGAGAGATACCAGAAGACAAAGTGAAAACATATTTGTCTGATAAGACCTTTTTGACAGCCTGTGATGTTGCTGTATTTGTCCATGACAGGTAATTCAGTTTTCTTTTGTTCAATAAAACGATCGAATTTATTATTTCACTTTTGCACAAGATGTAGTGTAATGGTAATGTATGTTATGCTTTCCTTTCGTGAGATCGTTACTTCTTATAGTTGTTAACCAATCTATATTACTGGCATGGTAATAGGATTTAAAATAATTTCGCATGGTATGCTCATAAATGTATATAATTTAACATTCAAGGGATTCTTTATATAGGGGTACTAACTTGGTTTGGTTTGCTTCACACTGGGCTTGAGCCAAAGTCAAAACTGATTGAGGTTTTTGTTTGAACCGAATTAACCAATTCATGTAAGGTTTGGTGGTTTTGTTTGTTTCGGTTGGTTCAGAGTTTGCAAATTACTTTTTTTGTGGACAAATGTTGGTTCATATGTATACCACAAACATATGGGGGAAGATCGCTGAAAAGTTGATCGAACTTAAAAGATCCACATCAAAATTTACACCTTTCCATGATAAGATTCATACAAATAATTCATTCATTTTGTATATCTTTATATGTAGCATGCAATTCTATTGGTTTTATGTGTCTCTGATAGTATGTTGTGACACTGTTTTTTACTTTCTAGTTCGAGCGAACATTCATGGAAGAGATCAAGAGAACTCCTTGTGGATGTTGCTAAGCAAGGAGAAGAAAGTGGCTACGGAGTACCCTGCCTCCTTATTGCTGCAAAGGATGATCTCGGTGCATATCCAATGGCAGTGCGAGATTCACTCGTGGTACACAAGTCTTAATTGTTTTGACTTCACATATTTTCATATGTGCGGGAAATGCATTATCAACTGCACCATGAACTAGGGTTTTTGTTGCCTATTATTTAATAGAGGAAGAATGAAGCTGATATATGATTTTCGACTCTGTTGTTTCAGATAAGTCACGAATTGGGCATTGGGGCACCTGTTCGTGTGAGCATGAAGTTGAGCACCATGAATGATGTGTTTTATAAAATCGTAAATGCAGCTGAGCACCCTCACTTGAGCATTCCTGAAACTGAGGCTATGAGGAACCGCAAGAAGTATCTCCAAGTTCTTAATCGATCTCTTATGTGTGTTTCGGGTACGTTGCATCTCTCTCTTGCTTACTCTCTCTGGCTTGTGTATGCAACATCTTATGTGAATATTCTTTACTATAGATGTGCTGTATCAAATTACAGTTGGGGCGGCTGCTGCTGTTGTCGGACTGGCAGCTTATCGTGTCTATGCAGCAAGGAGAAACGCTTCTGGTTAGGCTCCAGGATTTGTCCATCAGTCGATTCCTGTTGCAATCTACGACAATATCATTGCTGGTTAGTTTTCCATCATACCTTTCTCAGAAAATCCGGGACTAGTTCAATGGGGACATTCTCGAAACAGCACCATGTACAGAAATATTAGCAATTATTACTTTTATCCTCGAGAGGGCTGACTTCCGTTAACATATAGAAATCTATAACCTTATAGTTCATACCAGAAATGCTTGTAATTTAAGCAGTCATGCAACTTCGAGTTTATTAACAGTCAATTTTGATCTCAAGTATTTTTTACTGCCATTTTTCACTCCGATGCGGAGAATTACACGTAATTACAACTACGAGTCTGCTTCCGCAGGGACGAATGATTTTCTTCCTTGGGCATCAATTGGAATGCAAGTCTGGTTTTACATTCCCAGTTAGGAGAGATGGTTATGCTGTTCAAGATTGGGCTTCTCTAAAGTCCAAAGTAACCCAAAAGAATGGATTGTCCCGGAAACCCAAAAGGAACTCAAGACTGGGCTTCTTGAGCTTAATACTTATCAAGGTCGACTCCCCTTCCTCGTAAATAAGAATACATTATAATAAAATAAAATAAAAGTCCCAACTCTTTATATTTAGAACAACCCTTCTAAGTTGGTGTTTAAAGATATGAATCTCAGTTTTTTAGGGATGTATGATTTGTAAACGATATTTTTACTTCAACATGCAAAATCGAAATATTTTTTAGTGTGCCCGAAACATAGGCAGTTATTTCACATATTATTATACAAATGGATGGACACTTGAAAACAAAAAAACAAATTCCCGCCGTTTGTATAATGACATATGATGGACCGTCTCATGTTCCAAACACATTGAAAATCTCTCGTCAAAATCAAGTTAGTACCTAAATTTCCATGAAACAAATGGTCAAGATCAATATAATTAACAAAGTATTAACAATTTATTTTTTACCTTGATTTTTAAAGCTTGGGGCAAAACAAGCGCTGTGGTTTGAGAATTTATATAGTTGACCTCACTTAGCGGGATAAAATTTGATTATTGCTGTTCTTTGTGCGTGAAGTAATGTTCAAACTCGACTGCAAAAAAGCAAACCTAACCAACTAGACCAACCCACACATACCTAAACCCCCATTTGCCTTGGTACACAAAGTATGGACATTAGGTATTGCGCGTGATGTGTCCCAAATTATCTCAAATCTCTAAGTAGTAATGGTGTAGTTTCGGCCAAAAATTTTGTTTGCTCAAGTAGGGCGTCCTCCGACTGGATGGACGGGCATATGCGAATCTTGTAGTTCCTTTTCCAGTAGTGGGCATATGCGAATCCTAAATTATCCTATTTCCTAGGCAATTGAGTGAGAGAGAACAATGGAGCAAGAGCACTATGATTTTGTCTTTGGGGTGGTGTCTCTGCCTTCACTTCAAACCTTTGATGTTCCTCTTTAGGTTTACCTTGATTGAACTTGTTGGCCAAAATTTTCAACAATTTCATCATTCAAAACTTACAAATTGGGACAAATTGCTACGACAACTATAATTTCATGCGTAATATTACACTAGTAAAAGGCTTAATTTTATGTAAAGCAATGTACGTTGGGGATGGTCTCCTCTGGTTTCACGGCAGCATCAGCGTGTCATTTTTTACCTAGGCTTCTTTTGTTTAGGTCTCATTGGAGGATTTTTCTTATGGTTTGAAGCTCATGTTCGTGTATTTGTTTGTAAATGATGCAGGTGGAAGTATTACCCATGTTATGTTTGCATAAGTGATGTCTTATGTATGTCTGTCTTTTCTTATAGTTTTTCATAAGCTTATGTGTGCACGATTGATGTACCATGTCTTTTATGAAGTAATCACCCTACTTGGAATTGATTTCATAGTGAAGTTGTCAGCACGACTAATGTGAATAGTCAAAGTGGTTGAACGAAGCGTGAAAACCTAACGAAAATAATCAACATAATCAATTACTCTTGATATTTTGTGAAACGAACATTGCCATGCGTGAAAGTTGCTCTTCATTTTTGAATCTTATAGGTATTAGAGAGTGTTATTTCTGTATGTATAAATAATATCCCACATTCTTAAAACAAAAATCAAAGAATCTGATTTGAATTAAAGGATGGGATTGTGGAAGATCGACGTGTATCAAGTTGGCAGATAGAGGTGAAAAATATCGGAAAATGATCATTGCTGGATTCTTTTCTTAGAGATTTTGTGATCGTGATCGTTCATCGTACAACGTGCGGTCAGTTTTCGTGAAGTACTATTTATATTTAATTTTAAAATAATTTCTAACTGTATGATGTATGATGAATGATAACAATCACGAGATCCCTAGGATCTTTTGGAAAAGGATCCGGCAATGATCATTTTTTCAAAAATATCTAGTTCTTTGACGGATCCTTTTACAAAAATATCTAGTTCTTTTTCAAAAAAAATAAAAAAAATAAAAATCTAGTTCTTTGGTTTCCATCACTCCCAAAGAAGAACCTCCATTTGTCAAGTCTCTCTCTGTGATCTATCTGACTGACCAGAAAGAGCAGTTTTATATCTCTCAAGATCTCAATGTATCGCTTTACTTGCATGCTTTTGACTATTTTCCTTCATGCATCTCTGCAGCGGGCTAGCTCCTAAGATCTTTGTCCGCACAGTATTGGTGCATTTGAGGAAGAGAAATCATGCACATACACAAGAGATTTTTCAGTATGATCGGTACACAAAGTAGTACATCACATATTACTATATAAATAATAGAATATGTATGTTAAAAAGTTAATAACTTAAAAAGTAAAATTTTCCACTTTTATAAAAACACATGGTGTATCATTCATGTATCCGTTACAATGAAAAATTTCTCCACATGCAGAGAGAGAGAAAGAGAGAGAGAGAGAGAGAGAGAGAACGCGCGTCTAGAGAGAAGAAAGCAAAGAGAGGTTAAACTTTTGTGTACTCGAAACATCTGTCACCTGTAAGTTTACTATTTCACATGCTACAATATAAGCATG
Organism: Pyrus communis; assembly: GCF_041283825.1. Lineage (NCBI taxonomy): Eukaryota > Viridiplantae > Streptophyta > Magnoliopsida > Rosales > Rosaceae > Pyrus > Pyrus communis. The sequence continues at coordinate 2,009,539 of NC_142567.1, forward strand.
ATATATTTAATATATTTCACGTACAAATTAACTATAATTTATGTAAAACAATAATACAACACGATAATGATTTTGAATACATAGAAAAATCTCACGATTGCGAAATAAGGAGAAAGAGAGTATCTTTCCATGATCGACCAATGTAAACGCATGTGTCCAGAGCTACAGTGAATACAAAACTTGAATGTCATTCTATACATGAAGATATATAATTTATCATTCTCCCCATGAACATGCATACATGCATGCAACATGTTGCATGAAACTAACGTGAAAAACACCTGAACTAACTCTTTATAGCAACTGATGTACCCAGCTAGTCGGTACATACAAAGACGTACGGCTAGGATTTCCCACGAAGATATACGATCGACGTACTATAGTCTATAGCTAGGGTTCCTACTTCCTAGCTACCTAGCTAGCTAGTTAACATAATCGAATGAGTGGGCCAGGGTTTACAATCGAATTCAAGACAGACACATATGTTAAAAAATGGATCGACGTTCAGAAAATCTTTTCCTTTCTTTTCTCATTTGAAAGAGGTCGGAAAATAATTGAGCAAACAGACAGAGAAATCTTATGAAAAACCCAACTGAGCAAACAGACAGAGAAATCTTATGAAAAACCCAACAAGGAGCTTTGTCAAAGATATCCAGAATCCAAAATGCTTATGGAAATTTCGATCGTGGAATCCTGGTTTGATACCGTCTTGGATCTTCTGCTCTGAATATTCGTCCTTTTGTTAACCATGCAGATTCTCAGATAGATATCATGTGCCACTTGCTCATCAACTTTCATGATGACTAGTTGATTATAGTTTGCAAGCCATTAATTAATTAAAGCATTATATGTAATATTTTCAATTAGTAGACAAACTAGATGAAGCGTAAATATAAAACTTCAAAAAAAATAAAAATAAAAGTAAAAATGGAAGAGAGAGAAGTTGGAGAGAAATGTGAAAGAGAGAGGGAGAGAGAACATATTTTTTTCTTTTAAAAAAAAAAAAAAAAAATTAGAGATCAGGCTTTGAGGACATGTAGTTGAGGCACAAAAAATATAGCAAAATTTTTTGTGTGAATTTACTATAATGACCATAATTTTATTTTATTTTATTTTATTTATTGACAAAGAGTGGTTTATTAATTCAAATCTATAATCAAGTAATATATGCGTGTATGTAGAGGAGTACTAAGGGGACCCCTCAAAGTGAGATTCTTCATAGATTATCTGTCACTTCATGTTTTTGACACAAAACTACCTTAATTATTGGGTTATTAACAATTTCATACATCGTCTTTAAAAAATTTCAATGTCATACCTCATCTACGAATTTGTTACAATTTCATACCTTCCGTTAGTTGTCTGTCAATTTCTCCGTTAAAATGCTGTTTTATAATTAGCATGAGAATTGACGTTAAATTATGAGAAGTCAGAGAATCCATGGAGAGTACCACTTTTAAGAGTCTCCTAACATTCCTCATGTATGTGTGTCCATGCATGCTTTTACTCGGGACAAAAAAAAAAATGCATTTGTTTCACAAGTTAATTTAATTAATTTAAGGTATATATGCATAGAAATTTCTCTGGTTATCATCGTTTTTTAACAAACGATATTGTCTACATTAAAAAGAGGGGGTGGGTTTAGCCTCACAATGGGCTAGCAATAATGTGATTCAAATTTGCCTTTGACGAGAATCGAACATAAGATCTCTCACTTACAAGTGAAGAAGAATACTATTAAAATCTCTCACTTACAAGTGAAGAGGAATACTATTAAACTGTAGTACTAAGGGGCATCTGGTCATCATTTATTCATTGATAACTTTATGTTCTCTTTGTTATCATTTTATCAATGGCCATTTACCGTTTAATTTGATATTATAGTGAAGAACAAATAGACATATTTTTTATGATTTAATTTCAAACTTAATGTCAAATCTAAGAATGAGTAATCATGCATTTTTTGATCATGATTAAGAGAGCATTACACGTACATTATTATAATGAACTTGATTAATTCGCCTAAAAAATGAACTTCATTAATTATCATACACAATGTCACTTAACTTAAATAGTAGCGGTGCTTGATTGACTCATTAGTATCGGATGGCTGAACCTCCTTTTTAAAATCTTTGACAAGTTGCAAGTGCTTTGCCCTCACTTGCACTTTCTGTCTGTGGTTATAAAATCCAATACCAACTCAGCCATCACTATGTCATTTAGAATATTGGTGATAAAGATGTCTACAGAAACAAATGTTTTATGATTTTCAGACACCAAGTATTAAGTCGAGCCATCAGCACCAAGGACTCTGGTGGCCTTGGTTTAAAGCTACCATGCATATCTACGTGCCATTGCTTGCAATATTGCCATATTAATGGTTGGTCCTTACTCCCTTGTTATCTGCTTGCTTGTTCAGTCGACATTTCCCGTCTCCATTATCAAACAAAAAAGGACTTTTCCCATCTATATTATCAATAATCTTGTACTTCACTTGATGCTTTGAATTTGCACACTAACCCTAATTATATAGAAATAATACGAGTTATATGTTTACAAATAATACAGTTAATTGCAAAATTTAAAATAGAAACTAGCTTTTGAAATTGTCTGAATAATATTTCCCCTAACAAACTAGGTGCAACTTTATCCATCTTAATTAACCCAACAACTACTGTCGTTTATTTGAAACCAACAAAGGTGAGAGTTGAAAAATCAAATCAAACATGGCAGCTTCAAACCCCGGAATAGGAGAGGATTGAAGAAAGAGGGAATCGGATTAGTACGATGACATGGATATCCAACACAAGGTACGTACCGAACACTGTGGCCTAATGCATGGGTGACAAGAGGTCCAAAATATTATTGGACGCAAGTGGAGAGCAATGGAGTTGAACACGAGGACAAGAGGGGTGACAATGCTGCGTGGAAGACCACACATAATTAATGGTGGGATTTACAGTCTTCCCATTCTCAAGGCATAATATTATGCATATCAGTATATATGCATGGCAGGATGAGATGGATCACCACGGTCCAGGGGACCTGTCGATGTTGTACATGGACCTAATTTGTGGGTTTGTATAAAGCCTAGCTTTGGTCAAGTCCCTTTTTAACACGCAACACATTAATATATATATATATATATATATATATATATATATATATATTATTTTTTTTTTTGTGTGTGTGGATAACTTCTTTTATTCTCCACATGGATGAAGGCTCTTTTCCTTGTTAATATGACATTATTTTATTTCATTATATAACGTCATAATCAAAATTGCTTATTTTCTTTATTACAATCAAAGCCGCTTATCTTTTTAAAGAAACATTTGTACAGTGAAATCAAGTTAGGTTTTCCAACTTACTGAGGATTATTGAAGTGTTATGTGCCACAATAATTTCTTTGGTATCCATGAAAGGGACAATTAAGGACAGCTCAGGAGTAGCCATGCCGTACATAAACAATGGTATATAGAAGGAGAGAGGGAGAGAGGGATAGTTCAGTACACAAAGTAGCATCTGTATAACGCAGAGGTAGCCAAAGCTTAAAATGTGGGGACAATTCAAGATTTTGAGGTCTTTGTGCGGGCTTTTGTGTTTTTATTTTTCTTGTATCCAATTGGGTGTGGGAGAGAGTGGTGGGAATGTTTTGAACGTCAAATTTTGAGGAAATAAACTTGTTTGGATTAATATTTGAATATTGGGCTTAATTGATGGGAGACCCGAAGACGCCCAAACAAGATGAATTTGCCTGAAGCCCAGCTACGAAACCTAGAGCAAATTGAAGCCTTCTCGGCCAAGGCATAGGCCACGTGCCTATGATTAAAGTGACAAGTGATAGAGACCAGCTCACTACTAACCAAAAAGTACTTTCTAGTGGCACTACAAGTAAAATGTTGACTCACTACCCTCCAAAAGCTTTCGGGTAAGAGCAGAGCTAAAAGTAGTCGGGCCAGATTGCCTATAAAAGAGGAAGCAAGCATCTAAGACAAGGACACTCAACCAATCAAACAAACAAGCATACAAACTCTGCTCTCAAGCCAGATTTGCATTTAGAAAGCTGAAATCAACCCAGATTCAGTCATTTTAGCAATAGTTTCAATAGAAAAGCCATCTTTTGTCTAGTATAAAAGCTCTGTTACCATCCCTAGTGTTGTAGTATTGATTCCCTCGTGTAAGACCTGCTTACCATCCACCCTTTTTAGTGTATAACCTTTGTAAACTTAAAGAGAAATGGCTGTAAGAAGTTCAACCTTGCCAGACAAGGTGAAATCTTGCCCGAATCTTTTGGTTTGTCCTTTAAATTAGTAGATATGTCATCCTAATGAACTTTTCAGTATGTGTTCAAGTTATTTCCAATTATTTTCTACCTAAGAGTCACATTTGCATCCAGATTTAGTTAACTTAATAAACCTGTTTTCATTAAGAATAATTTGGAATCAAGGAAATGGTTTAAAGAGCTCTGGACTCTCTTCATTTGAACATACAAGATCTTGAACTAAAAGTCTTTGTTTACAAGGCAAGAAAAAGAACTAAATACAGACTTAACCCATCTATGACAATCCTTTGATGACAAGAAGTTTGAGTAACTTAGGGCGCAAGTAATCAACTTAAACCAAATCTGTACTACATCTGTTATATTGAGATAACAGTGGCACGCCTAGCATTTTGTTAGTTTTGATTGCGAGCCTCAAGGCCTATACCTAAGACCCCACAAATGCACCTTTCAAAACTAACTTTATATTCTTCTTGTAGTATACTAAGCAACAAGAAGTCAGCAGATACCAACACAAACACACCAAGTGTCATCCACCCCAGGGGAGCTGTGCGAAGGGCCAGATCCACATTTGCCTCAAACATAGTTTTGGCATGTCCGGTGGGACCTCATAAAGACTTTTGTATGCCTAGAAGAGGAACGAACGAACTTTCAGGTGGAACGTAGAGTATGGGCAACCACATTGCCCAAAAGGATTAAAAATGACAGATCACCTCAAAGATTTCCCATCCTTACAGAATTCTGTTGTTTTAGAAAGCCCAACTTCATTTGAGAAGTCAGGAGGAAAGGTGACCAATGAAGACTTGCAAGCCACCATAGTACAAGTATTGAAAAGTATGAAGAAGATTTCCCTGGAAACTAGAGGATAAGTAAGCAGACTTTGTTCCCTAACAGGAAGTCTGCAAGGTAGGCTAAACTTAGAGTATTCTTCCCCAAGATATGACCACGCTAGAGAAATAATCAGGGAGAGAAGCCCTGAGAGAGACAATGATTCCCCTATTTCCTTTGCTTGAGGAAAAAAAAGATAGGGGAAGGAAGAAGGAAGAGCCTAGAACCAGCCAGCCAGAAACAGAAGAGATCTTAGAGACAGATTTGCCCAACCCTCTATTTTTCCCACTAGATAGTAGGGGGCAGATCGGGCAAGATAGAAAGAAGTATGGGTTGAATCAACCAACTGGAAAGACATGTGGGAAATGTGGATCCACAACTGCGGGCAAACTACCTCCTTATAGGCCATCATCATTGGGTAATAAGGGAAGGGAAGTCAAGTGGAGACAGTCGGAGCCAAAAAAAGAAACTTTCTCGGGCAATAAAAGAAGCGCGAAGTGAGGACCTCCTTATACCCCATGCAACAATGCAGCCAACCAGCAACTCAGAGATAAGTTAGCTGAGTTGAGAAAGATGGTGGTCCAGAATACTCAACCCCAAGCTCATCTGTTGTGCAGGATCACGTATCAGAAGCCCTACCCAGAGTATATTGATGAGCAGCACCCTTTTTCCCTTAACTTCAAGATGCACGCGCTCCCTACTTTCAGTGGAAAAGATTGCAATGTGTCCTCTAGAGATAACATTTTTAAGTTCTGCAACCATTGTGTGGCATTTGAAGACAATCCTAACTATAAGTTAAGGTTGTTTGGGAACTAGTTGGTTGGCTTAGCATCTCAGTGGTATTCTCAATTGCCCCCTAATTTCATTGCCAACTGGGGGCAAATGGAGATGGCTTTCCACGAACAGTTATATAGGTGGAACCTGAGATAACAATTAATGATCTGGTGGAAGTAAAGCAATATGAGCATGAGTCCACAAAAGACTTCATGATGAGGTTTAGAAGGATGAGGATGAGATGCCAATTCCCTATCAACCATGCCCAACTTATATCATTGAGGAAAATGTTTTATGATGTGCAGTTCAATGAATTGCAAGAATTGGTGATTACGGCCACAAAGTATGAGAAGCTGTTGATTAAGGAACAACAGGTTAAGCACTCATCCAAGGTACCTCCTTTCTACAAAAGCAAAGTTGTGATTCATCAGTTGAAGTTTGAAGAATCAGAGATTGGAGAAAGTGACAACAATGGAGGATAAAGGATTGAAATGTGTCCAGCAGAGATGACCGCTTTTTTCAAGCCTTTAATAGTGAAGGGTTTGGTCCAGCCATTCAAAGATCAGAAAGTAGTGATGAATGATGGCGGATTCATGCCTATGAAGCCCCCCAAATACCAGAGTTATTCTTTTGATTTAACCAAAGTAATGGAAATCTATGAAGAGTTGGTACGGGCAAGAGTGATTGTGCTTGACAACACCAAAAAGATGCCTAAGCCCGAGGAATTAAGAGGAAATAAGTATTGCAAACTGCATTACATTTTTAACTATTCCATAACCAACTGTGTTCAATTCAGGGATTGGATACAAGACCTAATAGTCAAGGGTAAATTGTTGTTGGAAAAACCTTAGGCCACTATGATGATAGATATAGAAGATATACACAACAACTTTTAGATGCCCAGGACATGTAGGAGCATATGAATATGTGGTCATGCTATTCGGGCTCAAAAATGCTGATGAAACCTATCAAAGGGCGATGAATGCCATTTTTCATGACTTAATCGGCAATAGCATAGAGGTATACATTGAAGACATTGGGTCAAATCCAAGAATGAAGAACAACACTTAGCTAGAATGATGACCCATAAGTTGAAAATAAACCCTAAGAAATATGATTTTGGGGTAAGATTGGGCAATTTTTTGGGATTCCTTGTTCATCAAAGAGGAATGGAGGTAAGTAAGAACAAAGTTCGGGCAGTAATAAAATCACCTCCTCCCACCAATAAATTACAATTGCAAAGGCTACTAGGGAAAATCAACTTCTTGAGGAGATTTATTGCTAACTTGGCAGGCAAGATTCAGCCGTTGACTCATCCGTTAAGGTTAAAAGACCAAGAAGAATTTGAGTGGGGCCCATTACACTAAGAGGCCTTGACTGTATAAAGGCTTACTTGGCCTCTCCATCAGTGCTCATGCCACCTCAAAAAGGGAAACCTTTAAAGGTTTATATTTCTACCTTGGAAAAGTCAATATGAAGCTTATTGGCCCAAAACAATGAAGGTGGGAAAGAGCAAGCAATATACTACCTCAGTAGAATCCTTACTAAGGTAGAAACAAGATAAACCCAGTGGAGAAGCTATGTTTAACCTCGTACTTTACAGCTTGCAAATTAAGGCATTACATGTTGCCCTGCCACATCCACATTATTTCCAAGACCAATGTGATCAAGAATATATTGTCAAAACCAATGCTAACTAGAAGGATTGGAAAGTGGATTCTAGCACTCTCAGAATTCAGTTTTCAATATGTGCCTCAAAGAGCAATAAAGGGACAAGCAATTGCAGACTTCTTGGCCGAGCACCAATAATCATAGGATAAACTTATCAATATCCTAGGAACTTTAGAAGTGGCTAGTCTCTGGATCCCACCAAGCAAAGTCCTCTCGGGCAAAGAATAGTGGATTCAACAAGAGGCAAAGAGAATAACTAGCCTTTGGATCACTCATTGGAGGCTGTATTTTGACAGATCTTGTACTCAACATGCTGCTGGGGCTGAGATTGTCATTATTGATCCCAAAGGTGTTCAACACTGTTATTCATTTATTCTGGATTATCAAGATACTACCAACAATCGGGCAGAATACGAGGCACTGATAATTGGCTTGGAAATCCTGATAGAGCTAGGGGCAACTGAAGTTGAGGTGTTTGGTGATTCAGAATTAGTGATCAATTAGTTGAATGGAGAATACAAGTGCAGACACATCACCATGGTAGGATATTACTTGGAAGCAAGGTTCTAAAAAACGCTAGGCGCTAGTCAAGTGGCGGGCAGGGGCCTAGGCGGGGGCCTAGGCGGATTTAGGTAAATTTATTGTATATCGTGTAAATAAGTAGAGATTACATAAAGTACATGTATCCAATAAGCTTACAATTTGAAAACACATTAACCATGTAATCAATATGAGTGTTTTTGGACTATATATGTATCCAACAAGGCAATAAGTATCTATCAAGCTTACAATCAAAATGAATGTTCTTGGATAATATCTGTATGCAATAAGCATCCAACAAACTTCTAATTTGAAAGCACATTATCATTGAGCATATAACAAACTTACAAATTAAAAGCACATGAAAGTTGTTTTCTTGAGTATCCAACAAAATTACAAATTAAAAGCACATTAAGCATATAATCAAAATGAATGTTCTAGGATAATACATGTATCCAACAAGTTCACAATTTAAAGTTTAAACACATTACACATAAAATACAAAATGAAAGGGATAAGGATATAAGATACTTGCAAAGTTTTAAAGCTAGGTTGCAATCTCTTTTTCTCCACATCCTTCCAAGACTCTTTCCGTGTCAGACTCAAACTCAATTTCTTCATCATCATCTCCTTCTTCTTATGTATCCTCATCCAATACAAAATCTTCTTCATGAAGCTCTCTTACTTAAACATTTCTAGAACTCATCCTAGGCTCTAGGGAACTATCCACCTTTAATTGCTCCCCATCCATTCTCGAACCAAGCTCAGTTTCTTCATCAACACCCTCCATAATCTATCCTTACGCCATATTAGCTTCACTAGCGAGTAGTATATTCACTTTCTTCTCTTTCTCTCTTTTCTTCTTATTCATGATCCTCGCATTGAATTGGACATATACCAAATTATTCCACCTTGTAGTATATAGTCTATTCCTTTTCTTTGTGTGTATTCCCTCAAAAGTGCTCCAATTTCTCTCACACCCAGACGCATAAAATCTGGCATCATTAGTCACCCCATATCGTCTAATATCCATATGCAACATCAGTCACCCTATATCGTCTAATATCCATATGCAACATCAGTATGCAGCATTAGTCACCCTATATTGTCTAATAGATTGACTCTTACTGATGTAATCTCATGTATTATAAATTTATAAATACACTACTCAACCACATTGATGCATGATATGCAACTCATTCAAATCAAATTGGCTACTCTAATCATTCTCTTAACTAAACTATGACTACACAATTGAACAATGTTTACTGCTGATAATCGAAACTTATGACTGCACAATTAAATAGTGTTTAATGCAACCACTCAATCCACACACCCGACACCCCATTGAGAAAACTAACACAATTGAAAGAAAAAATAAGACCCAAAATTAAATAAAGAAAATGAAAAAAAACCAGAAATCCAGTCAATCAATCAGGGGCAAATACTAAATGTTGTCTAATTCTATTAATTTGGTATGAATTTGATTCATAAATCAGTTCACGGTTCACCACAATATAATGTCTATATTATTAGAATTTACTCCCAGTCCTAGATTACAGAATCTTGCATAAAAAAAAAAAATCTGAAAAAACTAATGAGATTCATTTGGGCTGCTGGGCATCTCGATTCCTTACAGAGACTCAATATTCTATATCAAATCATCAATGCAGATTGTAGAGCAGCAAATCATCGCAATTAGCATCAAATATCAATTAGATTTTTGAATAAAATATGGGAAATGCTAACCTGCAAGTCTGCAACTATTGCAAGATGTGGAGATCGTGGAAATGACTAAAATAAGAAAGGTGGACCGTGAAAATCTGGAAAGGCGAGATGATTTGCCCAGTAAAGAAGTCAAGAGATGATGCCCATCAAAGGATTCAATCATTCGAGAGCCAGACGGCCGAAGAGTCGAAGACGAGGAGATACCGAGATAGATGCAGAAAGCAAAACTAAAGAAACTTATGTTTAGAAAATTAGGTTAACAGGGGATTGGACATGGGGGAAAGAAGGAACTTAAGTTAGAATATAAAATTAAAAAAAAAAAAAAAAAAAAAAATGCCTAGCCGCCTGGCTTCCAGCTGATTTTTCATGACACCTTGCCCAAAATCGGGGCAGGGTTCCGCCTCCCAGTGCCTAGGCCGATTTTTAGAACAGTGCTTGGAAGTAACTCAACTACTGAGTTATTGGGGCACTGAAATATCAGTCAGTCATATTCCTAGATAATCAAATTCAATTGCTAATAAGATGACGTAATTGGCTTCGGGAACACCAATCCAAGAAAGAAGGTTCGAGGTAGATGTGGAAGTACAAAGGAAAAATCTACCTTCTATCCTTGAAAGAGGGTTTAGCCTACATCTAATGACTAAAGAACCAGGGATAAAAGACTGGAGAAAAACCATTACTCAATACTTAAAGAATCTTTCTTTCCCCACAAGTAAGAAGAATAGACAGCAAACAACTAAGTATGTCATGTGGGAGGGAAATCTGCTAAGAAAAATCCCAGATGGACTTTTGTTGAAGTGCTTAAGCCAAGAAGAATCAATAAGAGTGATGGCCGAAGTACATGAAGGAATCTGTGGAGCACACTAAGTTGGAACTAAGATGAGGTGGTTGCTCAGAAGATATGACTCTTTCTGGCCTGAGATGGAGAAGGATTAGAAGGAATATGCCTGAGGATGTGAAGAATACCAATGACATTGACCTCTTCAACATGTGCCTTCAATACCCCTAAATTTGGTGGTGAAGCCTTGGCCCTTGAAAGTATGGGCAATGGACTTCATCGGGCAAATTTACCCAGCTTTTAGCAAAGGGTACACTTTCATAATTGTAGCAACATATTATTTTACCAAATGGGTAGAAACTTCAACTGCAAGGACCATCACTTCAGCTGCTATAAAAAAGTTCATTGAAACCAACATCTTACACGGATATGGGGTGCTCGAGACAATTGTTACAAACCGCGGGCCATCTTTTGTCTCAAAATAAGTAGAGGAATTTGTAAACAAGTTTAAGATAAAAATGATCCAGTCTAGTCCTTACTACCCCCAATCAAATGGTTAAGTAGTGGCCAGCAACAAGATCTTGGTAAATATTATTAAAATAATGGTAGCAAATAGTCCAGAGAAATGGCATGAGAAGTTATGAAAGACTCTTTGGGCCTACAGAACCTTCAAAAAGGCAAGAACTGGAACTATTCATTATGTCTTAACCTTCGGGCAAGATGTTGTGCTTCTTGTGGAAATCAATGTGAGCTCAGTCAGACTTTAAAACCAGTTTGGTCTACATAGTGAGGAATACATTCAAGATTTGGATGTAGCTCGAATTGAAGCATTGAATAAGATCCAAGAGGGGAAAATAGTTATTGCCCAAGCTTATATTAATAAAGTAAAGTTGAAAACCTTCAAAGAAGGGGAATTAGTATGGAAGGCAATTTTGCCTTTAGGGGCTCAAGTTAGAGGTTTCGGGAAGTAGAGCCCTACTTGGGAATGTCCTTTCATTGTCTACCAACTTTGTGGGATGTCAAGGATTGTTATATTGAGGATATTTAAGTTTTTGAGAAAAGTTGAAGTTAGTTTATGTAGTTAAAGCTTTAAAAAACAAAAAGACAAATTGATATGAAGAAGGAAGTCATTTTATTTCAATAAAAGAAGGAAGTTACAAAACTTTAGCTCAACAGTTTTACATCTTTTGCCAAAGCAGATATTCTAAAGTAATATGTTTGCATAATAGTGAAAATCTAGCCAAGTTCTTCTAAGTGCATGTTGTTGTTGGCTAGTAGGGCTTTAGAGTCTTCAACTTCTTGGTTCACCTTCTTCACTTCTTCTATTTTCTTGTAAAGTTGACTTGCCAAGGTCATCTTCTTAGCCTTCAAAGTGGAAAGCTGATCCTCTAACTTTTGAATCTTAGACTCTACCACGACGATCCTATCTTCCATGGCTGATCTTTTCTCTACCAGTTATTGAAGTGTGGCCGAAGTCTTAGTGCGTTTTTCTTTATAACATTTCACTTTGTTAGATGTCCATTGATGTTGATCCCTCAGTGCCCGCAAATTCTTAAAGAAATTGAGAAATGACTCATACTGAGCCTTTGACATTAACTGAGCCTTGTAGAGCTCGGTCAAAGCCTTCTCAACATCATGGAGAGCCTTGAGGCTGAATGAAGCTATGCAATCTCTCTTCATCCATTCCTTGAAGACTTGGAATGCATTTTGAAGATGTTGAGGCTCAGAAGGACGCCTTGAAGATCTTAGCCTTGTCCTAATTTACCCGAACTATCTGACAAGTTCGGGCAAAGATGTCATTGTAGGAATGGATGCAATTTGGTGATGGCATCACTCCAAAAACCTTTGATGGTAGTAGAGGAGGCAGCTGCGGTTGGAAGAGTAGAAATGGACCCAGAAGTAGGAATGGAAGTGGCAATAGTAGTCTTTTTCTTCTTTGGCCGAGGAATAGGGATCCCTGTAACCTCATAAGCCAAAGGAAGCCTAGGAAAAGCTACTTTGCGCACTAAGGGCAGAGGAGATTGGCCCAAGCCTTCGCCAGAACCCTGTTGCAAACCAAGGAAAAATAAATTAGAAGGTTAGTTGATGCGAGAATTATACGCGCACAAATTAAACCCTCTTTTTGACAATTGTAGTATAAGTATAAGTAGGGATCGTTCTGGACCGGGGATTAGGAGGGATTGTTAATCACTTGGATTTGACTCAAAAACGTAAAAAACAAAGTTAAAAACGTTCACAAAGACTCAAAGGACTCAAAACAAGTTCAAAAGACTCAAAACTGCCTAAAAACACTAACTAGGCAGTTTCTGACCTTAAATCCAATGTTGGACGAATTTAAGATTATGGCTTGCTTCAAATGTAAAAACACAATATAAAACACTAAACTAGACTCAAAGAATGTAAAACTAAACTTTAAAACACTAAAACAAACCAAAAGACTCAAACATCACCCAAAACACTCAAAACTGCCTTAAAATCACTTTCTGGGCAGTTTTGAGCACTTTGGTGAATTTGGACGAATTTGTGTAACAAAATGAATCAAAACTCTTATAAACACAAACTAAGACACTTTCTAACTAAATTAGACAATAAAGTAAAGGGGGATTTAGGTTTTAACGAAATTAAATAAAATGCACAGATTACAATTTAAAACAGAATTTAAATATGAAATAGATGGAATTGAATGGATGGGAACCTAGCTAAGGGGTTCATCTCCATACATGTTACACTTGCATAATAAAATGATTTCCAATTGCATTTCAATAAACCATGAATTCTCAACACCCCAAGTTAACCGTGATGCACTAATTAACCTTCAAATCTTCCTAACGTTATTGAATTGGATGATGCATGCGACAATTCAAAGCATTCCCCACAAGTCCTCAACATGAATGCATAGAAGAGATACAAGCAAGAATCATTAAGCTCTATGAAAATTATAAGTGTTGACGAGGCATTCGTTACTATGGATTGCATGAAACTTATGCCAAGAATTCGTTTAACGCGATTGTTTATAAGCAACCTCCACTACTTGTGAATATAAGTTCGTAACTATTAGGTGAAACTCACTTATATTCTAGCGTCATATTCATGCATGAAAATTAAGCGTGCACTCTCAATAAACATACATAAATAAGTTATCAATCAAACGGTTAAACAAATTGAAATCACAACTTATGAAACGCAATTAGAAGTAATCAAATCAAAATGCAAGCATAAACATATATTTCGAATCACCCCCTAACCAAGGGGGGTTTATTTCCTCATAACTTTGAAATCAAAGAAACACCTAAACATTCCAACAACTCAAACTTGAATTGTATGAACGTTTAGGCACTCTTCTCTTCCATTCCTCATACGTACAAAACAAAGAGAATTGAATTTAAACATTGAAATCAAAGAAACACCTAAACATTCCAACAACTCAAACTTGAATTGTATGAACGTTTAGGCACTCTTCTCTTCCTCGTTGTTGTAGCACAAGGTCTAAGGTGAGGTTTGGTGGTGTGAATGGTTTGGGGAGTGGTGTTTGGATTAATAGGGAAGAGAAAAGTGTTTTGGTGGCTGCTGCAAGGGTGTGGAGAGGTTTTGACGAATTTCTGGAATATGGAAGAGTGAATGAGAATGAATCGTGTTGTGGATTAAAGAGTGAATGGTGGCTGCAAAGTCAATGAATAATGAAATGGGAAAGCATGTGCAAGGTTTTGGGGTGAATGATTGAATGTGCATGTGGCTGCAATGGATTAGGAATCCTTCAATTTCGTCCATTCCTTTTGCTCCAAACATAAGCTATCCATTCCAAGTCCAATTTTGCTCCAAAATGCTCCAAAATGCATCTTTTTGCTTCCTTAGCCATATGAACCTAAAAACACACGAAAATAGCTTAAAGTACTAAAATAACTAAAGAAACATAACGTAAATGCACGAGGACAAGCCATTTAAGTCGCATGAATATGCTCCTATCAAATACCCCCACACTTATCTTTTGCTAGTCCTCGAGCAAAACAAAACAACAAAAGAACACGAAACTGGACAAAACGAAGAAAACACAACCTACACCTTCCAACAATCGTCTCACGGATTTCCAATGCACATGACAAGTTAAAAATCATTATTCCCACAGATTTTAGCCATCTTTATACTTAAGTACATTCTTACTCATAGTCACCACATACTAGTTCACAATTAAGCATTTAAAACACATTTCGAATGTAGTAACATGCCTTAGAGAATTTCCTCAATTCCTTACTAGAATGCACTCTATTTTCACACAGATTTTCTGACTACACACCCTACACTAGTTATATGTGAGAGAATAATGTAAACATGAAAGACTAGTATCTCACATATGTTATAACAAAGAAAGCATTTTCTGGATTTACGACAATGACATGAATATGATCTCATGAATGGAAAGCTACTACTTAGAACGAGAACCAGTGATTCCATATGCTCATACCAAATTCAAACTCCACATATTGAATACATAACATCAAGATAGAAGTTGAGGGTTGTAACGGGGCTAAGGGTAATGGTTTAACAAAGAAAGGTAAAGTAAAACAAAGGTTCTTAAAGTAATAGGAAGCGAAGTAATGAAATTGACACTTAAACTCACTTTTAATGGCAGAAATCAACTTTTAAACACAAGGGAAGATTCATGCAACAACTAGGGTCAAATTCACTCTTTTGGACCCTTCCTTCAATAACCAATGCTTGTGAGATCATTCTCACTTATTTTTCAACTCTTTTTTCTTTCTTTTCAACAATTTTTTTTTTCTTTATTTCATTCTTTGGCTGTGCCTTATTATCTTCCCCCACACTTATTTTTTGCAGTATATTGATCAAAAGGAGTTCATTCTAAGTCATGCTTCACTATCCTTTAAGAACAAGGGGTTAACAAAGAAAATAAGCTTGTAAAGGCTCAAAAGGGTTAAAACTTACAACAAATAAGAAATATGAAAAGGGATAGGCTTTTTGGCTTTGGCTTGACTAACAACTTCATCTTATTGTATGTTATGCAAACAATATCATGCTTTGAATGAATTGGGCATGAGTTCTAGTATTTGGAACTATAATGAAATGCATTCCAAGTAGCAACCAAGCAAAGAATGATGAGATCATGCAACGACTTTAGAAAACAAGAAATCACAGAGAATAACTCTCCAAAGAAAGTAATGGCTCGAGTCTCACAGGGTTGTAGCGTTTGTTTGAGTTCCTTCCTTCAAGCATGTTACAAAAACGAATTTTTCTTTTATGATTGCATGTGAAGTCATATATTATAACCATAACCAAGCATATACCAAGAGTAAATCAAACTTTTCTCTATGTTTATAACTCTTTTTAACAGTCATGCAATTACAAACCAAATCCTTATCATTGTGTTGGAAGGTACCCTAAGACACAAACACACAAAAACGACTCAAAACACTCTTTTTAGGCTTTTCAAAACATGTTTTTCAAATTTTTATGTGATTTTCGGAGTTATAAAAACAAAACATAATAAAACACTCTAAAACATCTTAAAAACAACTTAAAACAGCAAGGAACAACATTTGAAGTTATGGGTGATAAAATCCCACGAATTTGCATTAACAACATTAGTTACCCCCCCACACTTAAATCAAACATTGTCCTCAATGTTTTAAGCATAGATTCACACAAAACATAAGTAAACACACAAAAAGCAACTAAACATACTAAACATGGCAGAATGTAATTAACAAAGAGAAGAGTTTAGGGACGCAAATCTGGTTATGGAGTGTAAATTCCCTCTTCTCCTTGGTGATTGCATTGAGGCTTTGATCTTTGTGATTCCACAGGCTCATTCTTGAACTGGTTTCCTCCCATCGTTGATTTTCCTTTGTGCTACTCTTGAACTGGGCAGCAGGATTCTTTTGGTCTCCCCCGGAGGTCTGAGCTTTCCCCTTTTATCTGTTTCTTTGTTCAATCTTTGCAGGAGTGGTCCCTTCTCTGGAAGTGTATCAACCGTTGAAGATGACTACTCGAGAGCAACGCTAGGTAAGCAATCAGGAATAAATTCCAGGCAGTCGGATCCAGATCGGAAGACTGACTCCAAGTGCCGGCTGATTGCTTCTTTCACTTTGCCATGCGAGTAAGAACAAGGACAAAGAAAAAGACAGGGAAAGAGCATGATATGAGATACTTTTGCTTTTGACCTTGATGATATGAGATACCTTTGCTTTTGAAGAAGCGGTGAATGAATCAGCACACTTCAATCCGCCATTTCCTCCTGGGTCATCTGTACTCCAGGCATCTGGTATCATCCTTGGGGAAGAAGAAAGAATTGAGTATTTCGAAAGGCTTTGCTGGAAGTGCACCCTCAGAGGTGAGGGAGAGTTGGGCATTTTCTTCATGTTTGCCTTGCCATAAAAGACGAAGGTCGACATATATAGAGATAATATCAAGTGGTGGTATTGTTCTTTTACCCGTGTCGACAAACGTCTCTTCGATTTCTGAACGGACGCCTCTTAGATTTCTGCACGACACGTAGTAGTGCGTACGCGGCTCTGTCAGAGCTCTTTTGACAAAGTCGCACGCGTTTTCTGAAAAGCAGAGAAAGCGTCGCCGAAATTTACGCTTGTCGGCAAAAGTGTAGCTGCGATGATGACCTCCACGTGAACTTTTGACAAAGTTGAACGCGTTTCTGAAAAGCCGAGAACGCGTCGCCTAACTTACGCCGGAAATTCCGGCTTTTTGAATTGATGGACGCGTCGCCTTGGCTTCTTATAGATGCATTGATCACCGCAACAAACACATTCTGAAGATTTCCCATTCTTTGAAAATCGACTCCGGCCCTTTGAGAATTAACTCCATCCACCCCATCTCTTTGAACACTTTTGAAAAATGGCAAACCCATCGAACCTTAGCTTAGATTTGAGTCTCAGCAGCGATCCGGTTGCGCCCCGTCAAGGTAATGTATGGCGTCCTTCTTTTTTATCTTCTAACGGTCTTCTTACAGGTGAAGACTCCGTGATGCAGGACGCCACAACAGCTACAATAGTAGCTAGAAACCTCCTTACTCCAAAAGATAGTAGGCTGCTGTCAGGACGGTCCGATGAGTTGGCCGTTCAAGAGTCCCTCGCACTTAGTGTTCAGTGTGCAAGTTCTGTGTCCAACATGGGCCAACGCCTGCTTGCCCGCTCCCGTCAGGTGGAATCATTGATGGCAGAGGTGGAAAGTCTTAAGCAAGAGATCAAACTGCTTAAGTACGAGAATAGAAGTTTGCATGTGCTTGCAAACAACTATTCGACGGGCATGAAGAGGAAGCTTGATGAGCTGCAAGAATCCAATGGTCGCATGCAAAGTGATCGTCAAAGTGACCGTCAAAGGCTTGCAGCTTTCTTCCAGAGGCACATTTTTCCTGGGTCATCCAGCGCTTGGCCAAGTATTGAGGCTTGGAATGCTCTAGCTCCGATGCCTCCAGCTCCGACGCCTTCTGCTCCGATGCCTTCCACTTCGATGCCTTCTGCTTCTATGCCTTCTGCTTCTATGCCTTCCGCTTCAAGAGTATTGCCACGTAGTGGGGCTTTAAGCAAACAACCTCTGTGAAGGCTACATCTGCTTTATTTTTTTTTTCTTTTTTTTTTTTTTTGTTTTTTTTTTTTTTTTTTTTCTGAATCAATCGGCATGGAATTTATCTTTGAATGGGCGGTGATACTTGAAATGATCCGGTAATAGTTTAAATTCAAGATTGGGTGCCTGAATCATTAACAACAGATTAGTAATAAAGAAAATTGAAATTAGGGGAGGCGGCTTACCTATGTGCTCCGACATGAACTCAAGGATAAACACATCTTCTTTGAACATTGTAGGACCAGAAAATCCAACGTGTTTGGGAATTGTTGTCTCAAGTATATCCTTTTTAACGAATTCTTGATATTCCATACTTTGCACCTTTGGAAGGCCTTCCAAGATGTCTTTTTCACCTTCTTCTTCCTTGGAAGTCATGAACCTGCAAGGAATAGAGATCTTTGTTGGAACGGGGTTAGAAATAATGAATTTTGGAACAACCTTACCCGAATTAGATGGCATAGGAGCAATAGGTGCCTCCGGCAAAGGTGTTTCCACTCTTGCCGTGGGTTGGGTGTATTCCTCTTCCTTGTGATTTGATTTTGATGGTTGAGGGTCCGTTCCAACCTCCTTGTCACTTTTCAACATGATAGCATTGGTGGTTTCAAATTCTCCCTTCGGATTTGCAATGGTTGAACTAGGAAGTTCGCCTTGGTCGCAAATTTGTTCTACAAACTCCGCTATCTGCCCAATTTGCTTTTCCAAGTAGTCCAACCTTTTGTCTTGATTTTCCCTCTCTTTGTTTTGAAGTTGGACTCCCTGCGTCAAAGTAGTAAGTAATAGAAAAATCTTATCATTATCACTTGAATTACCTACATCGCTTTGGGCAGGTTGTGGTGGCTGTATAGGCGTTGAATAGAACTCCTCATATGGCGGCCAATATCCTCCTTGTTGAGCCTCATTGTCTTGATTTTGTGAGCCCTGCACCAAACAAATTAATTCATTAAGCTTTTGATTATAATCTATTGACGAACTTGAGTTTGGTTGGGCATATTGAATATGAGGTTGTGGTGGCTGCATAGGTCTTGAATAGAGTTCCTCATATGGCTGCCAATATCCTTCTTCTTGAACATGTTGAGGTTCCCACCACATAGAGTTTGAATGATCACTCCAATCCGAATTGTAAGTATTGGAAAACCCATCATTCCTTGAAAATGTACCAACGCTTTGCATTTGGGACCTTTCCATGAGCTGTGACAAAAGAGAAGCATTATCTAGTGCCATGTTGTGCTTCTCTAGTACTTAAAATCGACAAACAAAATACAAATCAAAAACTAAAACTGAAATACATAACAGAAACTAAAACTAAAACTAATAAGAAAACGAAAATAACAATCCAAAGGATTAGCAAAGTTGCTAATCCCCGGCAACGGCGCCAAAATTTGATGCGAGATTTATACGCGCACAAATTAAACCCTCTTTTTGTCAAATTGTAGTATAAGTATGTAAGTAGGGATCGTTCTGGACCGGGGATTAGGAGGGATTGTTAATCACTTGGATTTGACTCAAAAACGTAAAAAACAAAGTTAAAAACGTTCACAAAGACTCAAAGGACTCAAAACAAGTTCAAAAGACTCAAAACTGCCTAAAAACACTAACTAGGCAGTTTCTGACCTTAAATCCAATGTTGGACGAATTTAAGATTATGGCTTGCTTCAAATGTAAAAACACAATATAAAACACTAAACTAGACTCAAAGAATGTAAAACTAAACTTTAAAACACTAAAACAAACCAAAAGACTCAAACATCACCCAAAACACTCAAAACTGCCTTAAAATCACTTTCTGGGCAGTTTTGAGCACTTTGGTGAATTTGGACGAATTTGTGTAACAAAATGAATCAAAACTCTTATAAACACAAACTAAGACACTTTCTAACTAAATTAGACAATAAAGTAAAGGGGGATTTAGGTTTTAACGAAATTAAATAAAATGCACAGATTACAATTTAAAACAGAATTTAAATATGAAATAGATGGAATTGAATGGATGGGAACCTAGCTAAGGGGTTCATCTCCATACATGTTACACTTGCATAATAAAATGATTTCCAATTGCATTTCAATAAACCATGAATTCTCAACACCCCAAGTTAACCGTGATGCACTAATTAACCTTCAAATCTTCCTAACGTTATTGAATTGGATGATGCATGCGACAATTCAAAGCATTCCCCACAAGTCCTCAACATGAATGCATAGAAGAGATACAAGCAAGAATCATTAAGCTCTATGAAAATTATAAGTGTTGACGAGGCATTCGTTACTATGGATTGCATGAAACTTATGCCAAGAATTCGTTTAACGCGATTGTTTATAAGCAACCTCCACTACTTGTGAATATAAGTTCGTAACTATTAGGTGAAACTCACTTATATTCTAGCGTCATATTCATGCATGAAAATTAAGCGTGCACTCTCAATAAACATACATAAATAAGTTATCAATCAAACGGTTAAACAAATTGAAATCACAACTTATGAAACGCAATTAGAAGTAATCAAATCAAAATGCAAGCATAAACATATATTTCGAATCACCCCCTAACCAAGGGGGGTTTATTTCCTCATAACTTTGAAATCAAAGAAACACCTAAACATTCCAACAACTCAAACTTGAATTGTATGAACGTTTAGGCACTCTTCTCTTCCATTCCTCATACGTACAAAACAAAGAGAATTGAATTTAAACATTGAAATCAAAGAAACACCTAAACATTCCAACAACTCAAACTTGAATTGTATGAACGTTTAGGCACTCTTCTCTTCCTCGTTGTTGTAGCACAAGGTCTAAGGTGAGGTTTGGTGGTGTGAATGGTTTGGGGAGTGGTGTTTGGATTAATAGGGAAGAGAAAAGTGTTTTGGTGGCTGCTGCAAGGGTGTGGAGAGGTTTTGACGAATTTCTGGAATATGGAAGAGTGAATGAGAATGAATCGTGTTGTGGATTAAAGAGTGAATGGTGGCTGCAAAGTCAATGAATAATGAAATGGGAAAGCATGTGCAAGGTTTTGGGGTGAATGATTGAATGTGCATGTGGCTGCAATGGATTAGGAATCCTTCAATTTCGTCCATTCCTTTTGCTCCAAACATAAGCTATCCATTCCAAGTCCAATTTTGCTCCAAAATGCTCCAAAATGCATCTTTTTGCTTCCTTAGCCATATGAACCTAAAAACACACGAAAATAGCTTAAAGTACTAAAATAACTAAAGAAACATAACGTAAATGCACGAGGACAAGCCATTTAAGTCGCATGAATATGCTCCTATCATTAGTCTATAATTGAAATTAAAGAAAGGCTAGAAAATGGAAGTTGGTATACTTGGGTTAAGCTTGAGACCTTGGAAGAATGTGAAGGTGTTCTTGTTGCATTTAACGGCTGAAAGGGAACAACCTCGCTTACAAAAGGAGGATGTGTTACCCGAACCCTCCCCAGAAACCTGAAACACCAAAGGAAAAGATAAGTGTTGACAATATGATTTGTACGATGAAGAAAATAGAAGTAAAAATACTTGTATATTTGGGATGAAGCTTAAGATTGTGGGATAGGCACTTCTGTTACCACAACTGCCCTAAAATGATCATGTGGGTTGGCCCGAGAAGCAGCCTGAGAAGCCTGCATACTAGTTACCTCTGAGACCATATGGATCTCATAAAATATGGGTTCCCCAAAGGTTGAAGGTGGTTGCTTGACGGTCTCAGGTGCTGAAAAAGACTAAAAAGGCAAATGCAGGACATAAGTATAAAAAAAGAAAGAACTTTAAACATAGGAAGGTTCGAGCAAAGAAAACTCACCTGAGTTGCTGTCATCCTTCACAAAATGTAGCATCTCCCCAGTTGATGGATTGAATTGAGAAGTTGGAGTCACTACCAGCGCCGGAGGAAGAGTCGAATGAGTGGGAGCAGTGCTCTGCCCGACTGAACATGCAGGTTCTAACCTTGGCCTATAAAGTCATGGACCTAAACCAAGAATGAAAAAGAAGTATACCTTTGAAGATTTAGCTCGAGAAGGGGAAACATGCATTATTCGGGCTGGAGGAGAAAAAGCCTCGGGCTAAGAGATCCCTTCTTCCCTAGTGTCCTATTTCAAGCAATCATGCAAATGTTTAATACAAGGGTTAGATGAGGTGAACTTCAAGAGGTGACTTAGTGCTTAAAAGAATCGATGTCATACCTTCAGCTCCTCAAGGATAGTGTCAAAAAGCTCATTGTCCTTCTGGTGCATTTCTGCACTCAATGGTCCATCTCTTGCAGCAAAAGTGGGTCTTTTGGTTGCCTGAGGCCTTAGTTACAAGAAAGAATGAGGTATTAGCTCATGCGCTGAAATGGAATGAAACTGCAACTAAGAAAAGAATATTACTTACTGGAAGACTTCTGTTTTTTCCTGCCCTCGTCAACTGAAGGGGCATGGGAAGATTTGGAGGCTTTGAAGGTTTGTGCCCTAGTCATCTTCCTTGTGAAGGTTGCCCATAAACCAGGTAAACAAAGTTAAGGTTAAGGTTGCGTCTCGGGCTCGGATTCAGAGGACTCTACCACTGTTGTCCTTGTCCGCCGAGATGCCTGAGTCTCTATTTCAGGCTTGGCCTCACCCTCAGAGTCTCCAAATAGCTTGAGATGTCCCCAATTTCTCCAGCTGTATGACTAGATCCAACTTCTTGCCTTGTAGCCTTGGCCGCATCCTTTTGAAGGACAAGGGCCTCCGCAGCTTCATCATTTGGCCTGTCATATACCTCTTCAGTGTTGCCTTGAGCTGCAAGTTCAAAATAATCAATAGGAGAGTTAGTGGAGAATAGATTATAAAAGCATCATAAATACAAGTTAAGGCAATGAAGGATACCTATTAGAAGAAGCTGATTCTTCTGCTAGATCATCTCTTTCCAGCTCTCGAGCTCATTTGGCTTCGTGTAGGGCTTGATGGAGAGTTGCCCGAAGAGACGATCATGAACCTTCCTAAGGTCATCTCCATACTTCTTTGACCACTTGGCTTCCCACCAAGTGGTGAAAGAATGAGTGCACTCAAGGTTTAATGCCACATGCTTACGAGTAATCTTGCTCAGCACCTCTAGGTTACGCTGAGCTGCTCGAAATGTGACTTCATGAGGAAAATGAAGGCAGTAAGAAGTTCCGTAGTGAATAGAGTCAAAACTAGCACTGGGATGGCTTGTCTGAACCCCAGCTGCCTACCACAGAAGTTAGGGTAGTAGACTTTCAACCCATACTCGTAACTCATGTGGTTACTCCGCACTCCCCAAGCCAAGTCTATTTGCTGGATGCAGCTGATAAACTTCTCCTTGCAAAGTTGGCTAGAATCTTTCCAGAAAACATCTTGGAAGATTTGGTTTCGACAACCATGGATATCTTCACAGGACAGAGGCGCTTAATTCCAAGTCTGCCCAAGTCCTGTAGACTCTGAAGAAATATAGGCAGAAGAATGTAAAATGGTTAGTGGGGGATGCCTACGCCAGGATGCGAGCAGGAGTCACGCCTTTGGGGAACTCTAAATTTGATGCCCAAAGTTCTAGGAAATACCACTGGAGCCACAACTGGACCATCCAGGTTGGCTCGTTGAGGTTAGTCTCAAAGGGTTTGCCTCTGGTCATCTAAAAAAGAAGGTGGTAGAGGTGGGCAAGGAGAAATGGCTTCATAACCACATCATCAAGGGAATGAAGGGCTTCCATCAGTGGGATCCACTTCTGCTTCACTCATTTAGATTGTTGGGGAATACATGTTTGTTAAGCCAGTACAAAAAGAAGTACATGTGCTCTTGATCCCTATTCGCATTAGCATAAAACGGGCTAAAGGTACTCTTAGCAAATAGCATGAAGCCTGTGAATGAAGTCTCGTAGCTCTTAAATGTCGAGTGAGTGTATTCTAATCGAATAATGGAGTTAAAGTTGCCCGAACCTTCAGCAGTCGGGCAAAAGGGGGAATACCAGTCATAGGTCACATCCACGCATCGGCCTGAGGGTCTTAGCCCGAAGACTTGGGCTATATCAATGATGGTTGGAGATATGAGACCCATTCGAAAGTCGAATGTGTTGGTCCCCGTGTTCCAAAAGAGGAGAGTTGTGGTTAGAAGCTCGGGCTTACCTGCCATTGTGGTCTTGGAGAGCATAATGAGCTTGTATATACCATTGCTCATCCTTTTTTTCTTCCAGATGGGTTCCAATGCGTCCACCCACTATGACCAGGCTTCATCTTTCATCAGAGGAAAACCTCGACAATGAGTTGACCATTTGGAGAAAGAAATGCCAACCTTAGCAGAATATGGGTTGGGGGTAAACCAATTGGCTTTGGGCATGTTATTTTCCACAACAATTAAGACACTAGAAGTCCAGGCAGGTCTGAGTGAGTGTACTCCTCCCTCTTCGAAGAAAATTGAGGTGTTCAGGCCTGTTTGCCTGAGGGCGATGAAGGTTATTGAACAGGCAACGCATAGTGACAATACCCTCGCCGGACTCGCATGCAGGGCGAACAATTTTGGGTGTCATCGAATGTTGTTTGGAAAGAAAATGGAAGAAATTAAAGGCACAAAGCAAGAATGAACTGTGAAGGCAAGTGAGTTCTGGAAAAATTGGGAATTTTGAAAACCTAGAGAATAGGAATTAGTAAGCAATTAGTTAACCTTGGGGATTGTGGGTTAATGTAAGGCTTTATTTGAAAATAATTGGTTAAATAGTGCAAGTCCTGAGGTAAAACATGCGGCGGCTGTTTAATCATTATTAATGTCTTGGATTGCAGACTTAACAATGATTAAATGGGGCATTGTTTGGGTTAATATTTGAATATTGGGCTTAACTGATGGGAGGCCCAAAGACGCCAAAACAAGGTGAATTTGCCTAAAGCCCAGCTACGAGACCTGGAGCAAATTGAAGCCTTCTTAGCCAAGGCATAGGCCACGTGCCTATGATTGAAGTGACAAGTGAAAGAGACCAGCTCATTATCAACCAAAAAGCACTTTCTAGTGGCACTCCAAGTAAAAAGTTGATGACCCACTACCCTCCAAAGCTTTTGGGCAAGAGTAGAGCTAAAAGCAGTCGGGCCAGATTGCATATAAAAGAGAAAGCAAGCATGTGAGACAAGGACACTCAACCAATCAAACAAACAAGCATACAAACTCTTCTCTTAAGCCAGATTTGCATCTAAAAAGTTGAAATCAACCCAGATTCAGTCCATTTAGCAATAGTTTTCGTAGAAAAGCTATCTTTTGTCTAGTATAAAAGCTCTGCTACCTTCCCTAGTGTTGTAGTATCAATTCCCTCGTGTAAGACCTGCTTACCATCCATCCTTTTTAGTTTATAACCTTTGTAAACTTAAAAAGAAGTGGCTGCAAGAAATTTAACCTTGCCAAACAAGGTAAAATCTTACCCTAATGTACTTTTCCAAAAGATTTTGGTATGTCCTTTAAATTAGTAGATCTGTCATCCTAATGTACTTTTCAGTATGCGTTCAAGTTATTTCCAGTTATTTTCTACCTAGCTAAGAGTCTCATTTGCATCCAGATCTGGTTAACTTAATAAACTTGTTTTCATTAATAATACTCTGGAATCGAGGAAATGGTTTAAAAGACTCTGGACTCCTTTCATTTGAACATACAAGTTCATGAACTAAAAGTCCTTGTTTACAAGGCAAGAAAAAGAACTTAATGCAGACTTAACCCATCTGTGACAATCCTTTAATGACAAGAAGTTTGAGTAACTTGGGGCGCAAGTAATTGACTTAAACCAAATATGTTCTACATTTGTTATATTGAGATAACAGTGGCATGCCTAACGTTTTGTTAGTTTTGATTGCGAGCCTCAAGGCCAATACCTAAGGCCTCACAAAGGCACCTTTCAAAATTAACTTTATATTCTTCTTGTAGCATACCAAGCAACAAGAAGTCAATAGATACCAACACAAACACCCCAAGTACCATCCACCCTAGGGGAGCTATGCAAAGGGCTAGATCCACATTTGCCTCCAACAAAACTTTCGATGTTGCAACAATAATTCTAAATACATATATGTCTACTAGCTCTTATAGCATGTTGTTTTTTTATAACTCAAAAGATATTTTAAGTTCAAATTTTAGACATAATAGTTAATATTGATTTACCATGCATGGAGACATGGACTTATTGATAATAGAATATATCATTACCCTGCATGGAGATATGGACTTATTGATAATAGAATACATCATCACAACACTAAAACTCTTTTTATTTTAGAATTAAATCAATATCTAAAAATGCCATTAGTTATTTATTTACTTCTTTTGACAAACAGTAGTGTTAATAAGTTAAGTTGTTAGTTGTTAGGAAGGACTAAGGTGGGAGATCGATGGAGATCTAACTTGCACCAGTGTGCATAAGCATGATTGCTTTCAACCACTGCAGTTAAGCGTCATTTGGAGAATTATTTATGGATGGCATCTCTTTGTAGATGTGCCTTAATGGATTTAATTTCTAGTATACTTCGGGTGCCCTATAAGACGGAGTTTTTAATAGTTAGATCTTAATTCAAATATTAATAGCTAAAATCTAAGGACAAAAAACTTTTGGGTGCATTTGTTTGCCCTTGCTAACTTTCAATAGATTGGACTGGACTAAGTGTTATTGTAGTCCTTTGTTTGTTACCCACAGTGACTAGCTTTAATGAGACTAGGAGGGACTTGCCTCGGCTAAACGCCTCGCTAACCAGCCTTAGCGAGATTCATGGCCAGAAGTTCAATCTAATTTACAGCGTCACAGTCAATGAGTTACACAAACCCTCAAATCAAAACAATTTTACAAAACTCAAGTAGAAAATCAAAATATGCACAGGAAGCATCGTATACTTTCCCTGCAGAGAGCCCGAAGGGCTATGGCTCGGAATCATTCAAGACACGAAGGAGATATATGCTTAGCCGTCATAAAAGAATGATGTCTGATCTAATCTAACAGTTTGAGCAGAGTGAGCAGAAGCTTCCAGAGAAAAATGGGGCAAAAGGCGTGAGAAGGTAAAAGAAAGGAAAAGAGAAAGGAAATGAAAGGAAAAGAAGAGAAAAGAAAAGAAAAGATGGAGATAGGGGAGACAAAGTAAATAAAAAAATGACAAAAAATTATATTTGGATTTCAAAAATAATTTAGTTTGTGGTTTAGTCCGACATTGCATCAGACGGTCGATGATTCTTATACTACTTAGTCTATATCAAGTTAATCTAGGTTAGTCCTCAAGGCTCTAGTTTGAGATAATTCGGTACAACAAATGCACCTTTAAAGTATAAGATACCTCAAAGCATAATAAAACTCTCGATGCCCCGATGACCAATGGGATCGATAGAATCAAACCAAGATGAAGACTGGAGTACTTTGATTGCTTTCAGTTCAAATAGGGAAGAGTACGACCAGTTACTGAAGACTGAAGTGGCTACAGAGCTTTAATAATTTGGGAAGAAAAATGAATTTCATTGGAGGAGGAGTGAATCTCCTAACGTGCAGTATTGCAGAAAGCCCTCCACTATGGGATGTGTCAGATCCTTTCCAATGAGTAGTAGGGCAAAGACATGTAAAATATAATTGCCATGAAAACTGGAAACCCTAATTGGTCCGCATGCAGAAACTCTGAGAAATGCATAGTAACAACATAGGATGTACACTTACCTTTGCAAGTACTAGTGTGTCATGGTGCGAAAATTATAATCATTGACCAGTGCTATCTTTTGTTATCAAATTTCGGCCCTTATGAATTTGCACATCATCGATCATCTGAGCCAACGACACTCCGTCTCTATTTTGTTAAGCAAAAGTGTAAATCAAGTCATTTCAATATTTTTTTTAATACACTAAGGGGGTGAGAGAGTGAGCAAAACTTTATAATGGGGGTGTTACAATAATGTGGTTTGAATTCGGCCTTGGTGAAAATTGGACCTAAGACCTCTCACTTACAAGTGAAGAAAAATAACACTAAAGCATATTTAGTTTGGCGAGATTAAGTTAATCACAGGTGTGTGAAGGCATTAATTCTACCTTGAATTTGGTCCTGATTGGTACAAGAGTAAACCGGCAGAAAAAAGAAAAAGAAAAAAAACACTATTCATCCTCAATATGGCAATTACAAAAAATAAGAACTCAAGAAAAACATTATATATAACTTTTGACCATCAGTTTGATCATTGATGCTTGGGTTGAATGTATACATCTTGGTCTTGTACTAGAGGCACTTATTGGTGTTATTTTCTAATTGGCACAGGCTCCTAATTAATTAACATAGAGGAAATAAATAAATAAATAATTAAGGCATACATACATGCATAAAGTATTGAAGAATGTAGGTCCATATGTTGGAAAATTGACAAAATAAAATACCACCTATAAATGAATAGTTTCACTCTTAATAAATCACTGAAACTTTTTGTGATCCCAAATGAGAGGAGTTTTGAAGAATGCACACCTCATATTGGAAACTTGACATGTATGAATGGTTTCACTCTTAATACTACCAAGGTCTTTTGTAAATCACACTTTTTAGTGTACCATATATATACAGATGATTAAGTTAAACACAATATGTGTAATTAGTAACAAATCGTTGACTTATTTCTAAAATCTTAACATGAACAAGCTTGGAAGCTAAAATACCCATATGAAGACGGAAAAAACCTCCACTATATTAGAGGTGCGTATGAAACTATTATTACGAGTGTGATGTTAGCCATCTATAAGAATCCACCAATGGCTAAATGGGGCAGGCAGTTATATAATGCACCAATATGCCAGTTTCTTTCATGGATATTAATAGTACTTTCAACTGGCAGTAAAATGAAAGTGATCCTTCACCAAAAAAATGTGAAAGTGATCACAAGATAGCTTGGCCCCAAGAGTTTCTATCCTAGCTTTTTTTATGACCTTTCATAAATCATGCTGTGAGAATATATTTATGTACCATATATTAGGAATATGATACTCTCTTCTCTAAATTTTCCTTCTCTCTCACTTTTCTCTTTTTCTTTCTTTCTCTATAAAGAAGTTAACACAAGTTGTTAACGTGATTTAATAGTAACCGTTAAAATATAAAGAAATTGAAAGAGAAGAGAATTCAAAAAAGAAGGAATCCTACTCCATATAATTTAGGGTCTATCTAATCTATCAATGAAGCTCTTAAATTAAGCACATGATGTATTAGATACACTATTGCATGCGGCTAAGTTAACAACTTCATTTGCTTTCGCATTCTAATCGTACACTCGTTGTACAATGACGTAGGGATGCCCCAACTCCATGAACGGACAATGTCTCCTCTCGTAAAAGTACATTAGGGTTTCACTAACGTGGATGAAATATATATTTAAAGGAGTAGGATTCTCTCCCCTCTTCCCTCCCCTTCCCTTCCCTCTTATTTGAACGGTCACGGTTAAACCATATTAACATCTTATAATAATTTTTTATAAAAAGAGAAAGACAAAATAGAGAATGTAAAAGGAAGGAATAGAAGAGAATGGAAAAATGAGGGGAGAGAATCCTAATCCATATTTAAACTCCATGTGCATGAATGAAAACTCAGAAATTGCTCACGCACGCAAGTACGGAAGTACGACAGCTAAAAACCACTTTTCTTGCAAAGACTCCTAATATTCTGAAAAGAACATGCATCAAGATTAACTTAACCTTGTTAATCATTGTTTTCATTGCCTGTCGATATCGTTTATATCAACCATCATAGCCGTCGATCGCACTAAATTTGTAAGGGAAATTGTATGCCAAAACTGCAATACAAGTGCATGTTATTATCGAATACTTTTTTTTTAGGACAGTGGTCCTCCTCCTGCTGTACTACATGAACGATCGATCGAGCTGACTAGCACAACTTTTGAGTCTTGAGTCTCTTGTGCGTGATGGAATATATCATATGAATTGAGAAGAGGAAAAGCGATCACACATGGATGATGAAGATTGACGAAGTCACTCCATGTTACCTTGTGAGCCCTACCCTATGATAGTTACCATGCATAAGTACCACAAGGTCCACAACTTGCAACATAGTTACCTTTGCATGACACAAAATTTTCGACCACTTGGTTATCTCATGTAAATCCTCTCTTTATTTCTCAATAGTAATTTCTCGTGATGAGATATACCTTATAATAGTTACCAAGCACAAGTACCATAACTTGCAACGTACTTACAACTTTTGCCTGAAACAAATTTTTAGCACACTTGCTAATCGTAAGGTTTATGTGACTTCTCTTTTTATTTCTGAAATTGTCACGTAATGCGAGATATATATGATAGTTACATGACACTATATTTACAAGACACACATAGTACATACCACAAATTGCAACACACTTACCTTTGGTTATTGGGGGTTGGTCTCTATTTCTCACATTGTTGCATGGTAAGAAAGAAACTCATATTACATTATGAGATAAATACAAAAAAAATAGCATAAACTCGTTTTATGTAATTTCTTTCTTATAATGTTTGTAGTCGCCTCAAATAACGAACATTGTTATTTGTTTTTTAGAGTTAACTCACACTCATTGCAGCTGTGTTTGCAATGAAGCATATTATTGTGAAGTAGTTTGGGAAGAATATGGGAAACATGAAAGTTGAAATTTTCCAAATACATATTATTGAACTTACAACTTTCAAAAAGGGTCCAAAATGCTAGCCGTAAAAAGTGATTGGACACATTCGATTGGATGACAGTATATTTGGGACCAAGACCAGCAAAATACTTTAAAATTGTGGTAGTTGGTGAAACTACGTCACTTTGTTCACGTTTGGTTGTCAGTTTGGCTATGGAATTTGGAAAGGGATCATCTTCAGATTCCTTCCTCTTAATCTATCAAGTTTGGGAATCTGAACCATTAAAATTTAATCAAATGGTTATAAACAGAAATTCATTTGAAAAGTTATAATAACTTTAGTTGTTAGATCAAATTTCAATGGTCCGAATTTTCGAACTTGGTGAATTAGGAAAAAGGAATCCAGAAAGAATCACTTTCCATAAAATTTAAATTAATTCTTGTACCAAAAATTAACGGTACGAAAACCAACATTTTAAATTAAATTTTATAAATCATGTGACGATTGTTGACGATTTAATTATTACTTAATTATTGATTAACTTGTTTATTTTCTATTAGTGACACATCACATGATTTATAAATTTAGTCTAAAAAGTTGATCTGTCTGACATTACTCAAAACGAAATCCACCTTAAAGTATTGTTATTATAATAAACGTTCATGGCCATTATTAATAAAAAATTATTGTGTATTGCTAAAATACATTTTCATGTTATAACTAGTTAACGTGTTATATAATTGTTAGTTGGACATATAGTATAATCGATTTATGTATTACGTGAATGTTATTTACATGTTGGAAACAATAAGGTTAATTATATCCTGAGAAAGAAACAAAGGGTAGAAATGTCCAATAATGATAATAACTAACATTAGCATAATTCGAAATTCGAAGCTACGAAAACTTCAAATTTAAATGACTAAACTTTCAAGGAAAAAAAAGTGAAAAATCATAGTGAATTTTAAGCAGGGACAGAAATAGAGGAGAAGGCTTAAATGGCAACCCAAAAGGATTCCGGCCAATTGATCACCATCTTGTTGTTCCCACGCCCACCTTCTTTACATCTGCTTGGCCTTGGAGGCCTCTTTTTCTTCTCCTTTCCAACCCCAGCATTTCCATTATTCCCTTCCATATCCTCGTTTTCAACACAGTGTTCATTCTTTCCCTCCACCTCCTCTGTTTCAGCACTTTCAATATCCCCCTGCATCTCTTCTGTTTCAACATTTTCAACCTTCCCATCAAGTTCATCTTCTTCAACTTCACCACCATTTTCTTCATTTTTCGCCTCGATTTGAACCTCGTCGTCTTCTTCAACTTCTTCAATAATGTCACAGTTAGGGGATGAAAAGTCCTTCAGCAATGTAAGCCTGAGTCTCCCATCACCGCGCTCCGCTTGGAAATATGCGGTGGGAGGGGAGACAACTGTGACGGCTTTCAAAACCAGCCGGCCGCCTTCCCGGTGAGGCGTCACTTGAACACCATTCGAGCCACTGATAGATGTCAAAGGAGGAGGGAAATTCGTAGTAGTTATGCTACTACGTTTCAATCTCTTTGGTGTAGCTTGAACATTGGTGTCACTCAATATTTTTGAGCTCTCACTTGTGGAAATAGTAGTAGTAGAACATTTAGGGTTAGGGTTAACTTCCCCACTACTTCCAAGTGAGAGTAAAGGACTTTCAATCTTGTGTAACAAAAGTGAGAGCTTTTCGCCGCCATTTTCGCTACCCGTCTCGTTACCTAAGCTTTCCGTGCACATTTCCAAGCTTCCTGGACTGAGCGCTGAAGCAGAGCGCTTAGCGAGCGGATGGACATAGACTTTCTCCGCTTCGCTTTCGCTCTTGGGGGGTTGAATTGGGTTGGCCAGAGACTGGAGGAAGCTCCAGCCAGCTACTTCAACTTCCTTCTTGTCCTTCTTGTTATTCAAGTTCAAGTTATCGATTTTCTCGATTTGGGATGCTTTCTCTTGAGATAGGGAGAGGAAATTCAATCCGGGTGGATTCAATTTGAGCAGAACAAGAGGCTCGAGGCATGATTTCAGGCCTGGGTGACAGACAGTGCTTGATGTTGAAGACATGTTGGTATGCAAAACAAGAATGTGAAAAAAAAAACGGAGTTCGAAAAAAACTTAGGAGCAGAGAGCTTGAATTTGGATGAAAAAAGGTGATAAATTTGAAGGTGTATGAGAAAATTTGTAGGGAAATCCGGCAAAAGACTTGGATTTAAAAAAAAAACCCAAATTTTGGTTTGGGTGAAATAGCAGATGGTTTGAGAAATATGGAAGAGGGAAGGCTTGAATTTATAGTAAAGGCAGGGTGGGGTTTTGGGTAAATATATTAACTTTCCAATACCGTGTATTGTGGACTGTAGTGAAGTTGAACTTTTGTGCCCACTAGAATTATACATTTACGATTCCACTAAGATTCTCTCGTCTCTTCTCTCCATCCCTTTCTATCCTCTCATCTTACATTCTTTATTTTGTCTTTCTCTTTCTATAAAAAATTAATATAAGATGCTGATATGGTTTAAACGTGATTGTTTAAATATGAGGGGAGGGAAGGGGAGGAGAAAAAAGAGGAGAGATAATCCTACTCCTTTATGATTTCCTCTCCCACACTGCCACACATGTTAAATCTATTTTTTCTAATAAAAGAAGACCAGAAGCCACTTAGTATTACGGTCTAATGATATTCTTCTTTACTTGGAAGTGAGACGTCTTAGGTTTAATTCTCGCCAAATGCGAGTTTGAACCACATTATGCTAGCCAATTGTGAGGCTAAACCCACCCCTCCCCTTTAGTGTAGATAATATCATTTATTCCAAAAAACTAAAATAAAAAGGTGTAGATAATATCATTTATTCCAAAAAAATAAAATAAAAAAGGACCAATTGATGGTTTCGCCGCAACAGATCATTTTTTGGGGGGATCAAAAAGACTTATATAGGTATTTTAGTCTCATTCTAGTAACCATCGTGTGATTCACGTCAGTAATTGAACGCTAAACGTGTTGTGTGAAAACGAGCCTAAAATTTGTCATCAACCACTAGACCATCCCGTGGTAGTTTACATATCAAGTCTACTTCATACAACTAGAATTGGAAAAAGGTTTTTTTTTTTGGGGGGCCGGGGGGGGGGGGGGGGGGGGGATTGAAATGATTTTGGACGGTGGTAAAGGCATTTGGGGGTTGTAGGGCAAACCAAATCTTAGGGCATGTTTGGTTGAGTGTCTAAAAAACTCTTGTCTAATATGGTCTTCTAGAATTAAAAGGTAGAAGAAATATAATTGTTTTGACTTTCATTTGTATGATTTAATAAGAGCCAGTTGTTTTTGAATGAATAAAAAAGAAGAATACTAAGGCTCTCTCCAACCGATCCGGCCGGAGGGTTATAGTGCTAAAAATAACTCAAAATGACATGAAAACCATCTCCAACCTAGGACTATACTAAAGGGTTTGTGGGCCCTACCGGGCCAAAAATGCCAAATCAGGCCAACTGGCTGGCCCAATCCAACCGGTCCAAACAATTCAAATTAGGCCAAAAATACCAAATCATGACGCCAGCTAGCCGTTGGATTTAAATTTTATTTTATTTTATTTTTTTGGGACAAAATTTTAAAAATAAAAAATTCTAATTTTTTTCCTGTAACTACCTAAACCATTAAACAACATTAAACAATATTAAACAACCTTAACTAACATTAAACTTAAACACCATTAAAGAACACAATCTCCACCTTGGTACTACTTGGGGAAGTTATTCAAACTTAAACAACATTAAAAAAAAAAAAAAAAAAACATTTCACAACATAAAACTTAAACACCTATTTCATGCTTCTTTTGGCCCAAAGATGTGCAACAAGATCCTGTTGTCAGTACTTGTTTGTGCAGGCGAACGTATCATCCTATGGCTCCTTATGTACTCATTTAAAGAGATATTATCAGTTCTTGGATCCAAAGGCAAATTAGGCCCATCATATATTTTTGCACGAGCCCTCCTTAACCTATTTGGATCATCTTGGTCGTCATCAAACTCTCCATCAATATAACCATCTCGCTCATCCTCCATAATCATGTTGTGTAATATGATGCATGACATCATAATGGAGTTCAATTTATCTTTACTCCACCTTCTTGTCGTTTCTTTAATGATCTTCCACCGTGCTTGTAGAATACCAAAAGCTCTCTCAACATTTTTCTGGTATGCCTCTTGGTGTAAGGTAAACCAACATTTGGGCGTCAACCAAAAGGTTTGCAATTGCTTGGACAAGTGTCGCCCACTTTGGGTAGATGTCATCTACCAAGTAATACCCCATATTATACTAATGCCCGTTGATGTAATAGTCAAGTTGAGGTGATTTACCCTCCGTCAGGTTATTGAAGATGGGTGAACATCCAAGAACTGTAATGTCATTTTGGGATCCTGGGACTCCAAAGAAAGCATTGCAAATCCATGTGTCAAACAAGGCAACCGCTTTTAACACAATAGTTGGCTTTCTCAATCTTCCACTAAAGCCTCCTTGCCATCCGGTAGGATAGTTCTTCCACTGCCTATACAT
This sequence comes from Pyrus communis, assembly GCF_041283825.1. Classification (NCBI taxonomy): domain Eukaryota; kingdom Viridiplantae; phylum Streptophyta; class Magnoliopsida; order Rosales; family Rosaceae; genus Pyrus; species Pyrus communis. The sequence goes on from NC_142567.1 coordinate 2,044,837, forward strand.
GTAATCTAATGACCCTATCATTCCTGGAAAGCCATTGTCTTCAGCTTTGCAAATGAGCTAATCCATATCTGCTTTATTTGGTTCACGAAGGTACTCTTCTTTGTAAAGCTGAACAACTGTGTGACAAAATTCAGTAAGATTATCAAGGCATGTAGACTCAGACATACCATATGTATCATACATCGCATCAGCTGGGGAGGCATAAGCCAGCATTCGGAGTGCAATTGTGAAATCTCGTTCTTGGATTTCACTATTGTAATTTACGTATTTCGTATTCGCAGTATTTTATAGTATTTTCACAAATTTAAATTAATTTTAGATTTTAATTACTTAAGTGCAAAGTTTGAATTTTTGAAAAATAATTATTTATAATTCATAGACCTTCGGGGGTCACTCTTAATGTTTTTGAATTAAGCTCGACACCACAAGCATCTAGGCAAAGGCTTTTCGTGAATCGAGACGAGGAAGGAGAAGTTACGGACTTTAGAAGTTTCTTAAATAAAATAGAAATTTAATATTTTTGGGGTTCCCATTACTTTGGGAAGGGACTAATTAGAAAAGAAAAGAAAATAAAGAAAGAAAGAAAAAGAAAAAAAGATTAGAAGCTGCCAGATGGCAACAAGAGAGAGGGAAAGTTAGAGTTGCGGGAGAGAAATGAGGGGGAATGACTAATCAGAAAGGGAAGGAAGGAGGGGAAAGGAGGGAGAGGAGAAGCATGGAATTCCCTCGACTCGTTTTGCTTCTTCCCGACCAAACCTTACGGAAACAAAGGTTTCCAATGCTTTTCCCAGCCAAATTCTAGTGAATTACATCGATTAAACACCTGAGATATACCCCACAACCTTCCCTCTTCCATTTTCATCAAAAATCTGATACCAATTTGGTCCTATTTCGCGAGAATTGAAGTCGAGGGCTTCGTGGGGTGCATAGCGATGATCCGCCGTTTCTGAAAGGTATTCCGATGACTACCACCACCAAAATGTTTCCCTTAGGCCCAGGAGCAAACCCCAAACAAGTATGGGAGTGGTGGAGTTGAGAATTTGACGAATCGAAGCACACAATTTCAAGGGTTTTCGGCGGATCGAGGTGGTTTTCAGGCATTTCCCGACCAAATTGGACTTCGGCCTAGGTATGAAAGATCTTCCTCTTGATGAGTTCTACATTTATGTAAAATTTGGTAATTTTTGGAGTTAGTTGGAAAATTGGGTTTTCGTTCGCCAGAAACCGCCACCTACAGCAGCGCATGGCTAGTGGGCTGATGCTGCCTTTTTAAGTTAAATTCGATGTTCTAATTTCAAATTTGATAACTGTTTGATATAGTTCAATAGTTTGAACCTAGTATGGAATATTACGCCACTTGATCCTTTTATGATTTGACAATCCGACCACTGGATCGTCACCAAACTCTAATGCATTATAGTATGTAATATTTGAGGATCATAGGAACTGACGGATTAGGAATCCGACGTACGGATCTTCCCAAATTGATTTTCTAAGTTTGTAAAACCAAACTTTGATAGCAATCTAATTCTAGCAATTGGCAGAGATCCGATCATTGAATCTTTCTGAAATTTTAGAATATTGTTCTAGATGATAAATGAGAAACTTGGGAAGTTACGAATAGGAAATCCATGGGCGGATGTTCCAAATTGACTTGTATAGGGTTGTGGACCCCACCTTTGACAAAGACTTGACTTTTGGTCAATAGGCTACGAAATGATCTTAAATATTAAAATATGTATTACTAAAGACTATGTAGGGCTTATTGGGCCTATATGGGTTAGTGGGTTATCCCAGATGATATATACATCGGTTTACGTGTATAAGACGTCATATTGTGATATATATGTGTTTATTTATCTTCTTAATAATGTGAATGATAAGTATGATAAATGTTATGACAATGTGTTTTTGATCTCCCATATATGATGTGTTGCGCCATGCTTCATCTTCTTCATCGGACTCCTCATCTTCTCGTCTCATATGCGCCCATTTATCTTCCAATGCAGAATTGGATGAGGACCCCCAATTGGAATCCGAAGAGGATCCAAAGTTGAAATTCATTGCAAATTTGAATTGAAAGAGATACTGGAGAGGGCAAAACTGAAGGTATGTGAATTATAGCCCAATATCCACCTTATTTATGGACATTAGAAGTTAAAGATAAGAAGTGTCACGCAGATAAAAATCCTATCTAAAATTCCTACAACCAATTGCATCTCGACACGTGGCACTCGAAATCCTATCCGAAAAATTATTGAGATTACATATCGACAAGAAATCTTGAGAGTTACTCACATATCGACACGTGGCACTCGAAATCCTATCCGAAAAATTATTGAGATTACATATCGATAAGAAATCTGGAGAGTTACTCACATATCGACACATGGCACTCGAAATTCGAGACGTAAAATTATTGAGATTCCATATCGACAAGAAATCTACAAAGTTACTCACATATCGACACGTGGCACTCGAAATCTGAAACATAAAATTATTGAGATTCCATATCGACAAGAAATCTGCAAAGTTACTCACATATCTACACATGACACTCAAAATCCAAGACGTAAAATTATTGAGATTCTATCTCGAAAAATTATTGACATTCCATCTCGAAAATTATTGAGGTACTTTAATTTAAGTAACCATATTAATTCACTTAAAATAATAAATTATGTTTGGCCTATGACCCTTTGGCCCCTCGGTTAGAGATGGTAAGAAATATGACCTGACATTGTTCATTAAAATATTAATTTCTTGGAGGACTATAGGGTTAAAAGGAGCCATATGGCCCTCCTTCGGTTGGAGATGGCCTAAGGTGCATTCGGGGTGTAAGTCCTTGTTTACCTCCTCGTGATTAACAAAATTTTCACCGTACATATGTTATGCTCAAAATTGTTTATGAAATTAGGTTAGGGTTGGCTTGGATATGAAATTAGGTTGAGATTTTTTTTTATAGAGATGGTTTTCAAATGGTTATTAAAAAAAAAAAAATTATGTTTAAACATCTTTACCGTACAGTATTTATCTTCACTTGTAAGTGAGAGGTTTTAGGTTTGAATTTTGTTGATGACAAATTCGATACCAAATTAGGTTGCTCCCATTGTGTGGCTTAACTGAACTCCCTCCTTTCCTTAGTATAAAATATATCCTTGTACTAAACATCTTTACAGTAAAAATTTGTTAATCATAATTTGGACAAAGAAAACTTGGATAATTATAATAAAGTAGACATCTGTACTGAGTTAATAATTCTTAGAATGACATGGGTGTCATTCTTGGCCGCTAAGACAACTCTTTTTGTTGCTTAACTATAAATTATTGTGGGGTTGAATCAATTTTTGTGATGAAAACGAGTAATTTCCTCATTTGATAGGGAACATAATGCTTTCTCAGCCATTTGCATTTACTGCCAAATGAAAACCAAACAAAGAGACCGGAAATGAAGGAGGATTCTCTTTGTTATTTTTATCATGCGATCTCTTGCATGTGTTCGGGTCATAAATTACGTTTGTAGTGTGCATTTCACTGAGGACGAGCCTTATCACAATGAAAAAATTGTTCATTTGTGATGTAAAAGTCACGAATTTGAGTCGTGAAAACATGCTCAAATGCAAGACTCATTTTCGGTTGACTAATTGCTTCAACTTCCATACAAAAAGTTTGCAGTTATCATAAAACATATAAAATGACCGACCATTTGAAATTAAGAGAACAACCTTGGTGGATGCTTAAATAAATTAATATTAATTAAATTTAACCTTTACTTTGTTTTCTTCTAAGGCAAGAGTTTAAGCACTAATCATGAAGCTTATTGTGCACTCAAAATCCCAAAATGTAGTTATCTTACTCTGTAGAGCAACAGAAAGCAACTTTCTCTCTGCATATTAGTGACAACTTTTTACTCCATGTTAGTGACAACTTTTTCCTCCATGAATTTAAAACATGCATGCATATTTTTCACCTAGGCAAAAAAATAGACATATATAGGGTCCTTAAATCATGCAACATGTCCTCAAGATAAATGGCATGCTAATTATTGTACTAAATTTGCAGACATAAGCTATAAATATTAGTGAGGCATTTTGATCCCACAACGAAACAACTTTATGGACATATCATCATTAGACTTCAAGATTAACTTTCCAAATGCTTAATTGTAGTCCTTTGATCTTAATTGGTATTGATAATGAATTTCATTAGTTAATTAGTCCAGTCGCTAGAGAAACTGATAATGTTAGTGAAAATAATATTCGGGTGCAAAGTACCATTTTAAGAAAAAAAATATAAAGTACTTGGAGTTAACGAAACGAAGGACATAACACAAAATCGAGCACAGTAGTATTCTAAAATTCATACGGCCAACCCTTTTTAGTGGGATAAGGCTTGGTTGTTGATTATTGTAAAACACCATTTTGGACATTTTCCCCTTTTGGTCATGTTGTTGAGGATGTGAAGTCGTTGCTTGTATATGCCATTGGAGATGGTTTTACGGTTTACCCATATTATTTGAGGTCGGGCCAATGGTGATGCGCACTGTCTTGCTCGATTTGCTTTACATATAAGTGTAGCTTGCACTTAATGAGTTTATGTACGTATGAATTGTTGTATTATCTGATTAATCTTGTTTTAGTTGTTCGTCGTACACCTTTTTTTTGTTGGGTTGAAAACTCTTAAACAAAATTTTAACGAGGCTATGCTATGCACTTTGTCCTCTTTTACAATGAAAATTGTCAATGAATAGCGTACTTTTTCTCAAAAACAAGGCACCCTTATAATACGTTTATGTGGACTTCGGAGTTTCCTTCATGGCATGGATCGGTACGTTGAATTTTAATCAAGATTTGAGTAATATTAACCACCAATTGAAGAGGAAATGATCACCCTCCTCCTTTAGCACCAACATGACAAAAGTCAGAGCCCGAATCAGTTCTTATCAACTATAAATATACTGTAAAAAGTGATTCGGGCTATGACTTTTGTTGATTTTTTTGCATTCTTAATGGAATCTTGTTTTAATTTGTTTCTCCGTGTTGATATTATGGCTGCAAATACTAGTTTATTTGCTTAATTATGGTTTATTTTACTAGTACATGATTCTGGTATTGAATTTAAAGCCTTAGGCTATAAATGCATCATCAGAAACTAAGGAACCACAGCCTGGGGGACCAAATCCTTCTCCTGAGAGAGTGGAACAGCACCCCGAAAACGCTGGCCCTCCTCCACGGGAGAAAACTAACTCAAACCTTAGGATGCAAGAAAAATCTGCCAAACCATCTCATTCGAGAAAGAGACCCAACAAGTACAATGCTGTTGTTAGGCGTTCTCTGCCCCTTCGTAACAGCATTACGCCTGTTCAAAACCAGGACATAGAGCCTGTGTACGTTAGTGATAGTGAGACGGAAGATGAAATATGACATCATGAACTATCTATCTTCTAGTCAGGAAATATGACATTTCCCTTACATGTGCAGATTGAAGCCTTGACAAATGAAAACCGTAAGCGTACTTCAAAGTTGGAAGTTGCTCATGCCAAACTTGAAATTATAGTTTATACCAGCATTCATAGGTTTAAAAGGAAAAAAAAAAAAAAAAACGTTACATATGTCGAGCGGTGAGTGGTTGCCATGTTTACTTTGTTTGGTTGTAGTTTGAGAAAGGGACTCATGCATTTTCTGTAGTGATGGAGAAAATGAAGGACGTGATTTTGGTCTCAACTTTATCGAAGGCTACTGAAACATTTATGAATTTCTCATCTCAAGCAGCATGTGATGCACTTTCTCCTCAGGATTCTGCTCAAGATCGCAAGTCAGCATCTAGAGAAAGAAGCCGTCCTGGTGGTTTAAACAGTAGCTGGATTGGCTTAGCTTGTAAAACATGAAACCAGTAGGCAGTAGCCTTAGACATTGAAGCATAACTTTGGTTGGTTGTTAATATTTAGTACTTGGTTACCCGTATGATGTATGTTTCCTTGCTTGAATGATGAATCGTAACTTTCGTGGTAGTTAATGAAGAATGTTGACTTGTAATATTCCTTGATCTGATATGTTTCCTTGCTGAGAACTGGTATCCGAACTCGTTTTTGAAACTTATATGGGAAAAAGGTTGGATTATAAGATATTTTCCATTGAAATCACCTTAACATATAATTTGAGTAGGGAAACGAAGTTCCGAAAATCAAAGTAAAGCGATAATATAATTTTCATTGAGATCATGTGCTTATGTTTCTGGTAAATCAGTGAAATCACAGAATAGAAGTCAATGGCATCAAAATTTACATCTGCAACAGTTTATTTCGAACCCCGAAGAAACAATCTGCAAAACTATTCTGCTACTGATCATCAAGCGAAGCAGAGAACCCTAAAAGATTACTTCTTGGTTTCTGAGAAACTTCATTATCAGCAGCAGCATCACCATCTCCACCATTTGCCTCGTCTGCTGTCGGTCGTGGAGGAGACGAGAAGTCTAGGCACAACCCTTGTACAACTTGTTCATATGAATCAGAGAGGTCTTGGGAGGTGAGCTGGTGGTACTCCACAAGCTGGTGGAGGCATTGATTTTCCCTTACTAGGTTTGAATTTTCATTTGCTAGTCTTGATTTCTCAGCTAGCAGTGCCTCCAACTGAAGCGTCACCAGATCATCTTCCTCAGGCCTTAACTCTTTATCCAGCCCGTCTCGAAGCCTCCGATTCTCCTCCTCCAGCAAAACACAGCGCTCTTGCATAAAGGATAAATCTAACCTTAATGACTTGAGTTCCCGGGCAAACGAAGCTGCTTTTGTTGCCATAGAAATCGCAAGCTGTAGACAGATAAAACACACATAAGCACACAATTAGCAATCAACTCAAAACTCATCAAAGCTTTGACACTGAACAAAACAGAGAAACCTACATTTTTCGCTTCCTTCAGCTTACCCTCTCTCGGGCCTTCTTTCTCATTTTCTTTCTGGGATTCATCTCCTTGTTCCTCTGAGCAATGGCTGTCATCGAATTTCCTCTTCAATCCAACATTGGAATCTTCTGCATTCTGCTGTTCTTCCGAATCCTTCTCTCTACTCTTCGTCTCCGAGTTGCTCAGGTGGTTATGTAATATCTCCGTCAATGTAGGTGGCTTAGCTAGACCGTTGGCTCCCTATACAAACACAGCAAACAAAGTAGTCCCATAAGCTCAAATCCCACCTGGATTCGACTAATTTCTACAGTTCAGGCAATCAAAAAACAAATTTCAATCATTACTATATAGGGTCTACAATACGAACACCTAAAAATAACATCATCGTCACCCATTGAGTGGTGTACTACACCGTCTGCTCGGTCTCATACGGTGTACTACATGGATCATTTGTAAGTCTTCGCATTTAGTACATGTTCGTACCCAAGAAAAATCGCCTATTTAAACTCTTTCCAATTCAAATCTGACATAAAAGTTCAAATCTTAGCTACAAATAGGGTAGAAATTTACCTGAAGAGCATTATCCAAAGTATTCGAGAGCTGAGCCAGAGTGTGAGATATGGAATTAAACCCTCTCATCAAAAGCAATGAGTCTTCCTTCGTCGTTCTTGCTCGTTTCGATCCTCCGCCATTCTTTTCCCATAAAAAAAAAAATGTAAAAACTTTCAAATTCACAACCACAGCAGATAACCCAATTGAACAATAACCAAAATTCTACAGTTAAACCAACAACTCACCGTTTGAATTGGCCGAGACGGATCAACATTTGGTGGGTTCTGAGCAATTGGGATTGTGATGCTGCGATCATCTAGAAGCGCGTCAATCCGGCTGCGGAGAGAGCTCCAGAAGCGCTTATCGGAGGAGGGGCTGAATACCGGAGAAGAAGAATCCATGAGTGACTGCTTGTTGAGGTGGATAGGCGACGGCGTGTCGACTGAAGCTGCCATTTTTGAGAGAGAACAGAGGAAAAAAGAGTAACGGCTAGTTTTTGGGGGTTTGGAGGAGCTTGAGATAATGTGGGATATTTCATACATATATTCTAGTTTGATATATATAGAGGAGAGGAATGCCAACGTTACAAAAATAGTCAAATCGATCAATTTATTATTGATCTCAAGATTCTTGACTAACAAAGGGAGTTGGCTTTTTAGGGGAAACTTTTTAGTTTGCTCGAAACACAAGCGATACATCATAAGTCATTGTATAATTTAAGGAAAGTTTCTTTTTTCAAGCGTTCCTCTATTTGCATAATAACATATGACGTACCGTCCGTGTTCTGAGCACATTGAATTATCTCTCTTTATTGAGGTGGGATGGGAGGAATTATTACGTCTTACCCTAACATTTACTCGTTGCATGCTAATATTATAAACTCAACACGTTACAATATCCTTGCCTGAAGGAAAAAAAAAAACACATATTACAATACGAGTATATTTGTCTCGATAAAATATATGTTAAATTTATTGGACAACACGTGTATAATTTCTGAATTAGGAATATTCTCTTGTACTTTTATTCCTTTTATCTTTTTCATTTTTCTCGGGTCCATAATGCTATTTTTATCATATTTTTATACCACAATTGTATACCACCTTAGGTGGCATCTGATGTGAACAATCACATCATCTAAATTAATTAGCATTTAATTTCAAAATGTTAATAAATAATTAATAAAAAGATTGTTAATTAAATGATGATTGTGGTATACGAGGAGTCTCCTTCTTCCACCTAAGATTATTTAAGTGTTTTAATTAATAAAAAGATTGAATTAAATGATGTAGCTTGTCCAACTCATCTGCCATCTAAGATGATAAAGAAATGTGATATAAAATTGTGATAAGAATAGCATTATTTATACCATATTTTTATACCACATTCATATACCACCTCATGTGGTATCTGATGTGGACAGCCACATCATTTAACTTAATCAGAATTTAAATTAAACTAAAAACCATTTAATAAACCAATAATTAAAAAAATGCTGGAATTAAACGGTGAATGTGGCATACGAAGAGTCTTCTCCTTCATTCCCCATCCAATATTGATTCTTCTCCCGTTTCTTCTCCACGCCACTTCTTTCACGCCATTTTTTTTCATCCCAATTTTTTTTACGTTAGTGTGAACTACCACAATCTCAACTAATTCTCATACAGCAAAGATTCATTGACGTCAACAATCACAATCAAATGTCAGTGCAATTTTCACCAATTCGCTGCAAATTTTCAAGCTTTATCAGATAATTAAGCAATCCAAATTTCCCAATTATGTCTCACAGAAAGTTGTTTATTTGTTGGATAATCTGCAGTAGGGGCAAAAGAAAGAGAATGGCTTCGGGGGCGGAGGTGGCAGAGAATAACAGCACAACCCAGAAAACTGTGGGCCAAGAAATCAGTGAACCGAAATGGGCTTTTCTACCATTGCAATTACTGCACCAAGTCCATGAGCGACGAGTTGAGCTCCAATACGAGCACTCTCTCGTCGAACTATGTCATCCACAAATCGAAGCTCTCCACAATTCTTTCCAGAAAAGAAGCCAAGGAAATCGGAAACCCGAAACAGATATATTCAGAAGAAGAACCACAAAAGAAAGTTGAAAGGAGGAGGAAAAGAAAGAAGAAGAGTGAGAGCAAGAGTTTGACAGACCTTCAGTTTGAAGAGCTAAAAGGGTTTATAGATCTTGGTTTTGTTTTCTCATAGGAAGATAAAGAATCAAACTTGGTCTCAATCATTGCCAAGTGATAGAGATTTTACCACACACGCAAATGGGTTAAAAACTCCTATATTACTTGCAAGAATGACAAGGTTGTTGTAGTATAAGTGGTTCTCGTAAGGTCGTTCTCCACAGGGATTATTAAATAATTCGAAACAAACTAAATTAATTAATTACTGTAAAGCAGAAAGTTGAGATGATTGGTTTTATAACCTACTTAAATTAAAACGAATTTAATTAATAAAAATAAGCTACTATGCAATATTAAAGATGAAAGGAAAATAAAACTGTTTTGGACAAATCAAATTAAGAAAACACTAGGGTTTCACCATCACCTAGCAATCCTATGTATTTTTATCAATTAATTATGATCTATACATGCCACTTTGAAGGTTAGGTTTTCCTAATTTATATTCTACTTGGAACCTCCAACATAGAACGTATATTTAACATGCAACCCGTCCGGACGTTCGGATCAAATCTGAACATAAGAGACTCATTATGCTTTATGAAAACCCTTTGAAAAACCATGCAACCCTTAAGATGTGGTGTTCATCTTAAGTGAAATTACAATTATTAATCACAAGAAGCCAGCATCAATTTCAGGGAACCTTCCGACCAAAATTGCATCAAATTACTTTTCTAAATATCCTAATGGTGATCAAGCATTAAGACAATTAGATAGTTTTAATCACGGTGATCAATAATTCAAAGTATGCATGCAATCAATCAGAAGCAATTAAATAAAAATCACATATCCATGCTAAGGCTTACGGCTTCACCCTAACAAAAGGAATTAGTTACGCATATTCATAATTGAAATCATAGAACATATTATTAAGAATAAAAGGAATGAAAACACCTTAAAGTAGAAAATCTCCAAGAACCCTAACCAAGTTCTCTGTATCTCCAAAGTTGCATAAAAGAAAGCCTCCCCCAAATTAAGAACGGCCAAGCCTTTTTATATCTCCCTCAAGCTAACACACAAACCCTAACCCTCCAGTATTTTATTCCCACTAAGAAACTAAATAATAATAAAATAAATCAGAAAATAAATTCCTAATTAACCTAGGAAAAACTGCACAAAAACTGTTCAGCCACGTTTTAGCCTCAAATCACCTCCAAATCCGGCCCAATATAGCTTGTTTTAAAGATAATAACATTCTGAACACATCTCCAGAAGGCCACAAACACATCCGAGGTCATCTTGGGCTCCAAAAATGCAATTCAAGCCCGAAACGTCACTATTCCAGCACTGCACATTACTCCTTTATTTTATTACCAGAAAATATTCGCTTGGTAGAAAAATCTGATATTTTGACACGATCAAGCGAAGTGACTCACGAACGTCCTCCAATTGGAATTACTCCAAAATTCGTCCATTTGACCATGTTTTGCTCCAGAGGAATTCGAAAATCCTATATTGGAAATATAATTCAAAGTATCAAAATTCTTCCAAATTATTAACCAAAATATACTAAGAATAGGGTTAAATATATAATATAAAATATACTCATCACCAAGTTCATAACTGATGAGATGGCCAAGGCGAACGAGTTCATAAGGAAGCAACGGCAAAGAGATTGGGAAGATGCTCGGCTTTCTCTCATTGAGGTGGAAAAAAAATGTGGTGATTGATGACAAGTTCAGCACCGAAGGAGAATTTCACATATATGTTGATTTCTGGTGTCACTTTTCAATGACCATATGTCATCCGTTTAGGTACACTAGTTTCAAGTACATATATGCAATCAACTTTGTCATGTTTCCCAATTTCAATGTTGCCGAATAAGTATTTGTGCTTCGTAACATTGTTTATTTATGTAGTATTGATTGATGGATCAATGTTTAATTTAAGTATTTGTGCTTTGTAACATTGTTTGCAATATAAGAAGACAACCGCTCTCATTCCCGAGTACAGTTCCTTTCCAGAACCGGAAAAACGGGGAGTTTGACTTCTATCTGTGTAAGTTGCAAGTTGGCTTTCCAACAACTAGCCAGTTTATGAGACCATGTCAAGTTCACCATATCCATCAGCATTACTATATGGATTGTGCACCTGATAAAAAGAGAGACATCACATTTAGATGAGGACCTAGTGAGAAAACTTTAACTAGTTGCGTGATGAGTCTTTGTTTGAAGACTACAACTTCACTACAAAGTGTAGAAGATATGGATCGGCCCAATCCTCTTTGACTTTCTCATCTGCCAGAACTTAACAATTTTATGATTCGAATCATATCAAAATTCTCACCGAGGTAGGTAATTTTTTACAGTTCAAGTCAGAATATATATTAAGATCAAGTTGATCAACTAAGTTTTTTGGTATGGAGATTATAATATTTTACCTTTGGTAATCGCCGATTTCAATATCTTGAGCCTTAGCTAGGTCAGGCTTTCCAATACCAGCACCATCATCATTTTCATTGTTGAAAATAGGTGCAAGTGAGCAAACACACGACCCTTTTTTGAAATACGATTCTATATGAAAAACAAATCAATGAAATTGTCCAAGAAGTTATGAGTCATGTATATAGTTCTTAGCCCCTTCAAAAATTGGCAATGTTATACTTCTTCCGAAGCTCCAGCCAGGCACCGAAATATGCATATATATGTATGATATCATATATACCTCTGCTTGTGTTTATATATCATAAAAATAGTAACACGAACTCAACGGCAGCAACAAAACCATTTTAGTTTGTCAGTTATGTAGCGCTAGGAACATATGACATTGATGGTGACTAGAGTGCGGATAAGAACTTGATTAAACTCCACTTTCAGTATAACAAGAATTAGAAGAGTAACACGTCTGCATACTGGCTGCTGTTACAAAATATTTGAAATGCATTGAAATCTATGTTTAGAAGAAATAGGTTCCAAATCCACAAAAACTCAAACTGCATAAAGAAATTGCTTTCATTTTTGCTTCCACTGCTTAGTTGAGCTCTTGGTCATCGTTTCCTCTTGAAGTACTATAACCTCCATTCCAATATGGATATTGTTGACCCTAAAGAAAGAGAAAAAAAAACCATAAGAACTACAGATAGAGCATTATACCATAAGAACCACAAGAACTCACTTAAACTACATCTTCTTCAGTAAATTCATTAGAAGAACTCCCTGTTCCTAAAACATAAAACATAATTATACAAGTTTATATATTACACCACATTATCAATGTAAATACACTAGTCATATGTGCAAATCTCTTAATTCTAGTGTATGCACTACAATGGCTGAAAAAACAAACCCCCACAACAAAAAATCTTTTATCCCTAACACGAAGTGATGTATAATGTCGATCACAACAATATAACAAATGAAATAACAAGCTCGAAAAATTACTATATACACAAATAAAACAATTACTCATAGCTGTTTTACATACATATTTCAGGTGAATCTAAATGGGCTATTGCTTGCATTCTAAGGAAAACATTCTTATTTGCAGGCAGTATATAGAGCCTCAATTCGGGTCAGAAAATCGATTCAATCTTTTCCCTTTTAATGCATTTTACTCTAAGGTCATCCCAGTCTCACCATTTTTTCCAATTCCGGATTCTAAATTCCGCTCTAGCTATATTCAAAGCTTAAAAATTCAAAATTTCTTCAAGCAATTTCAACTAGTCTAAGATATCAGAAATAAAACAACTTTGAAAATGTAAAGGGGGACTGACCACAACCCTGTAAGGGTGATTGCATTTGTGAGGTGAAAGCTCAGCTCCAATAGAGAAGATCTAGGGGTGGAAAAAATTCCCAAAATTCCCAAACCAAACCAAAAAAATACCGATCCCAAACCAAAAATTTCCCAAACTGATTTTTCCAAAATTTTGGTATTCCCATACCGAAAAAAATACCGAAATTTCGGTATGGGAATCGGGATTGCCTTTCCAATATTTCGGTATTCCCATACCAAACCGAAAATATATATTTTTAATTATTATATATATATATATATATTTTTTTTTAATTATAATTAGAATTAATTTGAACCGTTGGATTGCTTCAAATTAATCCATGTCGTCCATCTATTCCTTGTTAGGCTTTCAAGTTTCAGCTTTGTTTGTCCCCATCGAGGACTGAACTAACTCCACTCCAGTTTCTAACTTTCATTTCATTTCTCAGTCTCTCTTTCAGCTCAGTCTCACTTAAATTCAACTCCGGCCAGCCATTCACCGACCCACCATCATACGCGGATCATCCACTGCTGTCTCTCCCTTCCTTCTCGATACAGAGTCACAGCTACCACCGATATGAGGTCTCTCTCTCAGGAGTCTCTGACTCTCTCATGCGATTCTATCTCTCATATTCAGACACTGGTAAATAAATATGGGAATTAATTTAGGGTTTGAAATTTAATTTAGGGTTTGTGAAAATTAATTTACGAATTCTAGATTAGGGTTTTTGAAATTTAATTTTCGAATTCTAGATTAGGGTTTGTTTGGTTTCACATATCAGATTCTATTTAATTGATCTAATGGTTCAGGTTCTTGGGTTCTTGGGTTTTTGCAGATTGGTTTAATACTTTCTCAGATTCCGATTTAATACTTTCTCAGATTCTGGTTTAATAGCATATGTGGAGCCGTGGAGGTTATTCTCTTCTAGTAGGAAGCCATTATTAATAAAATGGATGTCACATTAGCGACCAATATTTACCAATGTTGATCAAACTTTAAGCAAGATCAAAATTTTTGTCTTTTTATGAGAATTACTTGGGGTATTAGGCAAACAGAATGTTGTTTTGTTGGTGTGTTATTGTTAACAGAGAAGGTGTACAAACAAACCAATGCCACAAGGACATCAAGGACAAGGTAATTCTGTTTGCCTCAACCGAGTAGGCATGTGTTGTTGAAATTGAATAGGCAGATGCTATTGTGCACAGATTGGCAGATTGCTTTTGAATAGGCAGATTGTGCACAGATGCTTTTGAATTAGTAGATTTGTGCACAAATTAGTAGAAACAAATTGGCAGATTGGGCTTGCCTATATGTCAATTTTCAATATAAAATGTTGAATTTTAGCCCAAAAGCATAATATGTCAAATTTTTGTCCAAAAGCCCAAAACCATTTAGGGATTCCCGATTTGTCCCGAAATCCCAAAAATTGGGATTCCCAAAAATTTGGTTTGGGATCGGTATTGAAATTGGAATTCCCGAAAATTTCGGTTTGGGAATCGAGACAAGGGTTTTAGTATGGGATCCCATACCGAACCACCCCTAAGAAGATCTCAATGCAAAGGTCAAAATCCGGACACACCACACACTTTATCCGAATTTTCCCAGAAATATCCTTGTTGCAGTAATTGAAATGGTAGAAAGCCCCTCTCGGTTCACTGATTTCTTGGGCCACATCTTTCTGAGCTATGCCGTTGTTATAAAGCCTAAAAATTTGCAGCGAATTGGTGAAAATTGCACTGACATCCAATTGTGATCGTCGACGTCAATGAATCTTTGCCATATGAGAATTAGTTGAGATTGTGGTAGTTCACACTAACGTGAAAAAAAACTGGGGTGAAAAAAAATGGCATGAAACAAGTGGCATGGAAGAAGAAACGGGAGAAGAAGCAGGATTGAACGGGAAAGGAAGGAGAAGACTTCTCGTATGCTACAATCACCATTTAATTGCAGCATTTTTTTTTAATTATTGATTTATTAAATGGTTTTTAATTTAATTTAAATTCATTTAAATAATGTGACTGTCCACATCAGATGCCACATAAGGTGGTATATGAATGTGATATAAAAACATGGTAAAAATAGCATTATTAATCAGCAACTAGACTGGTAGTCATCAATGGGCACTCTTGCTTCATCCTCCTCCTCAGTGCTTTTCTCCTCCACACCCTCCAACCTCTCTCCACCGTCTCTCTCTCCTCTCCCCCGCCTCTCTCTCTCCTCCTCCTCCTCTCACTTCTCCACTCTCTCCTCCTCCCTTTCAAACTCTCACTCTTTCCTTACACACCCTGCAACTTCCAGGCGCTTCAATCATTGCTCCTTCAGTATCCGGGCCAATGCAGGGGAAAAGAAAAAGGTCCTAATAGTCAACACCAACAGCGGCGGGTACACGGTGATCGGATTCTACTTCGCAAAAGAGCTTCTGGGTTCCGGCCATGATGTCACCGTATTCACAGTTGGTGAAGAGAGCTCGGACAAGATGAAGAAGCCCCCATTTACCAGATTCTCAGTTATTATCTGTGCACATTTTTTTCACAGACAATATTTATATATAACACATTTTGTATATCTTTCTAGATTTTCAGTGTGGGATTATTCTTAGAATTTGTTTGGAATTGCTTTTGTACAAAGTACTTCTGCTAAGTACTTTCATCAAAAACACGCTGAGATATTCATTGGAAGTGATTCATTGAGTTGGGATTTGGCATTGGGTTTAGGTATTTGGATTGGGCCTTAAATTTTATTATGTACGGTTGAACTTGAAGGACATCTTCATGCACACACATAAACAACGGCACGTGGTATTTCATGTTAATGAAACAAGGATATACAGACAAAATTTATACATTGCATTTATTTCATTGGCACGAAAGGTTAGGTAACAGTGTATCCATGTCAATGATTAAGAAGATTATCTTTTTGTTTTATATGATATGGTAAGTAATGTATACACGTAAGTTGTTATATTCAATGATTCACCAATAATACAATACAAAGATGCGGTTTCCTAAACTTTCACAACATGACAATTTTTCGATTTATTTCTGCACCGACATTATTTGCAGTCCAAATTTCTAATGCGGTCGGATCCGACATCTGCTGGCTGTACCCACCGGACTGTAATTTCGGCCTGGAATTGAGGACTAATGAGGAGGGGATGCCAACAAAACAAAAACTTACAATAAACATGCAGTCTTACGTTCACTTGTCCCCTCAGCCCTACGCCAATGTCAATACCAGCTAGTTTCGCTTGTCACGTGACTTGTAAAGTGTCAAATATCATATGTTGTTGCAAGAAAGATTTGAGTAAGTATTGAGAGTGTCTCATTCATCATGTGAATGGTAAAATGTCAAATGTTGACTGATACTGAAAGTTTAGAATATTATTAATAATACAATTCAAAAATGATGTGATAAGCAATGTATACACGTCATTTGTCGTACTCAATTTATACACTACAAAAAGTTGAGTAATATCGAAAGTGCCTCATTCAACCTTACGTTCACTTGTACCCTCAGCCCTATGCCAATGTGGAATGTCAATGTCAGCTAGTTCCACTCATCACATGACTTGTAAAATGTCAAGTGTAGTATGTTGTTGCAAGAAAGATTTGAGTAATATCAAGAGTGTCGTATTCATCACATGAACAGTAGAATGTTGGATGTCTACTTACAGTGAAAGTTTAGAATATCATTAAGAATATACCAATTTGTAATTGTTTCACTCAAAACGTTTGAAATGAGGAGAAACTCTTGAGTATAACTGCAAGACTAGACATTTCCAAAGTGATAAGTTATTTAAAATCCAATCAAACAGTAAAAACGAAAGGAGGAAGAAAACCAGTCACCCCACTTGGATGATGAATCATAAACGCATTTGAACTTAATTAACAATTGGGGATTAATCAAGTACACCTTTATTAATCCAATTCTCCTCCCAGTCACAAATTTTTTTTGAAATTCTTTTTTTTTTTGAAAATGTTAGGTAGATAAATTTTTATCATTTTTTGTAGACCATGATGTGACAGTTGATGATTAAAATTATTTTTAATAATTTAAAGAGAAAATCCAACCATCAAACGTAACATGATGTTATCTATAAAAAATGGTTTAAAAATAGAGAGTTTTAACGAAATATTTCGGATACTGTTCACTTTAACGAAAAACCATATTTTTACTCTAAAAAGTCAATCTTGATACTATTCACTTATAACATATTTTTATCATTTTTGTTAAAACTTAAAATATTCAAGTCATTATTATTAGTTTTTTTTTTTACATGTAATGTAACATCACTTCTTTTTCTTTTTAAGTATATATTATTGGTTGCCAATCATTATCATTACAAGTGACCCACTAAAAGGTGTCATGTCCTGTCTTGTGGCATTGTCTGGGGAAATAAAATTATAATTATGAATTTGGACTATTCATATTTTTATTAGTAAAAGATACTCTTTAGTCACATGAATCCTCATCATGTAGGATAGGAAATAAATTAGGATTCTTGAAGAAGATTAAATTTTTAAATAAAATTTTGTAAATTAAATGATATAGTCGTTGATAATTGGATTATTATTTAAGTGTTAATTAATGTGTTTATTTCATATTAATGACAAAACATTTAGTTTTGCAAATTTAATTTCTATAGCTTTACCCAAAAAATTATACAATGTACATGCATATATTGAATTCGATACAATAACTTTTTGGTTTCTATCTGACAAGAAAATATGATGTATAATGATAATTTATTTGATATCTTTCCATCTCACATCTTACGTAATGATAATGGACCTAATGATTTTATTAACACTTTCCTTTAACGTTTTGAAGGATGTAAACTGTAAAAACGTAAAGTTAAGTTTTCCTAACTTTTAATTACATGGCCTAACTAATTTTTAATTACATGGCCTAGTTTTTAATTACATGAAATTAAATTTGCAAAAAGATAAATACTGAAATTTAAATAACTAGAAATTATAAATTGACTGCAGTCGCTCTCCTCCTCCCTTGCGGTGGAAAAGAGAAGGAAAGGGATAGTCTTGGGGGTCCCGCTTAACAACCGTGAAGGCAAGAATAACAAGAAGTCTTTGTATTTGCAGCTTATTCCTAATAAAAATTGGTGTTGAGTGCACACCGACACCTTCTTTTTGCTAATTTAGAGAGAGATAGACATAGACAGACAGACCTCCCATTCCATGTGAAGAGAGAGAGAGTGAGGAAGAGAGGGAGTAGTTGTAGATGTAGCATTGCCTTTGCCTTGGGGATTCCATTGAGAAAGCAAAGCAAAGCTCTTTCTCTCTCCTCTCTATCTCTCTATCTCCTCCTGACTGCAGCAGATAATTTGCATAAAAGAGATTTGGCGCCAGAGAGAAGGCAGAAGAAACTCCATGAACTAATATTGTTCTGCCTTTGCTTGTTTTCATGTAAGCAAAACTCTCTCTCTCTCTCTCTCTCTCTCTCTCTATAAATTATCCTTATATGTCCTGCATGAACAGCATTGTTTAAATTAGTGACTGGGATTTGGATCTTGCATCTTCTGGATTGGGATTTGATGAAAATTTGATGAAAAGGTTTATCCTTTATATTTTTCTTGATCAGATAATTTGTGGGTTGCTCTTGGTGTGCTCAGTTTCTTGATTTCCTCTTCTGGGTCTGTTCATTTTTTATATGTAGATACTTTGATTCTATGACTTCAAATTCTTATAGTTTATCGAAAAAATTGTTCATGGGATTCAAATTTTTGAAGATTTGATGATAAATTCGTATCAGCTTTATATATTTGGACATTTTGTTCATCTCAAGTTCATAATTTTAGAACGAGTTTTGTGCTAGTTTTGACCAAAGGTGACAAATTAACTCATTGAATTGTTAATGCATACTTGTTAAGACCCATTTAATTTGATATCATCATAATATAGAGGTGAGATTGGTCGTGGTGACGACGGTGTAAGGTGAAATCAAATTAAATGGATCTTAATGAGCAACCATTAATAACCAATGGGTTGATTTGCCCCTTCTAGTTTTGACAAGTAAAGAAAGAGGGTAGCAACTTCGTGTTTGCTAATCGATGTTTTACTTTCCAGCTTGAATATGGCAACTTTAGCACTCGACAATGAAATTGTAAGCCCAGATGTTTACCTTTCCTTGGGGCTTAAGACATCGGGCAAAGGCGTGATGAAAATTCCGCGGGTGCTGTCACCTCTCTCGTCCATTCTCGAGAGATATGTTCAAAGGAACGAGATGCTCTTGGAGACAACAAAAATTAAACAGGTTATAACCATATATCATGGTTTAAGAGCACCCCCTCTGAGCATTCGACAATATATTGATCGCATCTGTAAGTACTCTGGTTGTAGCCCATCGTGCTTCGTTGTTGCACAGATCTACCTTGACCGATATCTTCAGTGCACCCAAGTGCATTTAACTTCTTTCAATGTTCACCGGCTACTGATAACAAGTGTAATGCTAGCAGTGAAATTTATGGATGACGCGTAAGCATTAAATCTTAGAATCAGATTTATGTGTATTGTTTCTGAACACGATGTTTTTGTTATGCGAAACCTTCTGACATTAAAGATGAACGCGGTTTTGCAGATTCTTCAACAATGCATACTATGCAAAAGTGGGAGGAGTGAGCACAACAGAGTTGAATAGGTTGGAAATCAAGTTCTTGTTTACCATAGATTTCAGACTGCAAGTTACTATAGAGACATTCAATAAGTATTGCTCTCAACTGGATAAAGAAGCTGCAGGAGTCCAGATCGAACGCTCAATCCAAGCTTGCAGGATCAAAGAGAATTGGTCGAAGTCAAAAAAGAAAGATTCAACTTACGTTCACACAGTTGCGAGATGACACAAATTGTCATATCATCTCAGCATTTATTACACGAATTTTCTGAATTTCGATTGAGTTACAAAAAATCCTATTGTTTGGTAAAACACTTGAGTGAACAATAATTTTAGTATCTCGCTTTCGTTTTGTGCAAAGTTTTGGTTTCCATTTTAGTATCTGTCTCGGCAATGGACATCTTCACTCCAAGATGAAGCTGGTTTGTATCCTTCATGGCACCGGCATCTTCACTTGCCTAGACTTTGATACTCCATGAAGATGCTTAACTTGTGTTTGCAGCAATTTTGGATTCTTTTGATATTTATAGAGTGACCTTAAAGCCTGACTACTTGCCTACCACCAAGTCGTCCCAATAAAACATCATGTGGGAGGACTCTCGAGTGCAATCCAACCGAACTTCCCTTTCCGAAAATCCGAGAACACACGCAATGCCACTTGATGACCATCCATCCCCATTGAACATGTGAACGGCAAGCTTCTGAACAAATCTGCAATTACGAATACATGGTCCTCTTTGACAGTCTGCAACGCTAGGAGAAGGCCGAACATTACCCCAGTTACTCGTTGTAAGTTTCGTGAAATCGAAATTTCAAAACCAAAAACTAGAAGAATGTATAAGGACCCCACTGCACGCAGAAGAAGTCCTTTGGCTCTGCGTTTGACATTCACATCTGCTGCTAGCGATCTTGCTAACCGGCCTAGCTTCATAGCGCCCTGTACTTGCCACGTCAAAGAAACCATCATCTGCCATGAGCGTTTTAAGTCGGGGAAAGAACATTTAGTTAGTACTCACGTCCAGAACTTTTACTTAACTTCTCTATGAAGCGGAACATATTAATGTGTGACACCTTACGCAACCAAGAGCATTGTTGTATATAGCAACAAGAAAAGACCCCCAAACCTTTTTTCGTTTACATGTCCATTGAAAACATGTGGCTCTTTCATGTTTCTGAATGGTAACAAACCTTCATTGCGTTTGCTACAGAAAACCCAAGAATTTATCCATTCCCATATTGTGTGAAGGTAAACAAATAACTCTTTTCTGTTTGCTACAGAAAACCCAAGAATTTACCCAACGAATATGTTTGAATACCCATCTCTCTCAAACCGTTAACTTAAAATAGTAGAACATCGGCTACCTGCAGACATCCACCATCAGCAATGATCAACCCAATAACCTTGGTTCTCTTTAACTTTGGTAGGACTTCTTTGATATAAAATTTTGGAGAAGCCAATAATGATTTTTTTTACCGTGTTAAAAACTGATTTTTTTTTTCATCAGGTCTGATTCATTGCCTTCGTAATGCCCATTTCATGTCTAATTCATTTGTTTCATCTTGTTAAAAATCGATTGTTTTCTTTTACAAACATGAACAGCAGTCTCTAAGGTTTATCGCCGAGATTGATGTAAATGATTTTTTTTTTTTTCCTCATGTTAAAAATCGATTTTTTTTTCATCAGGTATGATTCATTTGCCTTCGTAACTCTAATTTTCATATATGTCTAATTCATTTACTTCATCTTGGTAAAAATCAAATTTTCTTTTGCAAACATAAATGGCATCGGCCATGGTGATTGGTGTATACGAAGGGCGACGCATGAAAAGGTTTGAAAGAGTTGCAAGGCTTCTTGCCGAGATTGGTGATATAAATGATTTTTTTTCTTCATGTTAAAGATCGAATCTTTTTTTGTCGGGTCTGATTCATTCGCTTTTCATTTCATTTGGTTCCAAACGGGCGACGATTTGG
Source organism: Pyrus communis (assembly GCF_041283825.1). Classification (NCBI taxonomy): domain Eukaryota; kingdom Viridiplantae; phylum Streptophyta; class Magnoliopsida; order Rosales; family Rosaceae; genus Pyrus; species Pyrus communis. The sequence goes on from NC_142567.1 coordinate 2,066,788, forward strand.
CACCAGATATGTTGATAAAAATCGATTTTTTTATTTTACAAACATGAATGACAGTCTGCCTTGGTGATTGGTGTAAACGAAGGAAGACGTAGGAAAATGTTGGAAAGAGTGCAAAGTTTCTCTTCGAGATTGGTGTAAATGATTTTTCCTTCATGTTAAAAATCTGTTTTTTTTTTTTTTCATCGAGTCGGATTCATTTACCTTCGTAACTCCCATTTCATATGGGTCTGATTCATTTGTTTTATCTTGGTAAAAATCGATTTTTTTTCTTTTACAAACATGAATGGCAATCTGCAAAATTTCTCGTCGAGATTGGATATTCATTTGCCTTCATAACTCCAATTTCATATGGGTCTAATTCTTTTGTTTCAATGGGTTATCAATCACGTTTCGTTAGTTTCAATGGTAGGAATTAAAAATCTTTGAAATTTCATTACAATTTATCTAGATATCTGTTAATAATGTTTTCTTTTTAAGTATGTTTTTTTCTGCCATACTGGAAAATTTAATTTTTTTTTTTTGTCACGCAAGAAAATTCAATTTATCCATTCTTTACAAATTTTATTCTTTTACATTGCCATTTAAGGATTACCATGGCACCGTTAATATCACCAAAGATTGGGCAAATTGCATATGCGTAGCCATTGATTCAAAGGCTACGAATCATATAACCAAACAAGTGGCTAGCTATAGTTAACCCAAAGTTTCGTGAACTGTACCAAAACATCTGCATGACTGCTATGGACTTCAGCTCTGTTTTTGAAAGTCTTTTGTAAATTACACACATTTGGTAAGAATTTTGTGGGGTTTGATAATTAAGAGGATCTTGAAGAAAGATTTTCCACCAAAAATCTGGTATTCAAACTATTTTGGACTAAATATTTAAAAGGCCTATATGTATGTAATTTGTTGATAAAAATGAAACTTATTTTTAAGTGGAACTTGAGATTTAAGTTGTTCTTGTCTTTATTCATTTGAAGCTAGTTCTTGTCTTTATTCATTTGATCAAAAGAATATTTTATTTGGAAAAAAAAAAAAAAAAAAAACACCATAATTATGTAGGATGCTTCACTGGTTAAATAATCCTCAATTATGTAGTAATAAAAGATTCACTGATAATTCTAATTTAAGGAAGGATGATGTTGCACTGTCATCCTTGAAACATCGATTTGTAACCCTAATTTTCCTATGGGTCCGATTTTTTTTTTTTTTTCATCTTGGTAAAAATCGATTTTTTTTTCTTTTACAAACATTAACGGCAATCTGTGTGTGCAAAGTTATTATTTAAAGAGGACTATGTTAGGCAATGAGATTGGAGCAAAAAAAAGAGGAACTGTGTGTGCAAAGTTGCAAACTACTAGGGTGTCGCATAGATGTATGATGGGCTCAGGCTTTTACCAAAGTGGGAGGGAGGGATTGAAAAGGAAGGATAATCTCTTCCTAATCATCCAACGGTTAAGGTTAAACAACATTAATATTTTATACTGATTTTTTTATAAAGACAACAAGACAAAGTAAAATGTTGTATTTGTATTTATTTATTTAACATCTTGTACTGATTTTTTAGAGAAAAAAATGACTTGTTTTGTATTTGTATTTATTGCTATGTTGTTGTGATATTTTTTTTTTTGTTTTTTTTGCATAAATTTATTAATTATCCATTGCAAATTCATGATTAGTTGCATCCCCAAAATAACTACTATTTTTGCATTTTTTTTTTATCAGGATTTTCCAAAAAGTTTTTATTATTACCATCCCCACGGTAATAATAAAAACTTTTTATTATACCATTCCTACTCCGACTTCTTGTTCTATTTGTAAAAGTTGGTCTAAAGGTCTTTTATTTTATTTTAAACAGTTTAGTTTTATCAGATCAATTTATGAAAGATAGATAATTTATAAACTAATCCACAATATTCATTTTCAGCTATAATTTATTATAGTTTTTTATAATTGATTATGAGTTTCTTCAATACTATTTATTCTAATCTGTGACGACGAGTATGAGGCATCTCCAATCATATCCGTAACATCAAATAGCCTATCACAGTATTCTCATATCTTCGGTATTGTATTCCCTTTGGTCCTTATTGCATAAATGAGAAAGGTCATCCTAGGAGTGCTCTCGCGCGTTACTCGCTTAATTTCGAAGTTCCCATGGAACTCAAAGCCAATGAGCTCCCACAAAGCCTCGTGCTAAGTAGGGATGGGAATATACATATAAAGATCACTCCTTTAGGCGATGTGGGATGTCACAATCCACCCCCCTTAGGGGCCCGACGTCCTCGTCGACACACACACGACCAGGGTTAGGCTCTGATACCAAATTGTCACATCCCGGCCCGGGGGGACCACTTCCCGAACCCGCTCCATCACCGTAGCACAATATTGTTCGCTTTAGGCCCCGACCACGACCTCACGGTTTTATTTTGGGAACTCACACAAAAACTTCCCGATGGGTCACCCATCCTGGGAATGCTCTCGCGCGCTACTCGCTTAACTTCAGAGTTCCCATGGAACCCGAAGCCAATGAGCTCCCAAAAAGCCTCGTGCTAGGTAAGGATGGAAATATACATATAAGAATCACTCCCATGTGCAATGTGGGATGTCACAGGTAATGCTATTCATATACTCAATTTTATTTGTCACACATTTTGTGCATTGATTTTCTGCAACTCATTCGATCTAATGGTTGGAAATTAAGAGGAATGTGTGAGGGATAAAAATGTGTATAGACAGCACTACCAAATGATAAGGAACTCTGTGAAGATTTTGGCCAAGGGTTCTGCCTTTTTAGCATTTCTTAGACTAGGTTAGACAATGAGTATTTCATCACGAGATTTGATGGCTAATCTAATGACAAACAAAGTACGACAAGAGTACCGCTCCAAATATGTACATGTCTTCTAAATTATATAGTGCTCCTAGCAGATTTAAAATAAAGTCACAAGATTACATGCCCATTAAACCAATTAGACATCAAAAGGATACCTGTGGGGAGGGTGATGGAGGAGCTGCATCCACACGAGAGAGTGCAGTAGCTTTTGTAGCCAGTTTGTACAAGGCCAAAGAAGCGTCACGTTTCTCCTTATACTGTGGAGAATTAAGAAGCCCTAAGAGCAACTCTAATCCTGCAAGTAACGAATTTGTGCAAAAGATCAAATTCTTGGAACCAGATGTGGTGAAATTATGAATATCAACAAGGTAAGATAAACCAAACTTTCCAATAGACTAAAGTCCTGTATTTGGAGGGAATTCAACTACAATATTAAGCGAAAACATACGAGTAAACAAAGAAAGAAAAAAACCCCATTAAACCAAGCAAGCGTGCACATTATAAGCTTCTGATACTTTATTCTGAACAGATGCAATAAACAGAATCCTAGGAAAATTTGAATGCATAAAATTCATACCTTTTTTAGAAATAAAAATGATTTCCCTGTCACTAGAGTGGCAAAGACGAGCAAGAGATAAAGCCACTATTCGAGTGGCCTTATCTTCAACCAGCATCAAATATAACAGATGGTTTAAAACCTGTCAAGGGAAATCAGGTAAGGAATTTGGAACATGCTAAATGAACATGTGATACGAGCACAAGAAGACAGTCCAATGTGAAAGAACTCGCTCGTCCACAAATCTTCTCCTCTAGTCTTTTCAATGACTTTGCCAAGCATTCCCTAGTTTGCTGCAAGTATCAAATAGTAAAATACATTAAGGCAATAAACCTATAATGAACTAGACAGAGAGGGGGGGGATGATTCATGACCTGCAAAGACCAACTTAATATCAAGTAGAAAACTGTATAAAGGTTTTTTTAAAAGGCTCCATCTTGAAGTTTCTGAACACCACCAAACTTAATTATAGTTGCAGTGTTATCCTGCAAAAGGAATCTCACTTTTTACATGATACATTGAGTAAAACAGCATGCACTACAAACTGAACTGAAGCAGGGAGATACCTCATTATCTGCAAGACCATATAGACAAAACGCAGCATTATGTTGGAGAGATATGTTTTCTGAACCAAGAAGCTCGATTAGAGGCATGATACCACCATTCTGAGCAATGCCAGCTTGGTTATGTATTTCCTAATAAGAATCATTGAGGAATCCAATAAGCTGTATATTCCCTGAAAAATTAACCACCACTTAAACAAAGTAAAATAATCTAATGACAGAAAGCACACAAAATGCCAGTGACCATTTATGATGAAGAAACAACATAGCCAATAAGAGATTTAACACTAATACAAAGAAACTTGCATTACAAGTAGACATGCCCATGATATTGCAGCCTTAACCTTTTCTAAAAGTACAAAACAATCCGAACTAACATAACTTTATTAGGGTTCCTATCAAAGATACATTATACAAAAACAAAAGTATAAATGAGTTCTAGGACTGTTTAAAAACCAGCCGCTATGCTAGTATCATACTTGCAACTGCCTTATTATACTTCATACATATATGCACTAAAGAATCGACAATGAATAAAAGTAATGCTAACCTGTGCCAATCTCCCAAGTGTAAAGGCAGACATCTCCTTAACCTGTGGATCAGGTGACTCAAGCATCTCAATTAATGGTTTTAAAGCACCCCTCTGAACAATATGTGCCTGCATTGACCACATAGTTATAACATCTAACAAAATCATCTTACGAAAAGAGTATGAGGGTAAAAAATACAAGTTTAACCAAAATGGTTTATTTTACCTTGCAATCTGTATCAGTTGCAGCAAACTGACCAAGTAATAAAGCAGCTTCTCTTTGGCTCTCCGTACAGTCGGAACTGTCAATAAAGAAACGAACAAAGGAGATGTCATTGTTTGAAAAATAAGTAAATTTTTCAGGCAAAAATGATTATGACAGCAACAGCAACAACATGATCGTTCAAGGAAAAAGTACAAAGTTCAGAATCACCTGAGCAATCCAATAATAGGTTGTAAAGCACCAGCAAGAAGTACTAATTTCTTGATGTGTGGGGATGAGTGGACAAGATTGCCTATTACACCAACCTGATAAACCCCACAAAATTTCAGCAAGAGCTTACAGAACAATGAGGTCCGAACTCTCAAAATACGAGAGAAGAAATAAAGTATATCTCAAAGCTCACCGCTTCAAAGGACATCACAGGATCCTCAGATCGAAGCATTAGTACCAGGGTAGGCAAAGCACCGCACTCTACTACAATCTGGAATTTTGCAATGCAAATCAGCTAAATACTAAAGATTCCTAAATCAGTTATGTAAAATCTCAAAAGGAAAACTTAAATACCTGGTTTTTGTTTTCATCATTTTTAGATGCCAGAGTCCGAAGGGCACCTGCAGCCGCTATCTGTACCTTTGTGTCGAAGAAGTTAAGCAGTTCAACAAGAGGAGGGATTCCACCTTCAATCCTGAAAGTCCAAAGATAAACAAAGCGGTAAGTACCGAGACTTCTCTAATATGGGACTCAGGAGAGGAGATGCAAACAGACCTGACAAGGTTCTTAGTGTTGCCATTTTCACGGGCAATGTGAGCAATTGTATCACAAGCTCTCCTGATCACAGCATCAGGTGCCTGTGATCCACTTCCCCGCTTGTGCCTTTTTAACGGATCAACAAGATGTGGTAAAGCTCGGGCATCAACCACGAGTTGTTGAGTACTCCAGCTATATAACATAAACACAGATACAGAACAAAACCCATCAAATAAGAGTACACAAACTGAGATTAAACCAAATTTTTTCAGAATCCAAATCAAGAAAAAGCTACCCACTAAGAGATCAAACATTTGTATTGTAGTGAAGGTATTGTTTTTACAGAATCATAATATTAATTAATGCCCCAAATATTTACAATCCTCATAAGATGTACCATAACACAAAAAATTTCTTACAAATGGATACAAAGAACAGGCAAAACAAATTTAGTTACCGTACTAATGTAATAAAGGTGTTAAATTTACCTTAATGGCAATAAGTCCCAGGGCATAAGCACAGTATTTCTCGACCTCGTGCTCGTAAGGGATCGGACATTTTCGGCCGTCAGCCGCCGGCGCCCGCAGATGCTTAACCAGAGCCGGAACAGCTCCACAGTCCACCAAGATGTACACAAGCTCCTCTGCATCCAAATTACCAAAAAATACTTAAGCTCCAAACAATCTCACAAGATTTCGATCAGTTTAAAGATGAAAAAAACAAGTAAACTCCAATAACAACCCGCCAAAAATAGAAGAAAACGGTGGGTACGCTACCTTCCTTGGCGGTGAGAGCGAGGCCATGGGCGGCCTGCTTGGCGAGTAGGCGGTCGGATTGGGCAGACGAGAATTTGGACTCCAGAATCTGAACCTGCTCGCGAACCCGAACGACGAGATCTGGGCGATCGTCCTGAGGTTCGAGGACGGCCGGGACTTTCCGGTCCGGTTCACCCTCAAGCTTTTCTTCTCTGAAGCCTTCTTCGAGCTTCCGCTTCAAGCCTCTTTTGGTAGTGACGGTTCGCGTCTGAGAGCGTTCCATGACGGATGGCAGAAATGGTAAATTTGGAGAGGGGTTGGGGGCAGTTCGGGAATAAAAGTGTGGCGGATGGGATTTTCAGAAGTAAATCTGGGGTGGCGCTTAAATATCACACCGTTAATTTCTCATCTCCCGCCGAAATATAATTTTAGTGGCTTATTACAAATTTTGGCTCCCGCCAAAGTAATGATTTGACTTTACTAATTTGGGCCTGGTGTATTCGAAAATCTTGTTTATTTTTCGTCTTGGGCTTCCGTAAAAAGGGAAGTATTTGGGCCTATTAAGGTAAAATGGGCTAGGCTTTTTATTTGGTTGTTGGGTCTATTTAGACAAGTACCAGCCCCTCATTTTTGGGGCCACTTTTGTTATGAATTGGAACAACCGCCACCAAGTCTTATGTCACTATATGGAGTCGGTTGTATGAATTATAGATCGTTATTGTGCTTGATTTTCACTTTTTATGCTTTGGTGATCATCTTTAATTTTAGATTTTTACTTTTTATGATTGAGATATGTGAAAATGATTAACAAGAAAGAGTGGTGAGACGGTGAGTAAGAAACAAAAAATGATAAATTAAAATAAAATTTTGAAAACGGAAACAACTTAAAAACAATTTTAGTTATCATTTTGTACATATCTCTCACGCAACCCTTCCTCAACTCTTCTATATCATCATTTCTCAAATCTAGTTTTCCCCCTATTTCTAACATAGAAATAAAAACGTAAAATGATAAATAAAATGGTTATTAAGTCAACCGTTAACGAATCTTACTTGTTATTAGTGTTTTAATTGACACTAATAACTAGTAGAGCAATGTTCTTGTTTAATTGACAATAATAACTAGTAGAGCAATGTTATTGTTGATGGCACTAGCATTATTGGTAAATTGGCAATATCAACATCATCGACAACGGGTCGATACGTTATTTATGTCATGTAAAAACTATTAGGGTGGTGAGAAGATATGTACATAGTGAGACTTTGGGTATAGTAATAGAGCTTGTTGAGAACACTCCCACATTGTAGTTTTCCTTCTTTCTTTTTTTTTTCATTCAATAACAAACGTCCATAATTTAAGCTTGGTTAATTTTCAAATATACTAAAAATTACGTGTCATTAAATCAAACGATCATTTGATGCTCATGACGGAAGATGGAAGAGCCATACAACTTGGGGGTTTTGTCGATATATGAAAAAAGAAAAACTAATAAAAATAACTTAAAAACTTTAAATTTTAACGATAAAGACAATATAAATAATAAAGTGAATAGTACCATGATTGACTTTTTAGTGTAAAAATGTGATTTTTTGTTAAACTAAACAGTACCGGAAGTTTTTCGTTAAAATTTCGTATAAAAAAACAATGTGTGCATTGCAAGTATGATATTATATGGTAAGAGTACACTCGTAATGTACTGGCACTGGAAGGTGTGGTGAGTGTCAGCGGTGCAAAGTAAACAGGTAAACAAAAGTGTGAAGAAGCTTCCCAGATGGTTGTCATAGATCACATCAACATCATCAACAAGAACACGACCTCCATCTCTCCCCTTCAGATTCCCTCCCTCACAGCTAAAGCCGGACAGCCAGCCATTCCTACACAGACACATATAAATATGAACAATGTTTGGCTACTCAAATATAAATAGAAATTCTTATTCAAAGATGAGTAGGAACTTCTACTCAAAAGTTTTGCGTTTAAATTATAGAGTTTTGTGCTTACGATCAAAACCGTTTTTATTATTAATCACTCTGTAAAGATTATCTCTGCAAAAAAAAAATGAATTAAAACTAAGGTCGTTTAGTCAATCTATTGTAGCAAATACATAGAAAATTCATAATGCTTTTACCAATTCCGTTCATTTGTTTTTATACAATTAGATGACTAAACAACCTTAGTTTTAATTGATTTTTTTGCATAGGCGATCTTTGTAGAATGAATTGTAATATGAACTGTTCTGATCATAAGCACAAAATTTTATGAATCGGTAATGAACAATTTTGAGTAGAAGCTCCTACTCACCATTTGAGTAGTCAAGTATTGTTTTATAAATATATACATAGTTTTTAACTGCTAGCGCAAAACAAATAGAGATTCACTCCGAATTTCATTTTTTGGAGTTTAAGTATTAGACAATTCGAACAACTAAAATTGAATTCGACGATCCCCATTAACTTAGTCTGCTGCCCCACCTCACACAACTTAAGGACTCCAATTTCTCTTTCACACAAATCAAAGGCTCGAATTTCTTAGTATTTAAACTCTGAACACTAAGATCCAAAGAGAATCCAAATTAATGAAAAACTCAACAAGTTTGTCCTTCTCCCATTCTCCAACACATAAATGACAAACAAGTCTCCTTCTTCATCTACACAACATGGGCTAGGGCTGGTGTTTTGTCCTCGAATAATAATAAAGTTATAATTGAATCCAAATCGTACAAATGAGATTTTTTTTTTTTTTTTTTTAATTTCATCTTCTCACTATTACGTAATTTTATATGTCTGTTAATATTAGAATACTTATTTTATTATATTAAAATTTTAAATTAATTGGTCAAGAGAATTAACCTAATTACATAAAGTTTCAAGTTCGTTTCTCTTTCTAAATCTTGTTAATATAGAATAATATATGATCTTTTAATTAATATCCTATAGATATTTAATATATTGTTCATATCAAAGCACATCAATTTATAATTTTATGTAATGATGTGATGATATGAAGATCAAAATAAAAAATTTCTCTTGTCACACAATACTATACTAATGCACGTGTAAAATGACCATGCCTATCATATGAGAAGTTGAGTGAAGCAGGTTAAACCATCGATGAGTCATTACAAGATTATGTGTAATAGTGTAAGAATCCCTTTCCACACCACAGTAATGGTGAACCTGTTTTACAAAAGTCTCACATGCCATGCAACTAGAGTTCTAAACGAGTTGAGCCAAACCAAATATTATTGTGCTTAAATTTGATTTGTTTAATTATTTTTTATCTCCAGTTAGACTTGGCTTTTATGCAAGCAAAGCACAAACGAGTTCAAAAAATTGAGCCCGATGCGAGCTCGACTTGTTTCGAGCAAATTTACAGCCCTACACGCATATGTTATTTCGTGACAAGTTTTCCACGTGAGTATATGTACTATTGTGTACATATATACGGAAAATGATCATCTCCAGATCCCTTCCACCAAATCCACTAAGTTAACGAATCTGAACCTTTGAAATTTGATTCAATGACTAAAATTATTATAATTTTTAAAGGAGACCCTTATTTTTAGCTGTTGAATCAAATTTCAAAAATCTGAATTCATTGACTTGGTAGATTTGGTGCACGGGATCCGGAAAGAATCCCTTTTCCCATATATACTTAACTGTAGGGGCGGGTAACTCAATTGGCCAATACAATAGTATCTAGTACTACTGCTTGATGTGCCTGCACTTGTAGATGTTGGGAGATCTCTCCCTCTCTCTCTCTCAATAATCCTACCAATCTTATATTAATTTGGCATTGATTAAGTTTAATAAAATCTGTCCTTAAGATCAAAGAACATCTTTCCAGGGGTGAGCTAGCTAGCATATGCTTCAAGGGACTCATACACGTACGTTCCTACACAGTCCACAATCGATTCGATTAACAAAAGTATTAAATCTTAAGTAATCTCTATTAATTAATTTATAAAGTAATTTAAATTAATTACTTTAAGGTCAATGGTTTTGACTGAATTAAATGCCAATTCCATTGGTGTGCGTGTGACCAAGGAGGACTTGTTTGACTAAATTTAGTAGCAAATCAAACAACAATTTTATGCAGACTAAGGACGCAAGAGTTCGTGAAACATACTAAGCAAGCAGTAGGAAAAACACTAACAATCTTCTTATTTGAACTTGCTAACTCTTTTTTTTAGTTTTTTTCTGTTTTTCACATTCGACATTATTACACATGATTTTTGCCTTTCATTTTCAAGGTTACATTTAATTAAAGATCTAGCCTATAAAAAATTAGTTAAATTTTAAAATTATGTAGTCATCTAACAGTTATTTAATAAATTAAAGAATTATATTATTTAACTAAATATGAAAAAATTTACAATTTGAATTTTAGCATTTTATGATTTAGTTAGTTTCTTGCAAAATTGTTCTTTAAAGAGTAAATTAAAAATATATAAGATTTTTTGTTTTGAAGAAACCGAAAATTTTCTCCATCTGATATCCTTTTAGCATGTTATTGGAAATTTCCTTCTTGATATCCTTTTCTTTTCAGTATTAGTTATTGGAACTTTCCAAAGGAAAGCACCATTAATATTGCACCCGAGGCACATCGTATGAGTATGATGGTGATCAGCCATGCACCGCCCGCATGTGTGGCAAGTGGCTTGCTTAGAATAAAAGCATGAAGCCACGAACCCTAACAAACCAAGATCCAAATTCACATGGAGTTCAGCACATACACTATAAAATATAGGAAAATTAACGAAAAATCTTAAAAAATTTTAGGTTTTAACGAAAATAACAAAATAAAGATGTAAGTGAATAGTACCGTGAATGACTTTTCAAGATAAAAATGATTTTTTCATTAAAAATAAACAGTACCAAAAATGTTTCATTAAGATTCCCATAAAATATACTAAAAAATCAGTAATATTGTCATAAGGAAACAAAAGCGTCACTATTAAACAATCATGAAAGCTTTTCTGGATTTTAGTTGGGACTTGCAGTGAGCGATCCCAACATCCACAGAAAACTCTGAAGCATGCCCGAGAGAGGGGATTTGGATCCTCGTATGAGCCTAAGGAGAGGATCCTCTCATGAGCCTAAGGAGAGGATCCTCCTAACCAAGCTAATAACAGGAGGATCCTTTTAAAATTATATTAATTATAACCGTTAGATAAAAATCTAACAACTTACACTGCTTGGTCAGAAGGATCCTCTTCTTAAGCTCAGAAGAGGATCCAGATCCCCAGAGAGGCATACTGGCGCAGCCCATGACAATTAATATGTCCTACGTATTAAACATGTTGGTGCTTTTCATCTTCCAAAGTTATGTTTTGATTAGATGTCTAGAAACTATAATCTTTATACTATGTTTGAATGAGGAAAATAAATTTGAAATTTGGATAAAAGTTAGAATTTATAAATTGACATGCACCAATTCCTTTGTTTGGATTCATAAACATAAAAATTTAGAATTTCCGCGTGGAAATAAAAAACTTGGAATTTGAGACCTCTAATTCCCAAATTTAATTTCCATGTAAATATGTGTCATTCCCAAATTTAATTTTCATAAAACTCTCAATTATAGAAATTGGGAGTTTTAAAATAACAAATTTCGTATTCAATTCCATTGTTAGGTTAACCAAACAAGAAAATTCATAAATTCTAAAAAATAAAATCTCATCATTTCAATTACCGTCATTTTAAAATTCCTTACACTATATTTGAATGAGGAAATTTAAGATTACTAAGAAATTTTAAAATGACGGGATTTTATTTTCTAGAATTTTTGAATTTTTTTTGTTTGGTTAACCTAAAAGAATAATGGAATTGAATACGGAATTTGTTATTTTTAAACCCTCAAACATAGAAATTGGAAAATGACACATATTTACATGGAATTTAAACTTGGAAATTTGAGGTCCCAAATTCCAAGTTTTTTTCCACATGAAAATTCTAAATTTCTATGTTTATGAATCCAAAAAAAGGAATTTGTGCATGTCAATTTATAAATTCTAACTTTAGTCGAAATTCCAAGTTTATTTCCCTCATCCAAACATAGTGTTAGTAATCTTAAATTTCTTCATTCAAACATAGTGTTAATATTAAATATTTATCCTATCAATTACTGTACTCTCCCTGTTTAAAGGGATCCTTATGTACTCAAAAGGAAGGAAGCCAATTTAGTGAATTATAATCAGTCTAAGAAGAGAGTGAGTTTTTTCCTCCTTAAATCAAGTGTGAGACTTGGTTGTGTCGAGTGAATCCACGATTAGCAACGTGAGTGATTCTATTACCTCTGGTTGAGTGATTCCCAAGTTAATTATCATCCCTCGTCTACATATACTCTTGGGTTCTCTACTGCGTCAAGTGGTATCAGAGTGGATTTTTGGATTTTTTTTATCCAAAATCCTGATGGAAGCACTGCGCATATCATCTGATTTCGTCCTCAAAGTTGACTTAGTTACAGTGACTTCTATCCAGAGAGTCATACATCACTAGAAGCGTGGAAGTCTAGTTTCCAACGCAACAAACGATGTGTCAATCCAAGCTTTCTACAGACACTTATTAGCAAAATACTGAAGGGTGTGGTTGTGCGCGAAAATCTGCAAACGCCATTTCTTCCGAAGAAAATAGGACTTGCTCCCATGGATGAGAATCAGGTATCGGTAATTAATGTGAGTCAAATATTGTCGGAAAAGAATTTGTGTTGACACGCCACATGCTAGCTGACACCTGAGGTCACACAAGTTATTTTATGAATGCATATGCCGAAAACATGTGAAACATACATATAAATTTCGCACATAACTATGCAATGTAATATTCAAATACGACATAAACAAAATAATATAATAAGTTCAATTGCTAACAAAATAATAGTGATAATGCATGACATGTTCAGAGCATACTACTAATTCAGAATACAAGCAGAAGGTGTAACAGAAAGTGCTATTACAAGAATGTCTAAGCAGAGAGAAGGACACAAAGTCACTGGTATGAGAATGCCTCGTAGCTCGGATCGTATGCCCCATTCCTAGGGGGTGCAGAATAAAATATGAGTGGACCAAGTTGATATATAAGTAATACTGAAACAGTTATTCATCAAAGTACTAACCCCCAAAATTTATGAAAACTCAATAGTATAATATGTAATAGATTTTCCGAAAACCCTAGCGTGCCATAAAACTTCATAAAACATATATTATATATAGTGTGTTTAGTAGTGGTATCAGTATTGCCCGAAGGCATATAGAACTCTTCATTTGCCCAAAGGCCTACATTCGCCCGTAGGCCCCTACAGTACCCGACCGAAGTCATATATAAATATCAATCGCCTGTAGACCCCTACAGCACCCCGACCGAAGCAATATATAGATATCATTCGCCCGTAGGCCCCTACAACACCCGGCCGAAGCCATATATAGATATCATTCACCCGTAGGCATATAGTGACCACTAGATAAGCACAAAAATCATTGAATATAATCTTTCCAAAATATATCTCATCGGTGCTAAATAACTTAAACATCATATTGTAAAACCACATTCATAAGTAGATATATAGTCATCAATCACACATACCACAAATAACGTAAAGTCGATAAAGCATAATATATCATAAAGTGTAAATCCAATTTACACATAAACCTTTCATAAAACGTAGCCATTAAATCATGTTTTTCATGTATGCATTTCTAATAGTAAAATATGTATTTTAGAAGGGGTCCACTCACAGCTACTCCGTATTCGAAGAGCCGTGCGAACTAGGAAGAACGAAAACGCCACTAACAAATGCACCTAAGCATATAAAGGGACCAATTAATAAAACTATACTAAAACGATTGAATTTCAGAAAACGAATGTCATAAATAGATTTAGGACGTCGAAAAACACAAAAAGGATGCCAATTTAGTGAATTATAATCAATCTAAGAAGAGAGTGAGTTTTCTCCTCCTTAAATCAAGTATGAGGCTTGGTTGTGTCGAGTAAATTCACGATTAGTGACGTGAGTGATTCCATTAATTACCTTTGGTTGAGTGATTCCCAAGTTATCATCCTCGTCTCCAGAGACTCTTGGGTTCTCTACTGCGTCACGTACCGATCGACCACTTCTTTTGGAAATTGTTTTGGATGATAATCCTAGCTAATTTGTCTCGACTATGTCAAGTGGTTAAATATAAATCTGAATTCGTATGCATGCAGTTACAAACTTACTACGATGAGATAATTATTTGGAAAGGATGCTAAGTTTCTATATTTGTCATCTGTGGATTTACGTGTATTTAGACAATTCTTGATCATTTGATTAATCTAAAGTAATTTAATCCGTTCATGTCAAATTTAAATTGAGGACGCCTTCGCACCATATCACTCTGTGTCTCTCTGCCATTCTCCTCACCGGTCCCTTCTCTCCTGCCGTCTTCTCCCCTCTTCTGTAAATCACAAAGAGAACTTCACATGGATGTTGTGTGGTTTCGTACGATGGATGCGTGAAAGGGTGACTAATTTCAGTTAATCCTACTAATTATGAAATGATTCTGAAACGTCATGGAAAGTTTGTTCTACTTTCGAAACTTGTAGTAGTTTTGTGAAAACCCAAAAATTCTTAGGGGTTTATGTGTATTTAACCCTATCGCAATCTATATATAGTATTAACACCTTCTATAGGGTTCGAAAAAGAGAGATGTACACGTACTTGTGCATGGGATCTGGAAGGATGGAGGAATGGGCGGCGTTGTGTGATTTGGTTTGGTATAATAAGAGAGATCAGCTGATCCTATCATGGTGACGATCATTTTCCCTGGTTTTGTTTTGTTATCAATTTTGCAAATATTGGCAACGATGAAAATATATTGACTCTAAAGGCACTGGCTCCTGTTAGTTCAGCAGTGATGAAGGTAAGGTTATGGGCTAGAAGTAAACTAGGTGATCTAGGGTTTGAAACTGCCCAATATAATGGTTAATCTTACACAGGGTCCTATTACATGGATGTTATATATCATCAAGTATTCAACCTCAAATCAATTTTATGTATTGACGCTAGGGTTTCTAGGTTTTGCATGAATATATATTAGGGAGTTTTAACGAAAATGTCGTGGTACTACTCACTTTAATGAAAAATCATATTTTTACACTAAAAAGTCAAACCTGGTACTATTCATTTTACCCTTTATTTTATCTTTATCGTTAAAATTAAAAAAAAATTCATGTCTTTTTCATTAATTTTCCTTAAATATTATGTCTTCATTCACTTAATTGATCTCATATCTTCATTGATACCATGTGTTTTTGAGAAAGATTGTCATTACAAAATGTATACAGTCATCTTAGTATTCTGTATTATTTAGGTTGTCTCTCCTTTTAAGGCAAACTTTATGTATTTGTGTCTAATCAATTATTTTCACACCAAAAGAAAAATGGATGAGGATCCTCTCCTGATCTAAGGATGAGGATCATCATGATCAAGAAGTGTGGACTGTTAGATGAAAATCCAACGGCTATAATTATTATAACTTTAAAGGGACCTCTCTCTTTGTAACCGTTAGATTTTTATCCAACAGATCCTCATACAAGGTTCAGGAGAGGATCTTGATCCAAAGAAAAATGAAGGAAGAAAAGGACAATTGACATTATGCATGGGTGCCATGCACACCCACTCGACATATATAACTATGAAATTGACATTAGATTTAAGGTAATTTTAACGAAAAGATTCAGGTACTGTTTATTTTAACGAAAAATTATATTTTTATACTAAAAAATTAATTTTAGTACTATTCACTTTACCTTTTATTTTATCCTTATTATTAAAACTTAAAATTTTCAAACATTTTTTTTATAATTTTCCTTAGATTTAAAGCAATCAAGGTCGATAGTACTAGTATTACATTTCTTCCTGCCTTATTTAGTAAGGGAAATATCTTAGAGTTGTTCTCTATTAGGAATTCAATGAGAAAAAACAAAATGCGGATTGTCAACTACTTGATACTCTCTTCCTCTTCCTTTATTTGAGTTTTGGAACCGACAGTGTAAAAAAAATATTACACAAGCGGAGTTAGTTGTTCAAATAAAACGAACAATTACAATCTAGTTGAAATCATTAATTGGTAGCTCAAGAATTAAAGAAAAATGTAATGTAAATGTCAGAAGAAAAAAGGTAAAAATCATATTTATTAGGTGTCCTTGCTCCTTAGGCCATTTAAATTGTTCAGGTCCTATTCACAGAGACTCACGGAAAGATCTTAAATTGTCATACCGACTGAAGGGCTTTATGGGGTGGAGTCTTTAACCTGACCTTAAATTGTTCTGATGCATAAGGACATGGAGATGGTGAAGCACAATTAAATAGAGAATTTTAACGAAAAATTTTCGGTACTGTTTACTTTAACGAAAAATCATATTTGTACACTAAAAAATCAATTCTGCTACTATTCACTTTACCTTTTATTTTGTCATTATCGTTAAAACTCAAAGTTTTCAAGCTCTTTTCATTAATTTTTCTAATTAAATATAGTCCTATATTTTTATGCCTCTTTATAACTAAATTGAAATAAACGTAGCAAAAGCTTGTACTTCAAGTTATTATTTAGAGCATTTGTTTATATCCTCGAGGTTCTATATATATTTAGAATGCGTTTGTTGTACCAGATTATCTCAGACTGGATTAGCTGCAGAGACTAAGTTGGGCTGGCTTAGACTAGGCTAAGCTGGATTAGCTCAATGAAACGTTTGGCGCAATGTCATGACTAAGGAACAGACTAATAACAAATTCCAATATTATATTATTTAATTCATATTTATTAATATTTTACATTATTTAATAAATATTTAGTAATATTTTATTATTACTTCAGTCTATTTTCTCATTCTAGAAACTTTCTTCCATTCCCAATTGTGTTCCGTTCATCCCCTCTTTCTTCCTTAATTTTCTCCGCCCCTCTCCCTCTGTTTTCTTCCTAATTTTTCTTCGTCCTTCTCCCTCTTCATCTCCATCTTTTTCTTTTGTTCTCTGTTCATCTCCCTATTTTCTACCTTTTGTTTTCTGTTCATCTCCATTTTTTGATGAAAGAAATTAACATCAAAATTAAACTCAGAAGCTGTTCATCTCCCAACTTCATAATCGACTGCAAATCTTCACAATCAAACCATAAAGCAAGAAAGATATTGAAAATTTAGGAGTTAGGAGCGGGTTGCATGTGCGACTGGCCCAAAGGTAGAAGATGGGGGTTGGATCTGGTTTGCGTTTTCTGGGTGCTGTGATTGAAAAATTCAAGCTCACCTCACTACAGATTTTTTGGGTTTTTGGTTTTCTTGGTGTTGTGTGATTGAAAATTTCAAGCTCATCTCACTTTTAGATTGTTTTTTTTTTTTTTTTAGGTTTTCTGAGATTTTGGGTGTTGGATGTGGTTTTGAAAATAGAATGTTTGCAGATTTTTCTTCAATTTTGTTTCTGAGATTTGATCTGATCTTGAAGATGGTTCTAGGAAACGAGGACGAAGTAGATGGATGTGCGAAGCGGGAGGGGGAAGCTAAGGTCTTAGCAGTCCGCCCGATTTCGAGGTGTCTCACTAAGCCCTTTTAGCTAAGTGTTTAGTCCAATTTAGTCAGGGTGAGTCTCATTAAAGTCAGGCCCTTCCGTAAACAGACACGGGATTAGACTAAAAGGTAATCTTGTCCAGTCCAGTGAGAGCTAAGGAGGGCAATCAAACACACCCTTAACCTCCTCCTCCTATCAAAAAAAAAAAGAAGATAATATGTATACATGAAGTTGATAGAATAAAAACTTTTTAAGGATTCTTTGTTCCACAAGTATTGTAATTAATTGTACTTTAGAATCCTAATCCTTGAAACCCAAGTTTTGTGACATATGTATAACAGGGTTTACTGCTTTATTGTATGAACAAAGTATAATGCTATTTACACACTCATTTTTACCTCTTACGTACCATTGTTAATTTTGTGCCATTGACGTTCTTCAATTCATTTAATCTGACAGTTTTAAATTGAGAGAGGTGATGAAAAGTAAAAATGAGTGTGTAAATGGCAGTGCCCATGAATGAAATATGTCGAAATTCTTACTATAATTAAAGGAAAGGAGGAGTTTCGAATCCAGAAAGCATGGGTTGAACTACAGCTTGTTCTTTCCAAGCTTAATCATAAACTTAAAGAATAATTAGTCAATTATTTTAATTAATTAAATAGTTTGGAGATGAAAATATTAAAGGTGGCTCTCAATGCTTGGTCTGATGGAAATGGATATGATTCTTAATAGGAGCATAACTTGCGTCTTAATCAAACGGTTTCATCACTAAAAAGTTGAAAATTTACTCTTTCTTGGTATCCTAGGTCTTAATCAAATGGCCTCAAAGATCAATTGATCATTGCATGTATTGAACAAGATTGCCCGCCAAACCACTTTAAGTTCAATCTCTCTTCCTTTTGAGCAAGGATGATATTAATCAAATAGATTTAATGCAAACCAATCGCTTGAAGATAGACACAATATTTATCGAAAGTCTCTATCTAATCTCTTATATGAAAGAAGAAACATATATTAAGTGGAGACCTCGTTGAAAATACATAAATAGAGGTAGTCAATTATGACAAGCCAACGACCAAAGTTAATAACCATTATGGATGGTCCAGTAGTTGGGAACGAATTTCAGATTTGTATTTCACACAACACGTCTTGGGTACAATTCATAGTGGTGGCGAATCATACGATGGTAGCCAGAGGGAGGTTGAAATGCATTTGTGAGTCATCTCGTCCCTCAGAATGGTGGATTGTCGTGGCAAAACCACCAGCTGATTCGCTTTTTTAGAAAGAAAAAAAAAACCAAAATTAATAATTTAATTAGCAATATGATTATTAAAGGGAACTTTAATGAAAAGCTTTCGATACTGTTCATTTTAACAAAAAAAAAAAAATCATATTTTTACACTAAAAAGTCAATTCTGATATTATTCACTTTAACCTTTATCTTGTCTTTATCGTTAAAACTCAAAATTTTCAAGTTATTTTCATTAATTTTCATAATTGTTAAGAACATAAAGTGACCATTTTAACATATGGGTTATAAAGCCAAGAATCTGCTTTACTAAAAGAGGAAACAAACACTGTTAAATAATAAGCATTGATATGAAACCAATAACGTAAATGAATAACAAGGAGATCCTACCAAAAAATTGTGTGATTTTTTAACCATGCACGATTAAAAGTGAAAGAAATGTGGAGTTGATGTGTGATAGGGTAGAATAATAATATAATATATGGCAGAGGTGCTCTTCCATGTTACTTGCACAGTTTTGCTGGTGGAGAATAATGACCTTGTTTTCAAGGATCGATATATGTGATGAGTTTTTTCCCTGTCAGTTTATAACAGATTTGAAGTTATCATGGAAAGTCGGAGCACAAAATATGATGCAACCCTACAAGTTTTTCTAGTGAGATGAATCGAGATGTATGGCATCCAATGGCAAAGAGGGTGAAGGTTTTCCTATATGATGTCTATCTTCAGGGCTGGTTTTGAAAATTTGGGGATTCTAGGCGAAGTTTTTGAAGTGAGCTTTAAAGTTTTCGATCCCCTAATCTTTGTACATTAATATGTATAAATAAAAATGTCTATTTTTACATTAAATATCATTAAAAATTAATAGAAAAAATATAAATAAATATTACCTAAATATTACACGCCTTGTGGTTTCAAGTCAATAAGAATAGATTTGAGTTGTTTGACGTTTTACCTTTCACGTACAAAACAAGTTTGTTGTTTTTTATTCAATTAATTATATAAAACAACTAAATCTTACAAATGTTGGGCTCAACCACTCCGCTCAATAGGCTATTGTATTTAGGCAAAAACTCAAAGTGTATAAACTTCTTATTTGAATTGACACAAAATTTGTGAAATTAATCTTTATAAATATATAATAAAAAAATTTGGGGGCCACCTTCGGAGGCCTTAGGTTGCCGTCTACTCTGCATACCTCACGATCAGCCTTGTCTATCTTTCTTGTCATGTAAATGACAATGAGAATCTTCCATTTCACTAGGAGCACATATTATACTAGAGATTTATAGAAGAATATGCTTTTATACAAATACGTGTCTATCATTATCATCGCATCACAATAACACCTGATATGCAAAAAGAGGTTAGCAACCATGACGATGGAAGTACAAAATAAATATTGCTCAATGTAATTTTTCTATGGTACGTACTTATCCTACCTACAAAAGGAAAAAAGCATTGAGCCACGTAATTTGGATTCTTCAACTAGTTTGGTACACACAAAACAAAACATGAAACAAAAAAGGTTAAGCAGTGAGTTAAAACGAAAGGAATTTTTAATTAATTGTGGTGGCCAGAACGGCCAGGGATGAGGATCGCCCTAAGATATGACTCACATCCGAAACTTGTTTACCCCCAAAAAAAAAAAAAAAAAAAAAACCTTGTCGGCCTCAGGTCGTTTCTGAAACACAACTTATACGAAAAGCAGAAGCCACCCTCCTCCGCCAATTTCAAGCCGCCATGCAGCCAACCTTATATCTTTTTTTATTTTCTCTTTTATTTTTCGAATATTTGTGTTCTCTCAATTTCTAACACCACTCTTTATTAATTCGCCAATACAGGTGCCTTGTGAGTCTGTGACCAGTGCCGGTCTAGAGATTTTTGAGGCTCGGGAGATATAAAAAAATGTGCTCTTATTTTATATAAAAAAATTATTTACTTTCACACGTAAGACATCGATAAAATTATACTTAGAAAATCACTTTAAACTTAATAATTTAGAAACACAGAAAAACTAATTTATTTTGTATCGTGAGAAGAAGACAAAAAAACTCTGGTTTATAAGTAGATAGATATCGGTTTTGTTTTCAATCTGAATTTTTAAAGTGTTTTTGTATAAATCGTGATGTGTTTTTTCTTATTTACTAACCTTGTCAATATGGGATTAAAAAATAATGATGTTTTTGAGTCTTTAATTGATATGTATAAGTAATAAATGGGTACTAAATTAAACTTTTTGATGACACGTCATATGATTTGCAATTTGGTCTAAAAATTTGGTCAACGCATTACTCTTTATTGAAGATTAGACTTGAATTGGAACAAATGTTTAAAAATAACAACTCACATAGCTACTAGCTACTAATTAAAAATAAATTAACAACCAAACAAAAATTCGTAAAAAATCAAAGATAAATAAACACACATGGTGTTTTGAACCCAAGGCCTCCTCATTAATTTCAAACAACAAAACCAACAGTTCTAGTCAAATTTCTTTGTCATTGAACCAAATTTTATAAAATTATACTCTTAGAAAACATATATAAATATACTACCCTAATAATTTTGGTGCCCCGGACGATTGCCCTGGCAGCACTGGGGCGGGGCTGTCTGTGACTATACAATTTCCATTGTTCGTGTATTATATATTATATGTGTAATTAGCATAGAAAGATCATCCCGTAGACCTGGCAAACGGGTTTTGTTTATTGTGTTCGTGTCGTACTTGTTATCTTAACAAGACATTTATGTCAAACTCGTTATCTTAAATAGTTCCTAACAGATGAGCCGATAAGAATATGATTCGCTAGTGGATTGTGTCCTTTTGTGTTGGGTAATGGGTCATCATAACGTTAAATTTGTATGTATCATTTGTAAGGTGTAATTGACCTGTTAACATCTAGAATTGTAACCAATGAATTGTTGCAAAATGCAAAGTTATGGATGGAGATATTGATCATGACATTTCATTTCAAAGAAGTTACAAAAAATGGTACAAAATAGTACGTACGTATGGTAAACTGAGAGAAAGAGACAATGGAAAGGACCTGCTGCAAAATCTTATAGAGATGAATAATTCGGTGAAAGAAATGGATGGACGACTGAGATATACTGCACCAAAAAACCAAAAAATTAGTACTTAGCCATGTAAAATATTAAATCCAGTGCCAAAATTAGATTAGGTCCCCCCCAAACGGCCAACCTAACCTCACATTCCTCTACTCCTTTTACCATGAAAGCCGACGGAATTGAAAAAACCATGCACACTGAAATCCCTAGGATTCTGTTTTCTCTTCTCTTTGTGAATGTGATCCCCACGGAGTCCACATCAAACAGGTTGGCTGGCTCTACTCCACAGTACAGTCACACGAGAGAGAGAGGAACTTAGTTTTTAAGTCGCAATGGTATATGAGATTGTCATAACTCTTTATTTTGGTTATTGAGATTTAAAATCGATATAAGTATTGATCCCTGAGATTCTTCACCGTTAATCATTTTGGTCATTCGAGGAGAAATCTCCTTTGAATTGAGGGTATTTTTGTCAAATCAACATCTCCACTTGAACTGATGGTTTCTTCAATTTAACGGAAAATTTTCACAGAGTGACCAAAATGATTGATGGTGGACAATCTCATGGACCACTTCTATCAATTTTAAATCTTATAGACCATAGTGCAGAGTTATGACAATCTTAAAGATCATTCTGGTTACAATACCGAAAAACTTTTATGACACGATTATACTATTATTGTGGTGTTGTATGTATGTGATACACCATTATGGAAAAAACACGCAAATAATCTGTTTGTTAATACTATACCTTAAGTCGGATTCATGTGATATCAACCACATAACTAAGTCATGTTATAACATGTGTGTTAATAAAAAACCTGTAACAACCATCACACTCATAAACGTTTCTGCCATTTCTCACGCATGGTTTAATAAGCCGCAAATCTTGTCTTATTTATTGCCACTATTGTCATTCCAACATCCGGTAGAAGATGGAAAGTATATGTATATATTTAATTAAACCAACTAATAAATTTTTTTTTTTTTTGTCAAACGATAGATTTTGTTAGATTAGATGTTAGATTAGCCACCGACGGGGTTTGAACCCATACAGTTATGCAATGACTCAACTCATTTCCACCACTGTGGTAAAGGACCACTTGCAAACCAACTAATAATTTGACCAAAGACAACTATGCATCTACTATGTAAGAAAAATCCAAAAGGAAAACAGAAAGTTTAGGAACATATGCAAACTAGTGGCCTAGGCCCCTTTATAGTGCCGAGAATAAGTGCACGAAGCGATTCACATTAAGAGAAAAACTTATATGTATCTGTTACATTCAATATATATATATATATATATATATATCATATTAAGCGCCCCAATATAAATATAATGACAGCATGCAAGTTTTAGACCAAGCCAATGACGAATGCTTAATGAGACCTAGATGTCCCAGATTCATCTGATGTTTGAAAAATATACATGTAAAGGTCTTTCAAGATTCTTTAAATGTCTGGTATGGGTTCTTTTTGTGTCCACCAAGTGTTTTGACGAAATGCATGTCGCATATTGCATCAACAACACTTCTCAAATTCTCTCAATAGTACGCATCAGACTATTTCGACATATGGTAACATGTGTTGACACGTGCGTTATTTTGTTCAGCTGACAACATCAAACTCACTAAGTATTCGACGAAATGCCTTAGTGAATAAATTGAAAATTTGTTTTGCGCGCTTCACGTTCTGTTTCTATTAACAAACCTTGAACCCTTAATACTAGACTCCTTGAGATTCGAATCCTAAATCTGCCAATTTGACCTAGCATATGGTATAATTGAGAACCGAAAGGTGAAATTTAATGAAAGATGTGTGTGTGTGTGTGTGTGTGTACAGCAGGTTAAGAAGATGAATGTTGAAAAGGTTGTTTGTTAGAGGCTCACGGTATGTGAAATCTTGCTCACCTAATAACGGGATTCGGTTCCTTTTCTTTGCCTACATTAATTACTACATATTTCAGTTGTAGCTGAAAATAATATGCAAAAGGGTTTGCAGGGCCCACTCGTTTGATGTTCTCAAAGTACAACATGGTACTTTTTTGTTCAATTAGTCATGAATAAAATTACCGCATTTGCGATAATTATTTTGTTCTTAAATAGTTTCTGGGATAATTAATACAGTCCTTTCCCTACACAATTATTTAGGGGATGTAGTGTAGTCAAACTAAGATTTTAAAGGATTCTAAAAATAATAGATTTGATAGGAATTAAGTGGATTAAAGACTCCAACAAAATTCATATGGATTTTTAAAGAATTTGAATGGATTGTGGTGGAAGGATTTGAAATCCTAGGGGGTGAGGTTAGATTTTTTTTAGTATTGGTTATATATATATTTTTGGCTCTCAAATCTCACAAAATTCACAACTTATTGAAATCATCCAAAATCTTAATTTTTTGAATACGCTTATATTTGGATGGATTTTAAAATCCTTTAAAATCTTTTAATTGACTACACCTAGATTTTAAAGGATTCTAAAATCCTTTAATTGACTACACCTAAATTTGAATGGATTCTAAAATCCTTTAAAATCTTTTAATTGACTACACTAGGATTTTAAAGTTTTTTAAAATCCTTTCAAATCCAAGTTTGACTACATTTGAAACTTAGATCTCGTCTTTCAACTTTCAGCGTAGTTTAGATATGATTCTTAAATTAAAATTTAAACGTGCATCATTGTTTCTTCGTATGTGAGATTTTTTATCAATTTGACTACATATGGCAGGGTACAGGGGACTCACAATAATATCCAAAATTGGTCCATTAACTTTACAATAGTTTAGATTTGGTCACTAAACTTTTAGGCTTATTATATTAACACCTCAAGTATTGTTGAATAAACCTCACATACTTAATGCACCGTATATTTATTTTTTTAATTAAAAATTATCTTAATACACCTTACATACTTCCCCATAATACCCTCATACCCCACATTCTCAACATACATCTCGCATTTTCTTCATACACCCCACATTTTTTAAATCTTATAACGCTCATTTTTAAACATCTTATGATTTTGTTTTTCGTTCTACTCTGTTGTTTTTCGTTCATTTTTAAACGGCGTAGTTGGCTCATTGAACTGTGACTCAAGTTTACTACTTCACCATCCGAATCACGCTCTAACATCTTAGAAATTAGACGTCTTATGATTTTGTTTTCCGTTCTACTCTGTTGTTCAAGCAAGGGCTTGCCTGTGTAGCCTATTAATTTTCGAAGATGATTTTGATACATGTAAACTTTTAAGTTGTGCTTTGATGTAGTATCTTACGAAGCAATATTTGGCCCGTGTAATGAAATCAAAAGCTCTTACCAATTTGTAGGCATTTTTCATATGAAAAATTATGGTTTGCTAACAAATTTTATAGCTATCATATATGTGTGTTCATCCAATTTGTAGTATTCCACTACTACAAAATTACCTATAACTGGCGGTCCAAAAACTGACAAGAAAACATAATTTATGTCAGATATTTGGTAAAAATCTAACATAAACTCATGCAATGTTGGATAATAGAACAAACATCACTGCTAGCGTCACGAAAAGGCTTTTGATGTCGGTTAGTCCCCTTAATTCGCCACGAAGAAGGAAAGCAAAAAATAAAAGAGGATAGTAGCGTAAAAAAATGGAGGGTGGGAGAAGTTTTGATAGTTGGTGAAGATAAATAATAAAAGTGATTTGCGGTGTATTTAGAAATTTTTTATTTTTTAAAGCCTAATAAGGTCAAAATTGTCATTACATAGTAGGATACATAAATCATTTAGTATGAAAATTTAATGTGGGGTGCATTTAACATTTTATGAGGTACTAATATAAAAAGCCAATTTTTATCCTTGTCACGGAACGCATATTTAGAATTAGATATGTGAACTCGCACGTGTGCCACATCATCATACTAACATAACTTTGGACAAAATTAATGGCGGGGGCAATGGTGTACAGTTGTTAGTTTGTTCAACAAACAATAAGATAATCTATATTAAATGAAGTGAAAATGGATTCAAACACAAGACCTCGGGAGCAAGAGTGAATGCTACCAACTTAGGTATAGTTTAGGGACTAAATGTTAATTAGGATGAAAGTTAAAACAATTGAACTCTTTTATGTGAGTCTCTTACACCGTCATTGATGTGAGGAGTTACTTATCGTAGTAGTATATTTCAAAATAATTATACACTATCATGTGTATTTTAATTTTCAATGTTTGTCTGAAATACCTTTACAGTGATGTAACCGGAGTAAGTACACCTCATAAACAACTCTTAATTATAAGGGATTCCCCTAAATTCAGGATCATTTTTTGACAAAAGGATCCGATGATCGTGGACGGAGGGAGGTAAGGCCCAGTGGGGGCACATGCCCCCTCTCATCCTATTTTGTTTGCATTACAAATTATTCAATTAATCATTCCCCTTTTTTTTACTTTACAAATTATTCAATTAATCATATTAAAATAATAAAAATCCTCTTTTAGTTTTTTAAATGCCCCTCCTTTCTTCTTGTATATTTTTCTCATGCACTAATGTCTAAACCTATTGAGTTGCATGTATTTAGTTAGTTAGTACAAATGAGCATTGGATTGTCAATACAACAATTAAAGACAAAATTAAACAATAGAGTAATAAAATATGCATTTTGTAAGTAATTTTTTCAACATTTGTAGAAGAACCAGCTTTATTTGTCCAAAAAAGGAGCTTAAATTTTTTAAAGTGCCCCGTCTTAGTTAAATTTCTAACTTCGTCCTTGCCGATGAACAAATCCAAAACTACATATCAATCACAAGAAGGATATGATTTTTTTCCTTTTTATAGGCCTGTGGCTGTGGCTGAAAAACTAACACCTGAAAATTTGCCATTTGCCATTTGCCATTTGCCAATAGATTTTTAAATTATATGCATATGACGCTAATTTGTACTATTGGCAGATCCTTGTGATCATTTCTATTTGTATTTAGTTTCGAAAAGGATATATTGACAGACCACCAGGTCGAAGTGCAGGCTGACACTCGAATAATTGGGAAATGAAAACCAAGCTCCCATGTACACAAAGGTAAAATAAGTGAGACTCGTGGGTATAACTGGAACCAAAATATGGTATTGTGATTTGAGATTCTATCCAGATTTTTATGTACAGAGTCGACGGACTCAGAGATTTAATCATTCATTTAAAATTTTACAGTTCTTATTTGTCCATCACAGTAACACGCCTCACACATAATAAGGATCTAGATCTCTCTTTTTCATTTGAGCAGCCCACATTTTTGAGTCAGTCGGCTCCAGACTTGAAGATCCAGATAAGATCTCGATTTTATTTCTTATCGTGTGACTAAAGTAACTCTAATTGTATGATAAAATCTAATAGAGGTTTTAGTTTAGACGATAGTGGCCTCAAATTTACATCAAGTTTCATAAAAGTAGCACAAAATCAATTTATACTACTAAGATAGAAAATTGATCGCATCCAATTCCTAATCTTGCACATGGATAAGGAACAGTGTAATTTGGAGTTAATCTGAAATGTCAGCATTATTGGTGTTTTTGTGTTCCTTTGATAGACCTACCTACAACAACGCCGCCATTGTAACACTAGTTACTCATTATCATATCATAAGCAATGTTAAAACTCATAATATTTTAACGTTGATTAAAGATATCGTCACAATGTCTACTTGGTGTAAGTTAGCTTTTCTACATCGTAAGAGAAAACATAATTGTGTCATTTAGTTGAATAATTAAAGATGCACAAGGGGTTATTATTAGCTGCTACTCGTAGTACGGTGAACCTGAGATCGGTTACAAATTACAGCTTCCAGAAAACCTACCAAAAGAGGAAAAATTACTGAGAAAAAAGAAAGAAATAAAAACCAAATTCTAACTAACGGCCGTTAGCGAGGGGGCTAACGCCGGAGTCCTTGCGGGGACTAGGTGGCAGACTGCTCCTTCCACAAGCCACGAGTCGTTGCACGAAATCCTCGATTCTCTCTCCGTTTGTCTCCGTCAATAACCGCTTCCCGCCAAACGGTAACGACTCCACCCCTCTCTCCTTCAACACCTCCGCTTCCTCCTTCGATCGCTGGCCCGCAACCACTTCGGTCCCCAATCCGAAAGCCTGCAACAAACGCCATCAATCATTCCGTAACAAAAACCTTTAATTAATCCAGATTAAGTTAATCTAATCTCCATAATTATATACCTGAATTCTGACATAATCAGCGCGGTTATAACAGAAGGCGTTTCCTACCATCTGGTCAATGGTCTCGGAAACTCCGTCCAGCACAATGTCAACCACCGACGACGGCGAGCACTTTCCGTTACTCCGCCCCGCCTTCCCTCCGCTCAACGGGCCGTTACCTAACGACAAAACCAGCAGGTCCTCGACGCCATTGACTGAGGGGAAGTCGCGCTTGTTGTTGAGTACGTGAGTCACAGCAGCCGCCGTCGGGTTGTTCATCACCAGACCACCGTCCACCGCCGAGCACGATGTCTTCCCGTCCACGGAGATCAGGCTGAACGGCTTGAACACGCCTGGAGTCGCTGACGTGGCCCGGCAGACTTTCCACATTTCGAAGTCGAAACTCGCCGACTCGGAAGCGTCGGCTCGGGAGAACACGAACGGGGCGGAACTTTTCATGTCGTAGCAGGGAACCAGGAGAGGCTTACACGTGTCCTTGAGCGTCAGGACCTTCCCGTCCTCCCTCGTAAGAAGCTCCGCCAACGCCTTCTCCATGCTCCCGCCGGAGTACCTCCGGCGCCGGCGAAACACTCCACCAAACATCAATTTGAACATGTCGGCATTCTTCTCGGAAACCGAGTTCACAGCATCTCTAGCGGTGTAGAGAGGGCGGCCAGAGCCGTCATCGGCGACAAGCATGGCGGCCAGGACGGCTCCGATGCCAGTACCAGTGACGAGGTCGAAGAAATCGGCGATTTGAGCGTGGGCGTCGCCGGTTTTGAGTCGGATCTGATCCTCGAGGTGGATCAAGGCGGTTCCGGCGACAATGCCGGTGGTTCCGCCGCCGTCGATGCTGAGGATCCGAGTCTTCTTGGCGGTTTCGCAGTGGGAGAGCCACTTCTGCTCCAGCTTCGTGAAGATCTCAAAGGTTACCTTGCTCAGCTCCATTTTGTGATTAATTGAATGCTTTGCGACAATTGAGAGCGCTAAAAGTGTGTGCTCACGCTTTGTTGCCGAGAAGCATTGATGGCGGAGAACTGCTCGTCTCTCTCTCTCCCTCTTCTGGTTTTTCTCCCTATTTCCTTCTCTCACTAGAAAATGGAAACGAAGTGGGTTTTTGGGTAGTTGGAGAGTTAAGAGCTACCAAAAACAGTGGGAGTGGGCGAACTGGGGAGTGTGAGAGTGGGACGCCGTGTTTGGGAAGGACCTTGGTTTATATACGCGAACCAAAAGCAAGTGGACCAACATATATATATTTTTAAATTTATTAGTAATATAAGCGAAAAGTTTAAATTATTATAATAATTTAAGAGCTTACAGGAGATGGTTTCAGAATTATTACAATAATTTAGAAGAGGGAGGCGGGTTCAAAACTACTATTTAAGAGAGGGAAAATTTTGAACCTAAAACGCATAAGTAGAACCCAACACCTTATCTATTAGTATATTGAACTATATGCAAAGTGCACCAATATATTAAAATTAGTATAATACTTATAAACCCTAATGTAGTAGTAGTGTCATACATAAATGCCCAATTCTTATAGGTGTGAGAGTGTGAGTAAAAATGTCTCAAACAAAAAATCTTGTCACCCTAAAACACAGACTCCACTCTCAATCTCAACGCGCCTCTGCCAATTTTCATTAGAAATTTTATTCAAAACTCATCATGCCTTGCACACATGAGCACATTTTCTTGTGTACTTTCACCGCTTCAAATGCATTCACAAGCTTTAGTCAGTTGGATGTTAGGATTATTCATCTTGAAGTTGAGCCACTCTTGATTTTCATGCTTATACAAATGATAAGTTTTGACTAAATTTTTAATGAAAAATAATGAATGTTGATAGTATACGCGATACATTGTATTAAATACAAGAGAAGTGTTTGAATTCAGAATACAATAATTATAAGATGAAGGCACTAATCATCATGGCAATTTACCAAACAAGAATTTTAATTGGACCAATAATTACTATTTGTGCAATTTCCTCATTTGTTTTTATTTATTAGTATTATTATTTAATAAGAAAACTAATGAAAAATTCAAAAAAAAAAAATTAGTTTTAATAAAACATAATAAATAAAGATGTAGTGAATGGTATCAAGAAAAAGTAAAAATACGATTTTTCGTTAATAATGAACAGTACTGATAATATTTTGTTAAAACTCTCTTATTTAATTTGGCCTTTTTACAAAAATCGTGTGTGATTTCCTTGCACGTGCAAATTTGCGTGTAAATTTCGGGTTACGGGCAAGCGCGAAACTCGGCTTGTTAACCGGCTCAGCTGCCGCTTGTCAACTGTCTTCTCTCCTCTCACATATTTATTTACATTTACATTTTTTTTTTCTTAATTTTTTTATGTGTTTTTTATTTTCTGTTCTGGTTAGATTGTCTTATAAATCAGATGCTGCCAAGTGAGGAAGGAGACTGGAAATAATGGTGGAACACCATGGAACTAAACTAATCCCAGTAGTCTTGCCAGACAGTTGTCCAAGATTTATCTTAATCCCCTTAATTAAATGATCTAAACAGTAAACAATTCAAGCTTGCATTTTCATGTTTTTCTTTATTTCTTTTTAGAATATATCATATAATTTCTCGTTGCTACGAATTGACAACTGCTAACTTATTTCTTGTTGTATAGCGTTATTTGTTTTTTTTCTCTCATATTACATGACTAATTACATGATGAGAATAGAAGAATACGAGATTAACAGCCTAAAATAGATATGCATGTAAATTGTAAGCAAGATGCATGGCCAAATTAGCTAGGATAATGTGTTCTTCATGCACCTCAATCCGAATCTATATCCCTATTATTTAGATTAGGTTAGACTATTGCTCGAGTCACAAAAGTGTTCGATGGACAAGTATAGTACGAAGTGCAAATCTAGTTGTGCCTCAAATCTGGTGGTAGCTTATTAGTTTAGATTTTTTTTTTTTTTTTTTTTTTTAAAGGCGAACAATTGGTGACAAGTCACGGTTATCCCTCCATTTTGGGAGCTGGAAAGACTCACAAGGAAAGTAATAAACGGTTTGCAACTTTACATGCATACTACGTGTAGCAAATGACATATATCAATGATCCAATGCCAAGATAGATGTGTATTAATTGCCCAGCAAACAGACTTGCACCCTCAAATCTATGACGAAGGTATGCATTTTTTCCCTTGCAAATGTATCAGTCTACCTCAATTTTCGACAAAGAATCTGACTTATAAGCGGTTATATATTTATTCACTCCTTTATCTCTTCCGTAATTTGTATTTATCTCTCTTGTCAATTGACTCATACAACCCAAAATAGCTTAGAATCTCTCGCGGAAAAGTCAATTAACATATAACCTTTGAAGCTAATGCTAGCAACATTGGATACTGCTCCACTTGATCTAATGTGCCATATATTGCTATAATTGCAGGTTTATTAGTTCGTTGAATCTTAACTGATGATATGATGATCCGACAGAAAGTTCTAAAATCTCATGTGATACCGCTAAAAAATCTTGATTAGCATAATTAATTGATGCATTATCTAAAATCTCATGTGATACTGCTGCAAAATCTTGATTAGCATAATTAAGTGATGCATTAAACAAATCATGCGAGCTACGTTTAAGTTAAATTTGAACATGGAAGTCTTCTTCGTTTTTTGACGGTGAAGTAAGACTAAGCTCATGAGTTTATTACCCTAAGTCGGAACAACTTGATAAAATCGCCTTTTTACGTCCCCATGGGCGTTAAAAAGAAAAGAGACTCGCTTTTAGCTGAGTTAATTTTTACCCCGATGTACTACTTTACAATCTCTGCTGTGAATATCTGTAAACCTGCCAAACAGTCCGTCTCTCATCACAGGGTATCCATGGCAGGATGCACAACCACACAGACAAACACACACCATATCTTAGTATTAAAGTCCCATCTCTGTTACAACTTCTGCATTCATATATAAATGATATATGAAAGATACATTTGGTACGACATTCATGTCGAAAATCGAACCAGCAAAAAAAAGTGATTTCCCTCCATCATCATACACAAAAAAATATATCCTCTGATTTCGTTTTGAGAAATTTCCTAGAGCAAAGAAAAGTGATTTCCCTCCATCATCATACACAAAAAAATATATCCTCTGATTTATTTTTGGGAAATTTCCAAGCAATTATTTCAATTCACCATGATGAGAGTATCAATCTCATATCGGAAAAATGAGGGACCTTGTATGTGTTTTTAATTATAAGTAGTTGGGTTACTCTCTATATTGCTAATTAATTTTATGGTGAAATCTCAACTTTCTTCATGGTATCAAAGCAGATTGTCACGAGTGTGAAGCCCAACGGCTACACCTACTCCACGTCACTCGATTTGTGTTGTCCACGTAATAGGCTTGAAAATTTGTTACACGTGAGGGGGAGTGTTGAGAGTATCAATCCCATATCAGGCAAATGAGGGACCTTGCATGTCCTAAATACTTGGGATACTCTCCATATTACTAATTAATTTTATAATGGAACCAAAATATTGGAGGCATATAGTATAGGAATGAGTTCAGGTTTTGAGTAAGTCTATTAAACTCAAAACACCAATGTAAACTTGAATCAAACTCAGTCATTTTGATTCATATATTAATTCAGTGTTACATGTTAGTGTTACACAAATGTTTTCAACATTTTGACCAACAGAAGTACTAGCACCTGCGAGAAAGTTTGCTTTTCTAAAAACATGTTGTCACTTATTAGAATCAAAAGAGGTCGTTAGCCATTTGATGTCGTCAACAATAGTTTTGAACGTCCAAAAAACTTGCAACGGTCAGGAATCCCAGCTATAATCATCTTGGAGTCGCCTTCAACTTTCACATCCTTGATATTTCTTTATATTTCCAAAACTCCATCTTTCTTCAATAGTTTACAATGTGTTCCACCAAACAATGGGTTACATGGACCATCCTTCAACAACTAATCACTTTTTGTACCCAACAATATCACTATCATAGGCGTGAAAATTGTAATATTTACTTCTCAGTCAAGTCTTAGGGGCTTTTAGGCCTCATCATTATGTGAGCATGTTTGAAACGCGTATTTGGTAAGTTTCTTTTTTGCCAACATGTTTGGTGGTATGTTAATTTGTTTAGGAAGTTTCTTCTAATTTTATTTTTTCATTTTTTAAGGTTCGAGTTGGGATTGGATCCTCTAATATTGTAAAATCGTTCTAAATAAACATTACTGTATCAAATCGACAGTATCAATGCAATATTTGATACTTGGTTTATGCCACATCAATATTAAATCGCAAACTATTAGATATCGATATAATGAGACACTATCTACATTATTGTCACATATTGAAACGACATCGGTATAATGTGACTAATTGCTAAAGTAAATAGTCCAATACTCAAACCCAACAAATAAGAAAAAGAGAAGATCAAATCAAAGGGATAAGCAAACTTAATCTAATTAAAGTAATTAAGATTAAGTACAGATGATCGAGATTTTACCACATGCAAAAGTAGGGATAAAAACACTTAAAAATACCAGTAAGAGTACAAGGTTATTGTAGTATAGCGGCTCAAGCAATGTCGTTCTCCACAGGGATTAAATGAATAATTTATGTAAATACCAAATCTTAATTAATTATTTCAAAACAAAATTTGGAAGAGGTTGATTTTATGACCCAAAATATTAAAAACGAATTTAATTAAAAATAATTAAATAAATTGGCACAGTAAATAAGACAAAAGAAAATAGTTTGAAAATCTATTTAAGCATTAGGGTTCCGCCATCACCTTAACAATCCTACGTAGTTCTTCCAATTACTTATGAATTACACATGCATATTTTGAAGGTTAGGTTTTCCTAATATATATCCGACTTGGAACCTCCAACATAGAACGTATATCTAACATGCAACATGTCCGTAGCATCCATATCGAATGTGAACATGCAAGACTCATTAAGTTTTGTGAAAACCTTTTGAAAAACCATACAACCTTTAATATGTGTCATCCATCCTAAGAAGTTACACATATTAACCACAAGAAGCCTTAGTCAATTTTAGGGACAACCCTCCGTCAAAATTGCATCAAATTACTTTTCTAAATATCCTAATGGTGGCCAATCATTAAAACAATTAGATAATTTAAACCGATGATTAATAATTCAAAACTCGCATGCATAAATTCATAAGTAAATTGAAAAGAAACTACATATTAATGCTAAGGCTCGCAGCCTCGCCCTAGCAAACGAAACTAGTTACTAACAATCATAAAACAAAATATTATTAAAACATGGATAGAAAACACCTTGAAAATAAACTTGAATCGTCAAAATCTCTCTCCAAAGCCAAAGTATTGCGTTCTCTCCTTCCCTCTTTTCTCTCATGGCTTAATAGCCTTATTTATACTACTAGAAAATAAAACCCTACCTAGAAAAAGTCTTAGAATAACACTAGGAACCCAAATAAAATAGGAAACATAATCCTAATCAAATATGGGAAATCTGCCCAGCCACAAATCAGCCACGTTTTTTGACTTACATGGCTCCAAAACATGCCCAAAAAGATTTGAATTAAAGCTTGAGATGTCTTAAACATAATTGCAGAATGCCTCGAATCCAAAAGAAATCATTTTGGACGTCAAAAAGCCCAAAGAAGCCCAAAACGTCAGTTTGGCAGCACTCTATGCTGCTCCTTTATTTCATCGCTATAAATAAATCGCTAGGTAGAAAAATCCAAAACTTTGAGCCAAACAAGTTAACAGACTCATGAACATCCTTCAATTGGAATCACTTCAAAATTCATCTGTTTCACTACTTTTTCCTCTAAAGGAAGTCGAATGTCCTACATTAAAAATATAAATCAAAGTATCAAAATTCTACTAAAATAACGAATAAATTATTATTAAGATAAGAGTAAAATATATAGTATAATATCGCCTCGTCAACATAGATACTTTATTATTGATATATGAAACAGCATACAAAATATTAATAAACACCAAAATAATGATGGGGTTGGAGATATTAACACTAAAACCAAAATTAATAATATTTCAATAAAATTAAATGAAAGAAAGTATTTTTCATAAACTCATCTTAAGCAATTTAAGCCAGGACCGCCACAGCCATCAAAACTCGCATGATAGGTACCCTTTGGATGCGCTCTAGGATGGGCTGCAGTATGGCTTGGCCTTGGTCCCGTGGCTTGGGCTTGGGCCATGGCTTTCAGTAGGGCTTGGATCGTGGCTGAGGGGCTGGGCTTGGACCTGAGTGAGTTGGGCTTGGGTTCTAAGGGATTGGGCGCGGACTTAAACGTGATGGACTAAGACTTTAAATGTATGCGCACATCATGATCTCTGCTAGAGTGAAAGGGTAACCATTGGATGTTTTGTCTTGCACTTTTTGAAATGTTTTACTTCCAGTTGTTGAACACCTTGCTTATTGGCTTCGTACTTAAAAACTGCAAAAGCAGTTTTGCAAAGCGTGTCAAAGAATCCGTTGCGATGATTTTGTGTGGCCTCACATTCGGCGTTGGCCGGTTGTAGTCGTTTGTACAATCTATTACGTTTATCGTCTTTGTAACAAATTTATGTTGGGAGCAGTTGTAGTTTTTTGTACATGTGGTAGCCATTTAGAGATTCAATCAAGTTGTTTGTTTGAGCATATTCACTCTATCATTTCTTGTAAATAAAAATTAGCTAAAAATGACCACCAAACGGTGTTTTGCTTTTTGTCTCTTCCTCTTGCATTGGCCAACCTGAACATGTACTGAAATGTGTACGGATACGTACGTACTAATTTCTGCAATCATCTTATTATATATCAAGTGACTTACTTTCATGGCATCATCAGAACAATTAAGTATTAGGGCTTACTCAACAATACGGTTAAATTTAGTTTTATCGACATCTGTAACGGATAATTAAAGAAATTAATTCATGTTCTGATTACATTAAAACAACTAATTTTTCACTTGAAAGTGGAATATCTTAAGTTCAATTATCAAAAAACGACATTTATATACCAAATTATTGATAATTCATTGTGAAACTTAGTCTAACCCTCACCTCCAAGCTCCGTTATATAAAACAAATGAATAACAAAAACCAATTACACTATTCATAAAAAGAAGCAAGAACCCCCATAATCATCACAAGTATAAGTAGCCCATTAGAAGACTGGACAAATGGAGCACTGCTCTTCTTGGGTGAGACAGGAGCAGGTGAAATTGATGCATTAGGGTTTGAAGAACTGGGAGCTGGGGTGTGACTCGGACTTGATGCATTAGGGTTTGAAGAACTGGGTGGTGGGGTGTGACTCGGACTTGATGCATTAGGGCTTGATGATGAAGCAACAACTCTGATGTCAACCTTCTGGCCGGCCTGGCAGTGACCGGGGGCACCGCAAATGTAGAACAAGTGTTCAGGTTTCGTCAACTTTATACTGTCGTTGCCGGAGGCGGTGGTGGTGATTGCATCCGTTGTGTTGCAGGCGTTGAAATTTCCGTGGGTCACTTGGGCCACATTGTGCTCCTTGGCATTGTACTCAAAAACTGCACATGCAATAATACCACACTGTAAAGATAGTTGATTTGCGCTACCACTATAAAAACGTGGCGTTGGAGAGAAACATTTGAAAATAAAAAATATTCAGAGAAAAAAACCTATCCACTATCAACGTAATTTCGGGTGCTATAAGCCTACAATAGTGTGAATAGATAAAGTTGAGTTTATGATTTTTTTTTTCTCTTCAAAACAATGTTTTAAGCAATTTTGACAATAAAATGGACCTTTAGGAGCTTTATTTAGGAAAAAAAAATATGGTATCGAAAAACTCATGAGTGAGGATTATACTAAATTGAGAATACAACAACTAGTTCTTGGTTAGGTTGATATTTATTTCAGGGAAGGGTGGGCTGCCGTAACAAAATTACCAGCTATTCCCCTTTTTTATTTAGAAAAAAAAAAACCTACCTATCCTCACATATTAGAAAATAGTCTCATAATACCAAATTTCAAATTTTAAAGTTTTTTAATTTATTTTTACAAACAAGTGATATAGGGTTTCACATCATGAAATTTAATTTAACGGTTACTCCCACAAGGTTCAAACTCGAACATCTTTTGACAAAGTAAAGACTACATCAAACAATCATAGCCCCATTTATACAATAAGATTAAACCACAAGCATATATAATTGCGCACAGGAAAGAACAAAACCCTAATTAATCTTTATCAGAAACCCTAGTTAAATCCATATCAAACAATAGGGTGAAAAATAAGGGGAGAAAATTGCTTATTACCGATGGTGTCTCCAACATAAAAGGTCTTGCTAGCTGCCCATTCCTTGTAATTAAAACCATCTTTGACTGTCCACCCATGGGAGTCACCCACCTTGTACACAGTACCACCAAAGCACACCCCAAACAAAGCCACCACCATTACCACGGAAGAAACCAGTGAGTAATCCTTCACAAAAGCCATGGCTAATCAAATATTAAGAACACACGGATATCTGTGACCACAGAAATTCAGTAAAATATAAAGATTATATCTCTGAATTTCGGACTCAACTGTGATGAAGAGCACCTATAAGAGCATTTATATATAGTAAAATTCAATGGTGCAAATTCAGGAAATGAAATCCAAATATTATTCTTAACCAAAAACTGGTATTTAAATTATGGCAATTACGAAAGCAATCTTTGATTGTTGATCTGACGCGTCAGATCCAGTAATTCTTCTGGTATAGAAAGATCATATCTTGAATCTTAACTACAAAATCATATCTTATCAAAATTAAAAAAACAAGAATCGTATTACAAGGCAATAAATGTGGCTAGAGTTTATGGTAATGCAAACAATCTGTTCACTCTTGTGTTTGGTAGGTTGCAATCAATCCTTCCCATTTGAATAAATCTGGGTTAACCGCTCCAATGGTTTTGGGCCTCAATCTACCACAAATTAGGTCATCTAGTTGACTTGGATTCATAATTTTACAACGCTTTGAAACCAAACCAAACCTGAATTTCAGAGGCTGAGTCACACCAAAATATAAAGGATGCTATCCAACCTACTAGAGATGCTTCTCTACCATTGGTGGAAAATTGTAAGTTATGTTGCCTCAACATGTGATTGGTCCGACCCATGTGTTTTGGTATCCCTCCAGCCTCCAACCGTATGCGAAAGACTCTTTTGTAACGAAAGACACTACTGGATGGATAATGATAGTAGGACCATGTCTTAAATGCTAGAGATGTTTTCTACTACAATAAGACTTTTGTGTTGTGTGTATGCTTTAAATTAGGGATAAATGTGCTTAAGAAAATGATAAAGCACACTTCTTTTATTTTCTCTTATATAATTTGACCGTTGTTTTCATTTGATTTATTTAATTAATAGCAATGCGGGAGAATTTAAAATAGATGCGTGAAAGTTAGAATACGGGTGCATGATACGAAAAGAAAAAGTAATGGAAGCCCCGCGGTTTTGGTAACTCATACATTCCCGCACAAGTGCAGGATATCTCCATCCCGGTTTTGGATTATCTAATCCGAGGATACAAACAAATCCCAAAATTAAAATAGCGAAGGCCAAAATTCTTATCCACACCCCCAGAACGTTCCCTCCTCTCCTCCTCAGTGTTCTTCCTTGTCATCTTTCACAGGCTCCGACCATTTTGTACTTGTATCACAGTCACTGCTTCACTGTTATATGTTTTCTGAGATAAATATCTCAGCCCCCAAAAGCTTCAATCCGAACAAAAGTCCTCGGCTTTCATGGCGACCCACTGCTCCCCAGCAACCCCTGTACGCTTCGTCCTCCAGCCCAAGCAAAACCCTCCCAAAACCCTGCTTTCCATTCGAGGTGCATAACCCATTAGTTAATATTATATATATGGTCATTGCATTCTTATTACCTGTAAATTGATGAACTTTATTACTTGCTTTCGAATTTCCAATGGATCCTTTTGGATTTCAATACTGTAATCCTCCATAAATTAGTGGGCTGAGTTTGTAGTTCGGTTTTGTTTTGTTTTAGCATGCTAAATGCTGTAAAAGTTGAAAATTTTGCAGATTCTTTTGGCGGAGGATCGGCTTGTAAGAAATGCCAGCCTAGAACTGTTAAGGTGTGCTCATGGAGCTCATCTGCTAGCTATGTGAGGTCAGAGGACAGCGCTGCGAAGTTTTCAGGCAATCCCATTGTTGTGAAGAAGCAATTGTTCCAAAAGAGGCAAGTTTTATTTATGCCACAGAATTAATACTCTGGCTTCTCGTTGTTGTTGTTGTTTGTAATTTTGTATGGAACTGAAAATTGGGTTAGAATTGCATTGTTGGCTTAACATGTAACAACAATATACTTTAAACGACACGACTCAGTTGTTGCTTGAG
Source organism: Pyrus communis (assembly GCF_041283825.1). Classification (NCBI taxonomy): domain Eukaryota; kingdom Viridiplantae; phylum Streptophyta; class Magnoliopsida; order Rosales; family Rosaceae; genus Pyrus; species Pyrus communis. The sequence continues at coordinate 2,106,424 of NC_142567.1, forward strand.
ACTTTATATTGGTTGATGTATCCTCGCAATTTGAGAATGCAATAGGAATTTGGGTTGCGTAGCGCAGACATGATGGTTAAGTGAATTGTGATGAGTTATTGGTTGTGTAGTGGGCTGATTTACCTTCTAATATCTTTTTCATGTCCAGAGCTGGAATTGTAAGGGCTGCTACTATTGAAGAAATAGAAGGGGAGAAGTCTTTGATAAAGAAAGATACTGTAAGTTTGATTATGATATCGTTTCATTAAAACATGCAGTATGAAATTAGATTGGAGGAATTTGAGGCTCTTTGGATTTTTCGGTGGGGTTAGGAAGAACAAACTTCTATTGAGAATGTTAGTTGTATTTCAGGAAGGAAGGATGGAAAAGACTCTTGAAACCGTACGATCCAATTTCAATTCTATTAGGACAGGGAGGGCAAGCCCGGCCATGCTGGATAAGATTGAGGTATGAATTAACTTAGGGGGTTGTCTAGCTACTTTTACAATTCATTTTTGTGTAGATTGAGAACGCTGTAGTGTTATTTTTCCTCTTAGATCAGTTATAACACAATACTTTTTTAGGTTGAATACTATGGAAGCCCAGTTGGCTTGAAGACCATTGCTAATATTAGTTCTCCTGATGCAAGTTCCTTCTTGGTTCAGCCATACGACAAATCCAGGTATTTCATTAAGTGTATGAAACTAGTAATGGTCATATAAGATCAGTGCGCCATGCTGCATTTCGCAGCGTTGCGGTAGACATGTCTGCTTTGGACTAGCCACTGCTAAATCTATCCAAAATGAGAGGAGGAAAGGCATATTATAAACTTACTTAAGACCCAGCTGAAAATGCTAGCTAGTGGGCAAGCGCTTCTCCGATAGGAGCTATTCAAGATTTTCTCTGTATGTATGTAGAATAAGTAGATGGAGTGCATGGTAAAATTATATATGCTGGTGATTGTTCCAGGGAAATTTACTGCCTTCTCTTTTGATAACCTAAAAGAAATATGGATGCTGTTTAGCTGTAAAGAGCCTGTGTCTTCTATTGGAAGAATGCATTTGATATCAACTGATCATGTCGATTAGTAATCATTTTTTCTAAATGGTGCATCCTTTTTTATCAGCTTAAAGGCTATAGAGAAGGCCATCGTTAGCTCTAATCTTGGTTTGACTCCAAATAATGATGGAGAAGTAATTCGATTGACTCTACCTCAACTTACGTCAGACAGAAGGAAGGTGTGTTCTCATTTTAATCTTCGATTTCATTATATAACTAACCTCAGGGCTTTTCAGCTCTTCCTATTTTATTGGCCAACGTACATGTACTGAGATGTAATCATTTGTATGATGATTTTATTGGATGGGAAAATTGTTTATACCTTGGTGATCATAAATCAAGGATACGGAAGTTATGAAATATATCAAGGATATGTAAGTATTCTGTTTCTGATGACGCTAATAATCAGTCATGTTCTTTAACAAGTGCTTCCTTTTTCTTTTTCATTTTTCATTGCAGGAGTTGTCAAAAATTGTGGCAAAACAGACGGAAGAAGGAAAGGTACAGACTTACTGTAGCATCTTTGGCTGATTGATGGTTTAATGTTTTGAGATTTTCGAGGTTTTGGCTATTGGACATATGCTTAACCAGATCACACAAACTGATAACTGATCCCCACCCCAGCTCCCTTTCCTTTCTGTTGTTCATGGTGAGGTCTCATCATGGCACCATATTGAAGCAAAAGTACATAGCATTTACTGCATCTTAGAAATGCTGTCTTTGCTACCGTTAGGATTTCATTCATTTATACTTTAAAGCAATTGATCTTGTTCTTCTGAAATACCTATTACTTCCACTTTTGTAGGTGGCATTGAGGAACATAAGAAGGGATGCTTTAAAAACTCTTGAAAAACTTGAGAAGGTTTGAATCTTAAAGCCCACCCCCACAACTTCTCTTTCTGTCTCACTTCCTGGCATCTGCTTACCCCACCCCCAACCATTGTACTTTTACCGATTGCCAACAACTTTTTTTTTTCCTAAAGGGAAAAAAGCTCTCTGAAGATAATGTCAAGGACTTATCAAGTGACTTGCAGGTAATCTATAGCTTTTGTATACTTCGCTATTTTTATGCGAACAAAACCCAGGTATCATGGTTTCCCTGGTGACAAAGAAACCAACTGACTGATTGGTTTCTTTGACATCTGTTAGAGTTATATCCGGCACCTATTTCTTGTTTCATGATAGATTGGAATTTCATTTCAAAGGTTACAGTAGAAAGATATATTCTCGAAATTTGTCATTTCTAGCACCATTGAACTTGAGTTGAGTTTAAACTGTTGCTGGATGATACAATGTTTAACTATTTCCTTTACACAGAAATTGACGGATGAGTATGTGAAGAAACTTGATGCCATATTCAAACAAAAAGAGAAGGTAGTACCTCCATTTGATTATCTACTACATTTGCGAACATCTGCGTTATCTACAGCATAATTGTAGTGCATGCTGATTCTAATGTTAACCTAAGTCATTCGGTGATTTTTTCGCCCACTACAGAATCAAATCTCGAAGTTTAACGTAAATTACAAACTGTGTTTCAGGAATTGCTGAAGGTTTAGTGATTGTTCATCCGCTGATGATGTAAATGGTTGAGCTTCTATATCGAAACCTTTATAGGTGTTCCTCTTCCGTCTCTTCCGTGTGCGGATAATTTGCAGTGCTGTTTATACCCTCCACCTTTACAAAGCACCTTTTTGAGATAACCAGACATTGGAAAATAGATGCAATGTTCAGTTGCAAGGCTTTCAAATTTCAATCAGAAGTCTTTATATTCACAGTTCACTGCCATTGTTATTATTCTCGTAAAATAATGTAGATTTTCATGAAAAGGAAGAGAAAAACTTGTGTAAGGGCATACTGACTGCATCATCCGTACAATAGCTCTGGCAAATGTATGATACCTCTATATTTTGGTCTCATCCGATTTCATGTCAATTTAAGAACTGCCCTAGTCAAGCAACTTTCCGAAGTTTCCCTCAAAAAGGAAAGCATATAGCACCAACGTGAAGCTTGGCTTATCTAGGAGAACCACTTCATTAGTCGTAACATGGCATTTGTCCCATCGTTCGATTCGTTGTCTTGTGACCCTACCCTAGAAACCCACAAACCCAATCCAACCTTACCCTACCCTCCAATGCATAAAGAAGAAAGAAAAGGCATTTGGTGATTTGGTCCCGTCATGTAGATATTCTTCCATACAACCCTATCTAGAAACATTATTTTACATCAAGTCTTTCGTTAGCTCAAAGTATTTCATGTCATTTTTTAGAGTCTCTTTCCAAGTATTCCTAGGTTTTTTTTCACCTATTTTACTTTGAGTCTTTTTTTTCACAATCGCATCTTCTGATCGAAGCATCTATAAGTCTTCAGTTTACATGTCAAAACCAACTTAACCGATTTTCTCTTATCTTATCTTCAATTGCGGTCACTCCTACTTTACCTTGAATAACCCTGTTTTTAATCTTGTCCTTTCTCGTATGTCCGCACATCCAGGAAAATATTCTCAACTATGCTACACTCATTTTTTATACGTGTTGATGCTTGACTTCCCCGATCCATAACTTTTCTGAATAAATTCAACATGCCATTGGAAAATCACCATTTTAGGGCCATCACCTTTTTCCTTGGCAATAAGGGTTGCGTTGGTGATTGCTACTTTTTTTCAGTTCTAGTGAGTCCTTTTCAGTGTATATATGCAAAAGAAAGATAAGATAAAGTTTTATTTGCTTTTAATTATTTGACTACTCGCAAGTCATATTCGTCATAACCCATAAGCCTCTTTCCAGATATTTAATCCAAAGAACTCCTATGTTTGGCCCACTTTCATCGACATACACTAAATAAAAAATCATTTTCACCATGATATGTTTTCACAACCAATACGAAAGCTAATTTCAACACACTATTTTTCTCCATATGCACACTTTACATTTGAAACGAGTGACCCATTAATTTAATAGGTTAGTTTTAAGTGATCTGTTAACTTAATATGTCAGGTTAAAACTGATCCAAACCCAATAAAATCGACCCGTTTACAGGTCTTATCAAAGCAATGTATCTTTTCTTCTACACTTAAGCTTGAATCCCCTCTCAATAGCTTAGATTGAAATAACCAGTTTAGAAATGGCTCGAAGGAAAAAAAAATTGATGAAAGTGACTTTGATTAAATATATTTCTTCATGCCATTAACAAATTGAAAATGTAGCAATTGCATGTTTGATGCTTCTTTTGGAAGCTGAAACGCAAAATATGCATAAAATTTTGCAAAATAAACATTTGAGTTTGAAGTTTGATCTTATCGATCTCAACTCAAAAACAAATAGTATATCCAGTCTCTTCAAAGTTTCAAACCCTAAGCCAACCATGAATTCACCACTAAATTAAAAAATAAATAAATGTTCACATTTTAATTATTAAATTGTACAACTTTCCTTGACCACGACGACCTTCTCGACCAGCGGTGTGATTTTTATTTAAGGAAAACTACCAAAAAGTTCTCAAAAATTTTTAGTTTTGATAAAAAATGATAAATAAATGTGTAAATGAATAGTACCAAGAAAGATAAAAATGTGATTTTTCGTTAAAAATGAACTGTACCGGGAGTGTTTCGTTAAAACTCTTTTTTATTTGTAGGAAAACTAATTAAAATGGTTTGAAAACTTTGAGTTTTAACGATAAGGACAAAATAAATGATAAAGTGAATAGTATTATGATTGTTTTTTTAGTGTAAAAATATGAATTTTCGTTAAAGTGAATAGTACTAGAAGCTTTTCGTTAAAATTCTCTTTATTTATTTTAGGTAAAATTATTTAATTATTTAATTTTTAATTGGAAGCTGTGCGGTGCTTATTTTTAACTCATTACCGTTTCCAAAAGTGCTTTTGTACTATGTGGAACATCAAAATGCTTGCCACATTAACAAATAATAATAATTCCTTCCACACAAAAATATGACTTTTGTCGATCCAAACGGCTTGCACTTTGGATCTAATTATTAAATATTTGTTGTTATTTTATATTATTTTATTAATAAGGTGCCACTAGGATGGATGATCTTGTCTTAACCCACTAAATACAATGTTCTTTCCCAATAAAGAATTTATCATAATGTTTTAGTTGTACAAGCATATTAATATGTTAAAAAAATAAGTGGAGGATAGCTCAAGTCAAATTACAATAAATTTAGTATAATTAGGCTTGTTTAGAAGTATTTTTAAAATGATTGAAAATGTTTTGGAAATTTTTTTTTGAAACTAATTCTCAAAAAAAAAAAAAAGTGCAAGGGAATCATGGAAACTTCATGCAAGAAGCACCAGGAAGCACTTTAAGTGCTTTTGGAACTCAAAAATATTTTCTTTAAAAGCACTTTCAGTCATTTTAAAAGTAGTTCCAAACAAATTATAAACCAGTTTAGTAAGTTAGCATTATGTCAATAGTGTGCATGGTAAATAGTGTGCGTGAAATTCTAAGGAAACTCTCTTTAATTGAAACTCTTTATGAACTCTATCAACTCACAATTTAACGTCAATTCACATGCCAACATTATAAAACATTGTGCAATAAACGAGGTGATAGAGAATCCTATTTTTCAGACTCTCCTTAGCCTTCTTATACTGCGCTTTTCTATTTATATGGTCATAGTTCAGATAAATTTTTCTAAGTTCCCAAAACATCATCTGAGAATTGACAACTAATGATTCCCACCAATAGCATTTTGACACGTGTTAATGAGGGCATTTTTAGAGATATTTAATATTTCACCATTTTGTAGCGCTAATTTTATATATATATAAGTACATTATGAAATATTAAACACGAACAATATTAGATACCGAAAATCAATGTGAATATACTTAATTTTTTTATTCCTTGGTTGTTTATAAACATATAAATAAAAATCATACTCATTCCTCGAGGTTTACTAACTTCACGTATTACTTAACAAGAAAATTTATGGGAGATGTCAGATGTGCATGCAATTAATTAAGGATTAACATTAAAAAGTATTGTTATGGAATAAACAAAGGTTTGTTTTGTTCATTATTTTATTTGAAAAAGAAAACAATGAAAAGGGAATAAAATATGACTTTTCAAGTATTGGGCAAGTTGGGTGGATTCCTTTCTTTAGTTTTTTTCTGGAATAATGCGTACTCAAACTGTCAAACACAAGTGTTGAAAAGCCAAAGAAGCATGCTTTTTGTTTAAGTACTTTTTTTCTTTCTTTCAATTTAATTAAACAAAAGAAAGACCAATCAATTAGTTTAAAATAAAGAAAGAACAGACTTGTGCAGCCATTAGAGAATTATGATACTGAATAGGGGCTTTTGATCACTACGCTTAAGTAATGATGATATTCACCATCGTAATTATTAATGTTAGATGATTTTAACTTTTAAAATTATGTATAGATAGACACAAATACTAAAATTTAAACTCATTTAACTGTGATAAAGAAAATGATAATCATTACAAATATTTAAGGACGGTGAATAAAAATGCATCCGATCGATAGTACTTTATTGTATCTTTTTCTAGTTTATCTTTAAACTAATGTTTTGCGTTGATCTCCATCTGGTTTTTCCTCAATAATATATTGCGTCCATTCATCACCATTCTTTGTCCTTTTTAAAAGCAAAAATACAAGCATACAACAATAATTAATAAAGTGCTACTGTTGTTTTTAAATTATATGACAGAGGAATTTGCTTCAAAACAAAAGAAAAAGGAATTAAATTTAGGACCTCGAGGGCAAGGTTTTACTATTAACTATTTGAAGTGTAAACTCTTTCTTAATCAATAAGTTCATTTATACAATCAATATGCTATTTTAAATTAGGACAAACTGTCGTTGTACTCTTTGAATTATTATCCTAGTTAAAATTGACCCTTAAACTTTTCTTTGGTAAGTTAACCTTGAATTATTTGAAATTAGACAATTAACCCCTCATCGTCAGATTCGATGAAATTTCATTCATTGTCAAATATTAGCACGTGATTTACTCTTGAAGGTAAAATTGTGTCAGTATTTGAAGGCAAAGTGGATGAAATTTCACTTAATACAACGCGAGGCATTAATTTACTAAAAGAATAGTTTAGGAGATCACTTTCAGTTGAGATAATAGTTCAAAGGTCAAACAACGCTAATTTATTGAATAAAATCAATATGTATATAACACAATGTTTTAATTCAATTTTTTTTTTCAAGAAATAAAATTCATAAACCCCAATATTATAACACGTCATTTTACCATCTTATTTCTTTTATGATACAATCAACGAGTTAATTATTGCAAAAGAGTGACCATCGAATCCACAAGATATCAAATAGAATGATATATGCGATTCTCACTGCATGGGGCATATCTGTATCTGCACGCATAGTTAGAGAGAGAGAGAGAGAGAGAGAGAGACAGAGACAGAGAGAGAGACAGAGAGATTCTGTCTTCCATTCTGTGAGTTTTGATGATCATGGAGAGAAGCAGAGAAACAAGAAGGCCAACCATGGCAGCAAGCAAAAAACAGAAGAGAATCGTGAGAGAGCAGAGCCAAAAACAGAGGAGGTACAGAGGAGGAGATCAAGATCAAGAAAGCACAGAAGAGAGCTTGGGTTTTTCCGACCACCAAGCTCCGCCGCCGCTAAATGCTGCCCGTGAAATGATCGGAGTTTCAGTTCCCAGAAAAGCTCGCTCAGGTAAACCAACGTCCAAATGCACTCTCTTGCTCTGTTTTTGGAATTCGTATGTAAATTTGATATCCTTTTTGCAGCTGCTGGAAAGAGGTCGCATGAAAATTTCTCTTCTGGGAGTCATGGAGGAGTTGGGGAGGAAGAACGGAGTCTTCAGCAGCTGAGATTCAAAGCTGCTTCGCTTTCTTTCTCAAATGTTTCATCGAGGAAGACGATGGTCAGCTAGTTCTCTGTTTTTCGAGAAACAAAATTATGATTTGAAGATTTTTTTGGAAAGCTTTGAGATTTGAGCTCATGAATTCATATTTTGCAGAAACCAAATGGACCCAAGATTCGGATTCCAAACCTGTCGAAATCTTCAGGGCCTGTAGAAGAGGAAGACGCCATTGAGATTGAGATCGCTGAGGTTCTCTATGGCCTTATGAAGCAAACCCAGAATTCGAAAACATGTAGAAATGGTATTAGTGACGGTTTCCTGTTTTTTATTTTTTATACAAGCGGTGTTCTACTTTAAAAACAATCTAAATTGCAGGGAGGGAATACGAACTGAGCTACATGGGGATGCGCATCCGCTCTAGTCAATATGGCTACGCCCACGTCTGAGTCTAATGATTTTTCTCTTTCTCTGTTTGCATTTGCAGACTCCGAGGAGAAGAAACCGGATGCTGAAAGTGCTTCAATGGCGGTTCAAAGCAGCTCAGTGGCTGAAGCAATTGAAGTTGAAGAAAGTGACCGGCCGGAAAAGATTGAAGCTTGCTCTGAAGGTGCATCAGGGTCGATGGACTCGCACGAGGAGAAAGCCGGAAATCCATACGTGGAAGAAAAGAGCAGCATCGCCACAAAAGCCGAGTTTCCGTGGGAAGATTCGACGGGGACAAACGCGTGAGCATCAAAGAATCTTTGCTTTTGGTGTTTCCTTTTTTAGTTTGATTGATTCCGTAAACCCGAAAGCGAAATCTGATTAGTTCTTTGTTTTGATGGGTGGAAATGGTCAGGATTTCAACTGGGTTGGAGCTTAAGAGGAAGGGAGAGGAGGAAAGGTTTGAATTTGATCTGATGGTGAGTTCTGGTTTTTCGGGTTTTCGCTTTTAGTTGCCTTTAGAGTAATGCCTGTTTATCTGCATTTTACTGATGCGCTGGGGCCGGATTTTCGACCAGGCTCCTCCGCCTGTGGAGCAGGATGACGACTTGACAGATTCTCCACCCCCTACCCAAGATTTAGATATGGTAAGAGGACTCACCCGTTGAATTCTTCAAGGCTCGTTTGATAACTATTTCGTTTTTAGTTTTTAATTACTCATAACTGTTTTTTTCCTGGTTTTAATGCAGAAGATTGAAGTTATGGTCAAGAACGAAGAGAAAGGGGAAACATTTGCGGAGGAAGTTGTGCTAGAAAAATCGCAACAGAAGCTTAAAGACAATCCAAATCAAGATAGTACCAGTAAATCCACTGCAACGTTGCAGGTTTCCATTCTTTTCGCTACGCCAAAACTTTCCTTTTTCTTTTGTTTTCTTGAATTTTTAAGGCTGAAATTTGCTGCTGTGCAAAAATGCAGCCTTCCGATTCCCTTCTGTTTCAGCTGCGGCGGAAGAGATGCGCAACCCACCGTCACATTGCTCACAACATTTACTTGCATCAGAAGGTTGCGAAGACAAACGATTTCTGGCCTGCAGCAACTGATTCTGTTCCTCTTTGTGGCACCAAGCCAGACATCCCATTTCTGGGAAGCTTATCAGGTCCAAATCTTCAGCATTCGCAGAAAAAGGAGCAGGCTGCGTCGAAGTTTTCAAGTCATAGTGGAAAGGAAAGAAGTTCTGAGGCTACGAATTTCGTAGAGACATCAATTAATATGCAGCTTTCCGTTCAGCCAACCTATGCTGGTGGTCAAATGGTATGTATTCTACACCATTTGCATTACAATTTTCGGTTGAGCGGATGTAAATCAGCAAGTAGTGTTTTGAAAATTTATCACCGTTCTTTCTTAATTGTAGCATGGACATACTTTCGCGGTTGAGGATCAAACAACAGTTACACCAACCAGTAATCAATCCGTCCCGTTGAAATATGCGCAATCAACAAACAATGCAGCACTCTCTAGTCATTCATCTGCTAGACCTCTGGAGAGTTCTTTAGTGAACTTTAATGGCTATCAATTCCCTGTTTCAACTCAGATAGGAACAACACCAGTGTTTGGAAGAGGAAACCCTGCTCAAGCATTGCCTGTATTTAACACACCTTTCTATTCAAATCAAATGTTCCACCCTTCCTATGTTCAGCATCAAGTCCAACCATCTCATCAAAACACAAAGGCTTCATCACCGTCTCACAGGCAACATGAGTCCCATAAACTGAGGGAAGCACAATTTAGTAGCAACAGTTTTTTTACCTCACAAAAGCAGCATGTCTCACCATCGCCTCAACAATGCAAGCTCGAGGGTGAAGCGAACGTAGAGAATGCTGCATCTCCTGCTGCCGCTCATGCTCAGAACAGTGTTTATGGGCAGACTTTTTCGGTTCCATTTCAACCCGTCAACTTTACCTTGATGCCTTATGTGACAATGGGTGGTGGTGGCAATGGAAACAGTGTTGAGCAATCCCAGCAGCAGGGCTTAAAGGGTGGAGTTGAGCTCATCCCATCTAAGGCATATGGCATATCATTTTCCACCATCACTGGAAACAACGGCTCGGGTACATGCTTGAATTTTTCATCCAGGGAACAAAATCCTGCAATATTTCAAAGCCTCCCAGATATGGCCCAGCACGGGTATAAAATCACACCAGCACGTCAAGCTGCACAGCAAAAGAATCACCACCACCAAGTATCCCAAGGGAAGACCGATGGTGGTTCGAATAACGCTGAAGATGGGTCAAGAGCTGCTTCTGGGAAGTCTTCATCAGGTATTGGGCAGAAGCAGACCCTTGTTTTCGACAATTCATCGAGAGCTCTCAACTTCATGTCATCAAATTCTCAACAGCAGAACATGTTCCAATTTCAGCTGCAGAACCCACATCAGTTGCAAAAGCAGCAACCTGCTATTGCCGCCAAAGTCCCGAAAAGCCCCCCAGTTTCCTCACAAGCTCTAATACAAAGCAATAGCCATCACCAATCTCCTCAGTTGAAGAACTCAACAGTCATGAGTTTTCCCCTGCAACAAGGAAGAGATACACAAGGTCAGACTCAGATATCGTTCGGGAAACCCGAAATCAGCCTTAGCACCACAAGGGCAACAGAGACCCACTAACAACCACTCTTCATCAATTTCTGCATGACAGTCACATAAACCCAGAATTCTTCGCCGAGCGGTAATGGCCCAATCTTCTCCTCTGCTTGTAGGCGGAACTTACCATCAATCTTGAGCACATGTCCCAGCCACATTTCTGAACTCAAGTACTAGAATAACATTTGCCGCAGCATATGCTGTGACTCTGCTAATTACTTGCTCTACAAGTCTCTCAGTCAACAATATTCTCCGTTTCACCGGTATTAAATTTTTGATCCCGAAAAGGGTGGTGCAGCTCCGGCGGCACGCTATCTCGAAGAACGAAAACTTGTTTAAGATCAGTAACCCTAGTTGTTGCTGACAAAGTGTAAGTTTGGGATCTCATCTGATGGTGATGTGTAAATATGATAAAGCTTTTTTCTTGACCATGAAGCAAAGCACTCAAATTCTTTTTCTGTACAAAATTATGAACAGAAATTTTATCCCTTTTTTTAATTATTATTTATGCACATCATTACTTGTAATTTTGTCCAGCATGCTTGAATTGACCTGCATTTTAAGAATAAACCAAACTCACTAGCACTTATTAAAAGATTAAACAACTTAATCCAAACCTAAATCTGATTCTCCTCGCCTTTATATATAAAATCGAGTTGTTAAGCCTTGGAAGCATGAACTTCTTGATGGTTGGTTGCCTGGAAATAAAGATAATCGGTACGCGCTTTACACATAGCAAACAAACCACACGTCGTTCATAGAGACTGTAAAATGTAAATTTTGAATTTGTTTTCTCATGAAGATTGAATTTCGTTCTTGCGAACGATGTTTTTATTGAATATGATTAAGCATGAAATGGAAAAAAGTACACAAAATCTGACTCATTTGGATGTCTCCCATCTACTTCTGAAGGAGAGAGGCCACATTGAGCTTCACATCTTCTTTGGCTTGTTTATCAAATGGCTCCTCGCCTATATACAAATCCAGAAGCGATCGGCACAGGAGCTTGCTCTCTATGCTTCCCACCTCCTTTCCGTCAACTGCCAGAGTTTCACATACGTTAAGGTTAAATATAATCTTAAATCTACGAACTAAAATTAGAGCAAACACTTGCTGCAAACCGTTATGAGGAATCGGTGAAAATTAATATCATCTGTTGTGATATATTTTGAAGGAACTGAAACATAAGTGAAAAGAAAAATCTTACTTGTTGTGCGAAGTACATAGCCCCGTTCCCTTGAGAGATCTATTATAGATCCCTTAGGTATTTTATATTCGTCTTTGAATTGGGACGTGAACCTACAATTAATCGGGCTATTAGGTTGATAAAATTGTAATGCTAATTGTGACAGTCTGCAAATCAAGTCTTACAAACAGAAAACAAGAATATTTATCAAGTGAAGACAAAAATAGCAAATGTAAGCTGAAAATAAAATGATTTACCTTTTGAGCAATTCTTTGTTATCGGATCCTCCAAACTTCTGTAGTCTGCCACCCACAGACTCCTCAAAAGCACTACGTACAGAACCAATGCTCAATCTGCCGTAAACTATTTGAAGCCTAACTGTCATACATATATCAGCTTCCAGCAGATCATCACTATACTCCATGTCCTTGAGTTCCGAAATGGACAATTTCCCATATTTCTCGCCAAGCAAATTCTTTATGTCATTATCATCAGCATAAACACCTGCAGATGCACACAACTAGTGCAATGAGATGTACCGCAAAGGCAGTCCACATGGATAACATGGACTTAAGACTACCGTTGTGCTAAGAGCCCCAAGAATAGCAGGAATAAGAAAACAGACATTATTATGTATATGAGGAATCAAATCGTGTGAAGCACCAGGTCTCTACAATAAGTCACAACATCGATATTGCCATGACACGTTAATTTTGACCGAAAGTAATTAACTATTAGCGGTATTACTTCTCATTGCCTCAAGTACCATTTAATTCTGCAAACCATAAAAAACCCAGAAAAAAACTATTCGTTCCAAAATATAATTAGCAAATTCTTAATCCCCATTTTTTATAAACGTATAATCAACATGAAACCAAGCAGGGTTATAGTAAACTTAGCAGCATCGCTGCTTTTGTTCCAAAGTAAATATCATCTGATAATATTAGGCAATGTTTTTTGAATTTTAGTCAATTTAATCACCAGGAAATTACAAAGCTTCAATCTTCTTAGCATTTCAGATAACCAACAGGTAGAACGCATCAATCATCTATTTCCAACATTGACCAAATTACACTACTTCCACAGCATTGTATATGAAAAATTCGATTCTGTTTCCGAAACCAACCAAACCAATACAAAGTAACTAGCAAACACCCACCAAATAATACTACTTCTACAGCATTTTACCCGAAAATTTCGAATCATTTTCGAAAACCAACCAAACAAAACAACAACCAAGCCTTATCGCACTAAGTGGGTCGGCTGTCAAATCCTAGAACGCCACTGCATTAAGTCTTCCGTTACAAACCATTACAAAACTAATCCATCCAACTGAACACGAAGTAGCTAGCAAAAAATTGACTTCTTTCTACACTGAGCTAACAATGTAAGCTTTAAACACTGCAATTTCGAAAATTTGGCAATGGAAATAATGAAATAAAAAAAATGCAAGATAAGGAAATGATATACCAAATGAATAGACATCGATGTTCTTCAAGCCCATCACTCTTTTTCTCCGCAACCCAATTCCCAGAAGCCGCCGAGACTCCGCAAGAACGGAAGGAAACGAAGCACCGGTCTTGGAATCGACGACGGAGCTCGGTGCGTCGGTCAGAGAAAGCGATCCCCAAAGCGGCAGAGAGCGATTGGCAAAGAAGGAATTGAGTGCGTTTTGGAGAAATGGCTGTGTGGAGCTGTGGGAGGAAGCAGCGACCCCGGCGACTACGGCCACCCCGGAAGCTACGGTGACGGCGGCGGCGGCATAGAAAGGGCGTGATGTGGCGGAGAATGAGTGGGTGGGAGTGCGCTTCGGGGGCTGAGAAAACGAGAAGGGGAAGCGAAAAGACACCATTGTTTTCTTCTACTCTGAAATTTGAAAGGTCGGTGAAGTGGGCAGAGTTCTGTACTTAAGGAGGTTGACACGTGACCGGCACGTGACATATGGTAATCGGCTAACGGATTTGTGTCTTGGGCCTTGGCAGATGTGCAGTATTATGGGTTTGGGTTTTGAGTTCATTTGGGCTTCATCTATGTCCATCAACGAAACCAACCCTAGGAAATACAATATATAGGGTTGTGGATCAATACATTTTAACCTGATTCACTACCCGTAACGTGCATGAATGTAGAGATAAAACCGTTACGCCTGGATGGATCAATGGGTGATTATCTTTCCAAATTTATTGGACTTAAAGTCGTTAAGTTCGGCCAATATCAATGCTCTAGTGGCTCCACCATAAAAAGTCTTCAACAAAACCAACTATAGGAAGTACAATATATAGGGTAGTGGATCAATACATTTTAACGTAATCCACTACCCATGACGTGAATGAATTTCGAGATAAAACCATTACGCCTGGATGGATCAATGGGGGATTATCTCTTCAAATTTATTGGACTTAAAGTCGTTAAGTTTGGCCAATATCAATGCTCTAGTGGCTCTATCATAAAAAGTCTTTGTATTCTTAGCTAGCAACTTGTATCCAATTGAAAGTTTACGTTTTGCTTTGAACCCTCTATGGCTCTATACTTGTTGACAAAATTTGGAAGTAAAGCTTGTTAATTGTTTTTTTTTGTAAATTTTGAACAAAACTAGCTAGGAACAAAATGAGTTTTTGGTTGCTTGTATAGAAAGTTAGACAAAAAACAACAAATTTAGTGGATATTATTTGCCTAAATCGACTTTTAAATTTATGAGTGTCAAAATATTATCCTTTATTTTTTATTTTTTATAAGAAACGATAGAATGATATTTTGTTAATCAAGACAAATAAATACAAGAGTGCCAATTGGGTATAGTACTCTAGTAACCAATAAATTAATCTAAAGTGATTTTGCACAGATACACAATTGAGTAAAACCCCTATATTATAACCACAATCACAACAATAAAATGGGCACCAATATAGATTTTGTCACAAACGGTAGTAGGCGCAACAAACATATATCGACACATGTTAGTCAGACTCATCGATGAATAGTGAGCCCACATAAAGTCATTGCAAAAGAGTAAGACCATATAAAGTCATTATTAATTGATGAGACTCCATAATTCATCGTTCTCAAGCAAAGACCACAACACTCGCTAAGGAAGACAATAAAAACTAAATTAATCCAAAAACAGAACCACCAGTCGGGTAATCATTGTGGACTGTGGAGAACACTCTATCAAAATGACAATCACATCTTCCGCAGGTCAAGGTCAGGCCGCCAGTTCTAGACGTCTAAGACGGTGGAGACACAAGAACTTGGCACATAGGGCGGCGGAGCCGCCGATCTAGGGAACAACTTATCTCTTACATTGAGTTTTAGAATATGGTTACTATGAATGGCGTATTCTGTTACATCTTACGTGTTTAGAAATGGTAGCTATCATGAGTGAGACTTTGTTGATCCGGAATACATGTTTAATACTCTTAATTACTATGTAAAATTATTTAAATAAATACTAATATATTTATGGTCGATTTGTCCTTTATGAGTAGTGGTTGTAATACAGTCGTTAAAAATAAATATGTAGCATTGTATGCTCATTTGCTCCAACAATACAGCAACCTGTAACAAGACGAAAAAAGACACGCAAATTGTCACCAAATTAAGTATGGCATTTTACTTTAAAATGACAGATTGTTATAGTAGGTAGAGCGTTATCTTCAACTCACTACATTTCGGATTTAAATTGTCTTCTTCTTTTCAGTATAAAAAGAGTTTTACTTTTTTTTATATTTTTTATTGATGAGGTTACCATAAGAGGAAACCATGACTGTAACTTTTGCGATAAATATATTGTTTGTCGCTAAGTTACTATATTGAGCTTTTTTGGGGCTCGAAAGAGTGGACTGTCGTGACAAAATTACCAGCTAGTCCCTTTTTTGACAAACAAAAGAAAAGGAAAACCAACAAAAGCAACAAACTACAACACAACAACAACAAGGCCATGCTAAAAACAAAAAATATAGGAAGGCTGTAAACAACAACAACAATCCAACCTAACAACCAATACCAAAGGGAGAGCAACTACATAGAGATTATCCATTCTTGAAAAATAGGCATATTCGCAATAGAGAGCGGAGTCTACATAGAACATAGCCGCAAGTGTATAGAACCAACAATGGTTTTAAAGACAATAATGAAGTGGAGGTGTTCATTTCTAAATTTACAGTTATTCCTTTTCTTCCAAATAGCTAGTATAGACAACAACTTAGAAGCACAACTTCCTAATAGTAACATCCAACGACTTACTCGTTCAATTATTAGCATCCCAAGTGATAAACTTATGCGAATCCAAAAGTGAGATCAAAGAAGAGGTTAAAATCCCTTTAAAGCATATTTGTGGCTTTTATGTTTTTTTTTTTAATCAAGAAGCATATTTTGATATTAGTTCAACGGAATCACAATATTTAATAAATTAATAGCGTGCAATTCTTGACCAAAAAATAGCATGCAATTCTTGACCTAAAAAATAGCATGCAATTAGAATACTAATTTTATTTGATTTCGATCCTATAAACTATAAAGCATCGCCACGAGGAGTAAAAATATTAAAACACAGGTGCGGACAATAAGGCATCTTCAGTACAGTTTACAAGAATCTAATTGTATTCAGAAAATTTCTCAGATATGTCGTTGACTCGTTGTTATAATAATGTTCTTAAGTAACAATATTACTGTATAAACTCGAATTATTAGCATAACATGATTATATTTATATAATACCAAAGACTATTAATAATTATTTTGCTATTAATAGTATAATGTGACAATTGCTATAGTATTAATGTTATTTGAGAACACTAACTACATTAACAATATTATCTCACAGCATTTTAACTATTTTTTCGGGGTGTAGTCAAATTATGATTTGGGAGATTTTGATTATTTAAATAAATTTAGGGTTCTTCAAACTGGATTTCAAGTGACCTCTGAAATTTAAACTGTATTCAATCAAGATTAAAATCCTTAAAAATTCAGGTGTATTCAATTAAGATTTAAAAAAAGTTTATACATTATAGATGTATTCAATTAGAAATTGATTTTTAAAAAGTTGAGGAAATTGGAGAGATGTCATAGTGTATTTGAGGGGAATTGGAGAATTTCTCAATTTTCATGGAATGATTAAAATACACTATGAAATCTTTTTAATCAACTCGAATTACTCAACATTTGTGAATTCTTTAAAATCAATTTCTAACAGAATGCACCTAAATGTTGTAAACTTCTTTAACATTCTAATTGAATACACCAAGATTTCTAAGGATTTTAATAAATTATCTTAAAATATTGATTGAGTACACTTTAAATTTCAGAGAATCACTTAAAATTCTGATTGTATATCCTGAATTAATTAAAAAAAAATTGAAATCTCTCAAAATTCATTGAATACACCTTCGTTATTCTATGAAGTCAAATGGCCATGTCACTGGTTTTTTTTAAAGGTACGTGGGACTATATTATATAATGAAATATGTTAAAAGCATAACAAATAATTATTGCTGTGACAACATTTTTCAATTTTTAATTTTTTTTTTAAGGGGGACAACTGGTGGCAAGTCACAATTATCTATTATTTTCAGGCCCTTAGGGGCTACTAAATTTCACCCTGCCCGTAACTACAGCCAAACAAATTTATCAGCTCAGAACATCAAACACGGAACCTCTCATATTTTTTTATTTATTGGGAAATCACATCTATGCCCTTACTATTGGGCCACTTGTGGTTTCAAATTTTAATGTTTGCTATCCATTGGTTCTTGCTCCATGCATAAAGGAAATGAACCAAATAAAAAATGAAAAGGGCCTCCCAAAGTTCAAGCCAATTGCTTCAATAATTTACAAAAATTGATAAACCGCGTTGTAATTATTTATGTTTGTTTTCTATAGATTCGACAAAAATTAAAAGCTGCACCACTTAACAACGTAATTATATTTTAATACGACCATGCGCTTATTTATTCATACTTGATCCCTAAGTTAGAAAGACGATTCATTCTTTTTGTGAGAATTTCGAGGATCTTCAAATCGTGTTCATTCATTGCATATCGTGTGGTCAGTTTTCGTTGTGTATTTTTATATTTAAATTTAAATAAAAATATTTAAAATAATATCTGACCGCACGATATACGATGAATAGACACGATCAAAAATCCTCACAAAATTATTTTGTTGTTTGTTTGTTTTTTTTTTCCTTAAGAAAACTAATAAACGAAAGGAAATGAGCATCTTCATCCTTAGAAACGAATGAGATTCTATACGAGAAGAAAACAAACACCAAAAAGAGATACTAATCTTTCACTTCTCGTTTGACACACGTCATATATTAAAATAAAGCTTAATGTATTTCTCCGTAATTAATGTATATGTGGTAATTACTATTGCAATTTCTCTCTTCTTTTATTGATGTGACATCATTATACTATATAAACGTTATAATTGGAACGGTACTCATTTTATCATCATCTGAAGGTATCTTTAGAAAAGTTCATTGCTTTAAAAACCGTTTAGTCATCCAAATGAATAATATAATTATTGAAGGGCCATCATGAGCATGATATTAATTACCATATTCCAGCTTGTTTGGATTTGTTTTTAAAATAACTAAAAGCGTTTTTGGTGAAAATATTTTTAGAACCAATCTTTAGTAAAGATGCAAGTAAATCTTGAAAAATCACTTAAAATGCGTTTCGGAAGAATCACATAATTGGTGCTTCTTCCAGAAAGCACCTTAAGTGCTTTTGGAACCTAAAAACATTTTCTCTAAAAATGCTTTTAGTTATTTTAAAAGCACATCCAAACGAGTAATTCGTCTCTTTGTTTTATACCTATACACGATAGATAAATGGTCTTTAAATCAAATTATTTTTCTTAAAAATAAACTTTACATGATAAAAAATGTATAGTTAAATAATGTGACGTTAAACAGGAAAAATAACTTTTCTATTTACTTGAAATGAATAATATTATCTGTTTGACATGACTTTAATTGCATAATGAATTTAGATGATTATTCTCTATCTACCATAATAATAACAAATAAAAAAGAGCATTTAGCAGGTGGTCCTCTACCATAGTGGTGGAGAGGAATGAAACCCTTGCATGACGATGTGGGCTCAAACTCCGTCAGTGACAAATCTAATTTATAACTTAACGACAATATCGCTCAACTCAAAAAAAAAAAAAAAAAAAAAAAAACAAAAGAAGAGCATAGCAGCAATAATCTCTCCTCAGATAATGGTTGCACTTTTGATCCCACTTTTGAAAGAAGTTATTTGGTCAAAGGTAATAGAATCTTTATTATCTAGTTGTATATCAGCGCTCATTTTTTATGGACAGAGGTAGATAAAATACAAAATCTGTATTACAAGTGAAAAAAAAAAGAAAAGAAAAAGAATAGAGTAGATAAATAAAAATTCATGCTGCCATTCGCCCTAATCCTACAGCTAAGAAGACTGAAAAGATGTCAATTAAGGAGTACTTAACAGATTTTTTAACAGAAATGTGACGGAAATACCACATTGATTGATTTTTAATTTCAGGAATCATCCTGATAATGAGGGTTAATTTCAGAGATCATTTATGATAAAAACCCTTTTTTTATTTACAAATGATTTGGTAGATACTTCTTTTACATCATCTTAATTCACTCAAAAAAGACACAGTATGGAAGGAATAATACATCCTCTACACAATCCTACAAACACATATCTCTCTCTCCCGCGCCTCCCTTCTCCCCCTATCAGATTAAAATAAGCCACAATAGGTTTCCCAGCACCACCTATTATATAATATTGTTTTTATATTATTTTATTTACAAATGATTAGATAGATACTTCTTTTACATCATCTTAATGCACTCAACTATATTACTATAGTGCTAGTTAGTAGCCCAAAAGCGAAGACAACTATCCCTAGAATAAAATAATTATAGATTCAAATAATTGTTGTACTAAGTACTTTTGTCAATTTTCCTATTCATTGAGTTTTAATTAAATAATTTATGGATGCAAATTTATAATTCAAATGTGAAGAGAACATATACTATAGTATAGTTAGATAAATAACTAAACATGTTACACAGGGTATAAAGTATAATTAGTTTGTAATACAAGTAAATACAAATAAAAAACATGGAGGTAGATTAATTACAAAATCGATGATATAGGAAGATAAGCAATTGATTTAAAATAGATTATTAAAAAACATTTGATACAAGTAAATAGAATATAATTAATTTGTAATACAGGTATAAAAAATATAGAGTAGTTAAAAAAAATTCATGCTGCCATTTGACCTAATCCTATTAAAAAACCGTACGTATATGGTATCTACATGCCATTTATCCAAGGGAATCCTCATTTTTGGTTGTCTTCTTTTCAGTATAAAAAGAGTTTTACTTTTTTTATATTTTTTATTGATGAAGTTACCATAAGAGGAAACCATGACTGTAACTTTTGCGATAAATATATTGTTTGTCGCTAAGTTACTATATTGAGCTTTTTTGGGCCTCGAAAGAGTGGACTGTCTTGACAAAGTCACCAGCTAGTCCCTTTTTTGACAAACAAAAGAAAAGGAAAACCAACAAAAGCAACAAACTACAACACAACAACAACAAGGCCAGGCTAAAAACAAAAAATATAGGAAGGCTGTAAACAACAACAACAATCCAACCTAACAACCAATACCAAAGGGAGAGCAACTACATAGAGATTATCCATTCTTGAAAAATAGGCATATTCGCAATAGAGAGCGGAGTCTACATAGAACATAGCCGCAAGTGTATAGAGCTAACAATGGTTTTAAAGACAATAATGAAGTGGAGGTGTTCATTTCTAAATTTACAATTATTCCTTTTCTTCCAAATAGCTAGTATAGACAACAACTTAGAAGCACAACTTCCTAATAGTAACATTCAACGACTTACTCGTTCAATTATTAGCATCCCAAGTGATAAACTCATGTGAATCCAAAAGTGAGATCAAAGAAGAGGTTAAAATCCCTTTAAAGCATATTTGTGGCTTTTATGTTTTTTTTTTAATCAAGAAGCATATTTTGATATTAGTTCAACGGAATCCCAATATTTAATAAATTAATAGCGTGCAATTCTTGACCAAAAAATAGCATGCAATTCTTGACCTAAAAAATAGCATGCAATTAGAATACTAATTTTATTTGATTTCGATCCTATAAACTATAAAGCATCGCCACGAGGAGTAAAAATATTAAAACACAGGTGCGGACAATAAGGCATCTTCAGTACAGTTTACAAGAATCTAATTGTATTCAGAAAATTTCTCAGATATGTCGTTGACTCGTTGTTATAATAATGTTCTTAAGTAACAATATTACTGTATAAACTCGAATTATTAGCATAACAATATTACTGTATAAACTCGAATTATTAGCAAAAATTGGCTAGGCACAACAAATCATTTAGAATCTATGTAACTTTCCTGTGTATTCTTCTAAATATGACTAATTCATGCGTTAATGCTGGATCATATTTCATCGAACCAATTGGAAATTATTTTCTGGTATTTATTTCCACAAAAAATATAAACTATATAAGTACCATATGTTATACATTCAGTTTTAAGTATAGTCTCCCTAATGAAGTTTTATGTTTGCCAAACGTTTTTCTAAATTTGAAACAACCACCAACCCTAAATAAAGGAAAAGGACAGGACTGCCTTCAATTCCATGTATCACTCAGGATGATACCTTTCCTCCTAGCAGGAATCTCTTGGGAAGTCCTTCCCTGTCCTCTTCTCTCTCTCTCTCTCTCTCTCTCTCTCTCTCTCCTCATATTTTCACTACTTCTACTTCCTCCACGCAGCAAACCACAATTTTCCCCACGATCATCATGTCTTCTCATTCCACTCAACTTTTTCTCTCTGCACGGTTGCACCTCCTCCAAGTTCCAACTCTTCGACCGACCTCATCCTTCTCTGCCTTTAATCAACCTAAATATTTACCAGGTGAGTTCCCAATGTTTATTTACCTTTTCATTTTAACATAATCTATTTTATTATTTTTATGTTTCTCTCCCGCCCACACTTCTTCGCTTTCTATTTTGCCTACACAGCCAAAAATGATCACTTTTATCTTGTTTTCTTTTAAATTCACAACTGGGTTTTATTTAAACTCCTTCAAGATTGTCGATCTTTGGTTGTTCCGATTATCTTGTTTTCTCCTCGTTTTCTTTTCATTTTTTTTCCCATTTTCTTGCATGTGTTTAGTTCCCTAGAAAATTCAAGAAAAAACTTGTTCACCATTCTTTGTTCTATGGAACATCAAAAGGGTTTGCATGCAGATGAAGATCTTCTCAATTCCGACATCTTTTGAGTTTTGATAGTCATGTTTTATCACAAAAAGCTTCGGTGATATTAGTCATGAACTTCTCACATATATTTATTTTGTTGTATTTTCAATGTTGGACTCTGTTCTTGAATACGATTTCTCTTTTGAGATAGCTCAGTGCTTTCTTCTTCCTCTCCTTTTCTGCGTTTTCTTTTTCTTGAACTTCCATGGCGTGAGGTTCTGTCTTGGATTCTCCTTAGTATTTGTTAAACTTCGTGTATTTCACCATGCAAGCAACTGCTACATAGTCTGCAACTGTTTCTTTTTGCATTAGATCTTTGTCTTTATCCAATTCACGTTTCATACATACAATTTTTTTGCCTCTTGAGGCCAGTAAAACTTATTTCACCACGCATTCCCCCACCTTTCCTCACAGGTGTTTGGCTATTTGGCGCTAATGACAAAATAGTTTTTCGCTCGAAATGCAGTGCGGTTTCCAAACCCCGCACTCAAGGTAATTATGCTACAGTATTCTTTTACTTTATTTTTTCTTGCCCTTTTTTTTACTTTTTTACCTTTTTACTCTTGTTGTTTAATTAGTAAATATGTGCATACATTTTTATAGGAAATTGTTATTAGTACTCCAAAAATCTCATTTTACACTCCAAACTTTCTATTTTAGAAAAGAAAAATACAATTGTGAGGAGTGTAGAATGAGATTTTTGAAATGCTAATAACACTTCCCTTTTTATACATCATTATCTATATACGATCAGAATATGCAGACGTGTTACAAAATGGTCTGCCAGTGATAAAGTGGACTGAGATTGTGGAGGATGACATCGAAGGAGATGAAGCTGCTGAGGTACAAATAAATACATGTCTACTTTCAATAATATTTTAGGATTAATCTCAGTTAATTACCTTCAAGTTTTATGATTTTTAACATTTAGTACATAAAGTTTTTTCCGTCCCAGAATCACACCTAAAGTGTCCAAAATCATTTCACAAAACAAAAAGGAAAAATCAGAAAATAGAAAAAAAACATGAAGTTGAAAGAAATGTAAAATATTGAGTTAATCTCAGTTTAATACTCTCAAATTTCTTTCAACTTCATGCTTTTT
This sequence comes from Pyrus communis, assembly GCF_041283825.1. Taxonomy (NCBI): domain Eukaryota; kingdom Viridiplantae; phylum Streptophyta; class Magnoliopsida; order Rosales; family Rosaceae; genus Pyrus; species Pyrus communis. Next base: position 2,129,969 of record NC_142567.1, read on the forward strand.
TTCTATTTTGTGATTTTTCCTTTTTGTTTTGTGAAAGGATTTTGGACAAATTAATAAGATCAAGCAACACGTGGAGACTGTCAAATCGATGTTGGAGTCGATGGAGGACGGAGAGATTACGATTTCGGCGTACGACACCGCTTGGGTGGCGTTAGTGGAGGATATGGAAGGCAGTGGCTTGCCTCAGTTCCCATCCAGCCTCCAGTGGATTGCCAACAACCAACTGCCAGATGGTTCTTGGGGAGATAGTGTGATCTTCACTGCTCATGATCGCATCCTCAACACAATAGCTTGTGTTGTCGCACTCAAATCATGGAGCCTTCATCCCGACAAGTGCGAAAAAGGTAACTGCCAACCAGTCAATATTTCAATATATATATACAGCGGTAACGACTCGTTTGAAATCTTATCCGGTCATTTTTGGGTCATAATGATGTCTGCCAAAGTGTTACCCAAAATGAAAGTTAGCGTTTAGTTATTTAACTGTGACTGTACTTTGTTTTTGGCCGATATACACTTAGGAATGACATATTTCAAGGAGAACATAAGCAAGCTTGGCAACGAGAATGCCGAACACATGCCAATCGGGTTCGAAGTTGCTTTTCCCTCGATTCTCGAATTGGCTAGGAGTTTAAACCTGGACGTGCCTGATGATTGTCCTGTGTTGCATGAGATTTACGCCATGAGAGATCTAAAGCTCACAAGGTATATGTATACACGTCTCATACTTTTTTTGGAATTTTAATGTTTGTTTTTCTGTGAGAGTTAAAAAGCAACTTTATCCACGGTGGATATATTATAATTTGGTCTGTTGGGGGTGTGCGAACTCTTTTACATGTACGTAATTATTAAGGGCAGTGATATCCATACACACATTTAAATGAATCAATTACTAAATAGAATTAAATGTAGTAATTAACAAACCACAGCAAGTCGTCCAGTGGTAAGGGTGTGGACTGTGGCTTTCCAATAAACAAAAAAATATTGGAGGTCGCGAGTTTGATACTCTGAGCTGGTGAGTCTGCTTGATTATGACTATGGGTAGGGTGAAATTCCCCATAATATCTATGGACCAGAAAGAGATGGATAACTATGACATGTCACCAGTTGTCCGCCTTTATGGAAAAAGAAAATGCAGTAATTAACATATGTGAAGAAAATATAAAGAGGTATGTGATCCATTATTAAATACTGGGTGTGCGCATGTGTGGTGGATAGGATACCGAGGGAAATAATGCACAAAGTACCCACAACACTTCTCCACAGCGTGGAAGGAATGGCAGGCTTGGACTGGGAAAAGCTTCTAAAACTGCAGTCCCAAGATGGCTCTTTCTTGTTCTCTCCAGCCTCCACCGCCTATGCACTCATGCAAACCAAAAATCCAAACTGCATGAATTATTTATCCAAAGCTGTTCACAAGTTCACGGGCGGAGGTAAGCGTCAGTATATAGGGTTCTTTAGAAAAATGCTGTTGAAATTCCTATTTTCCAAATAAAAACCCACCTAATATTAAACATTTAAATAAAACACAAATTTCAAATAGAATACCATGTAGACAAATATGTAACCAATTATCATCATATATTTATAATTTATGCCACAAAACCCTAATTATGATTAGCAATTAACCCCATATGGAAATTTTACCTTTCTTGTATAATAAATATTAGGAACATATATATATATATATATTAATTTAGCCATGTTCATAAACAATTATGGGCACATTTTTCGTATGGAAAAAAAAATTCCTTTGTACAATCAGTTATTTTGCATCAAATAATATTGTTTGATAAAAACAACAAAGAACCAATTAATATTATTTTATGTTGTAAGTAAATTATTTCTCCTAGATTATTACATACATTAAGCATTTTTTGTTTGTTATTATATATGCGTGTTAAAAATAATTTATCTATAATTATATGTAAAATATAATTAAATTAATTTTGAATCAAATAGCATTTATTTTGTAGGTAAATTAAAATAGTAGTTCCATTATTTTGGTAAAGTTAAACAGTGCCTAAATTAATTCGTAAAAATTAAACCATGACAAATTATCTCTATTAAAATAAAACAATAGATGTTTGACAAAAATAATAAAAATAAAATAGTAGATACATTATTTTCTTATAAGATTGAACAATAAGTAAATTATATTGTAGGTACATTATGTTTGTAAGAAAAAAAAGAAATTGAAATTCATAAACAAAATGCAGTAGATATATTATTTTTTAATCAAATTTCCTTTATTTGTAGGTGAATTATTTTCATGCATTATTATATATATTGGGCACATTTTACTACTAATATATATGTGTGCAATAATTTACCTATATTATTATATAAAATATAGATAAATTTATTTTGAATCAAATAACATTTTTTATTTTATAGGTAAATTATTTTACATGTATCATTACATACACAGGGCAAATTTATTACTAATACACATTTCCAAATAATTTACCTATATTTTTTTAAATATACGTAAATTGTTTTATAGTGCTCTTTCTGATTTTCATTTGGTAACAAAATGACAAGATTAAATTAAAATTGTCTAATTTTATGCAAATTTGAAAAACAATACATTATTAGTTTTTTTTTTTTTGCCTTAACATACAATTTGTTATGATATATTAATATGCAATGATTTTAAATTAATGCATTTTTTTCCATTAATCTCTCCATTCATATCTGCATAGAATTAAATGTCTACATTAAAACTGTAATTAGGGGTATTTTAAGCATCTGAAAAATGCAAAATGTATAAAGGCAAACAAAATTAATGAATTTGTTTATGTGGAGCCTAATCATTGGATTTTATTTAGATAAAAAGACAATATTGGATTTTATTTAAAAAAACTTGAATTACATGAGCTAAAGTCATATTTTTGTATTATCGAAATATCTGTTTAATTATTTTAACTGCATGCATGCCATTTATCCAAACTTCTCCGACCAAAGTTCGCCTCTCGAGCCGAATATTACCCCTAGTTTACCTTCTTCTACTTATTTTTTCAGTACCTAGTGTGTACCCAGTTGACTTGTTCGAACATACATGGGTTGTGGATCGTCTGCAGCGCTTGGGAATCTCGAGATATTTCGAGCCACAACTTATGGAATGTGTTAATTACGTAAGCAGGTATGCTCAACAACTCACATTGACTATCTTATTGTCGCGTAGCGTAAATGAAATATCTTCTGTTAAATATAGATACTGGACTGAGAAAGGAATTTGTTGGGCAAGAAACTCGGAGGTTCAGGATATTGATGACACAGCCATGGCATTCAGACTACTCAGGTTGCATGGCCACCAAGTGTCTCCTGGTAAGTTTTGTTACGACATATGTAGTAATTTTACTGTAACAATCTGCATGCATTGGTAAAAGGGTGCATGGCCACCAAGTGTCTCCTGGTAAGTTTTGTTACGACATATGTAATAATTTTACTGTAACAATCTGCATGCATTGGTAAAAGTGAATGTTTTGACTTTCGTTGGTTTATTTAAAAAATCTAATTAACTAACCTAATTTGGTAACGAGGACAGATGTGTTTGAGCATTTCAAGAAGGGCAATAAGTTCATATGCTTTGCTGGGCAAAGCACACAAGCTGTGACTGGAATGTACAACTTGTTTAGGGCTAGTCAGGTACTGTTCCCAGGAGAGACGATCCTTGAGGAAGCTAAGGACTTTTCAACAAAATTTCTGAGGGAAAAACAAGCTTCTAATGAGCTGTTGGACAAATGGATCATCACGAAGGACTTGCCCGGGGAGGTTTGAAACGTCAATTTTCCCAAAATTAATTTTCCGTTATGGTCAAATTGTCATGTGGTGTATGCTACAAACTTACTTGTTATAATACATTAAACTTTTTACGGATGTTATACTTTAGTTACATTACCAACAGAAGATATTAAACATATTGTCTATTCATATCATAATATAAAATTTGTAACTTCACGGGATGTGAAACTTTCTCTAAGAATCGCGAAAGAGTATTTTATATATATATATATATATATACATATATTAGAACAATAAGGCCATTAACAGTTGTGTTTTGTCTTTCATTAAGTTTTATACGTACCATTATCGATCTTTCCAAAAATAACAAGAATATTGTAAAGAGAAGGGGTCAGAGAAAAGTTGACATAATACTCTAGTAACTTCAAGTTTGTCTACTCATATACCAAAGATAGTAACGTCAGGTTGCGATCAAACCGTCATACTCAAAACTGTCTTTAGAGATTGCGAAAGAGTGTATGTCAATAGTATAAAGCGATTAACAACTGCGATTTGTCTTTTTATTAAGATTTGTACGTATTTATATTGAACTCTCCAAGAATAAATAAGAATATTTTAAAGATAAAGGGCAAATAAAACAGGTTGGGTACGCACTAGATGTTCCATGGTATGCGAGCTTACCTCGACTGGAGACCAGATTCTACATCCAACAGTACGGTGGCCGCGATGACGTCTGGATTGGCAAGACTCTCTACAGGTATTTTTATTTGCATTTGTTATTTTTCCCATATTTAAATTCCAATAATGAGAAATCTCTCAAAATATGACTTTTTATGAATTATATGTCACCTCACAAAACGTCAATTCCGGTACCCATATTATAAAACATTGTGCTGATAACATAAGATGTCAGAGAGTACTCTATATAAAGTCTCCTTAGTATTTCTCTTCCAATCATTTGCCATATTATTTAATTCATCAAATATTTTTTAATAATTCTGAACTTGGAATCTAACGACTTGTTTGGTTAGGATGCCTTACGTGAGCAATAACTTGTATCTCGAGCTGGCAAAACTGGATTACAACAATTGCCAATCACTGCACCTGATCGAATGGGACAACATTCAAAAGTATTAACCAACAAAACCTAATCTATTATATTTATGACTAGCAAATTATAATTACTTGTTAGAACTTGATTTTTTACATGTACACGGTATTAAATTACTGCTTATGCAGGTGGTACGCAGAATGTAAACTTGAAAACTATGGATTGAGCAGAAGAAGCCTCCTCATGGCTTATTTTGTTGCGGCAGCGAGTATTTTCGAGCCGGAAAGAGCCAAGGAGCGACTTGCATGGGCTAAAACGGCTTCATTAATTGAGACAATTGGGTCTCATTTCAAGGAAGGAACTTCTCAAAGGAAGGCCTTTGTACATGAATTCAAAACTAGGTACGTAAATGTTATACGATTGTTGTTTGGTCTCTTGGTGTCTTATTCATGGCAAGACACATTTGTGCCAATCCACAAGTAGGGTTCGTTTTGCTAGGGTGCCCTACCAAGGGCTGCAGTTATACGTTATTTGTATGTAAAGGCAAATCTAATTTGACTAGATTATTGTGTCATACACGCACCAAATATTCAACTCAAAAGTGGGGAGTGTCCCAAGATTTGGATCTAGGGTAATAACGCACACCCATCCATATGACCAATTATTACCTTCTGCATTACATGATGGAAGCTACTGATGCCTATTAGAGCATTTCCAAAGAAGATGTCAAAATGTCCAAATCAACAATAACGGTAACAAAAGACGTACAACATTAATTTTTTTTAACCGAGAAGCCAAATCTGATGTGGCATGACATGGAATGACATCTCTCTCCCTTGCTACCAAATTTGACAACACCTTCAGATTTTTTTAATTAATTATTAAATACTTTTTATTAGTTTAAAGCATTATCCTTTTGTTTCTTTCATTCCCAATGCAAAGAAAATACATATGAATTTTTATTTTATGTTTAAAATTTGGCATATAATTGTTGGAGAGCAAAACTTTAAAAAATGTTAAAGTGCCACGTAAGCCTTCAAATTTAAATTTTAGGTTTAAAATTTGATATCTTCTTTAGAGATAAATAGCAATTGGGTATCTTGACTATTTTGGGTACTGAATATCTATCCCTAAGCTATTTTGCATATTAAATTGTTATTTGTTGAGAAGAAGGAATGATTACTTACATGGAAGGATGACCCTTGTATTTTCCGTCGTTGTGGAAGAGTTTTAGGCATTTTGGACGAGGCATAGTTACATGTGGCTTGTGTTAACAGGAAGGTGAATACCAACAAGAAAGGGCAGGGACTCGTTGAGACCTTGCTGGCAACCCTACACCGCCTTTCGTTTGACGCCATGGTGGCGCATGGCCAAGACATCAGCCACCCTCTACGCCAAGCTGTGAGTGCAAAACACCCACTTTTTTAGGCTTTGTTTGGCTGCCAAATCTCTATGTGCATTACCCAACTATAGAAACTAAACATTTCTACTGATCCCTAAACCCCGAAGAAAATTCTATTCTAATTCTTGTCTAAGATTACTTTTTGAATAAAACCTTATCTAAGATTAAAAACTAATTCTAATCCTTGGCATTTAATTGTAATTTTTTAATATTAAATAGGTTGTAATAATTATTGTGTTTTTTTTGTTTGTAGGTTATATATTGATTCCCATAAATAATACAAATGTTATTTATCATTGATAGTTATTATTAAGTTCCCATAATAAGAAGGAGACTATTATTAGCACTTCAAAAATCTTATTTTACACTCCCCAAAAGTTTTTAATTATAGAAAGTTTAGAGTGCAAAATGAGATTTCTAGAGTGCCAATAACAATTTCCAATAAGAAAAGTCATATATTATCATATAGTTTTCATTGTGTGTGAATTTCTCCATATATATGTATATGCATATTACGTACATATGTATGTTTAGATAATATAGTTACGTACTAATATATTTGTACCCATACATTCGTACCGAAAGTTATGTATAAGGTACCTAAAGTTATGTACCTATGAGTTTCTGTATAAGGTACCTAAATTTCTCCATATTCTTATCAAAACTTACGAACGATATTTCTGTACCTATAAATAAAATAAGGTACCGAATGTTATCTATAAATTGAATTTGTTTTGTTTTTGAATTTTTTTAATAGTGAGAATTTGAATTTGAATAAATTTTTATCTATTAATATGATTAGAGCACAAAATAAAAAAACATAATTATGGATAGGTAAAGAATTTCGAATGGTAAGTTTATAAATAATAAATGTGCTATAAATATGGTAAGTTTTAAAAATAGGGACTTATATTAGATTTTGAAAACCACTCAGGTTAAAATCTAAAAACAATCTTATTGAAGCCTTAAAATCTAAAAGCCCCAAGTCTAAAACTTTAATTTGATTTGTTTTTTCTTTTGTATTTTCAATTAATCAAAATACAGTGGGAAAAGTGGATTCTAAAGTGGCAAGAGCAAGGAGACATGCACCAAGACGAAGCTGAGCTGCTGGTGGAAACAATAAATCAAACCGCCGGCCTTTTGCTTTCAAACGGGCTGTTGTTGTCCATTCCAGAGCATGAGCAACTTTTCAAGATCACCAACACAGTTTGCAACAAACTTCGCAGCTACCAAAACCAAAACCACAAGGTCAGAAATTTAAACCTATTTCTGCATTAGGGTTAACTCTTTTCCCCACGGTTTATGTTATCAGGCCATTTTGATATTTTTTTTTCGATTTAATGTTTCTCAGGTGAATGAGAACGGCGGCTACATCAAAGCAACTCAGGAAATCGAATTGGAGATGCAGCAGCTTGTTCAAATGGTGCTGCAAAAGCCTTTGGATGGTGCCATTGAATCTTCGATCAAGCAAACCTTTTTCGCGGTTGCAAGGAGCTTTTACTACTCTGCGTACTCGGACCCTGGAACAATCAATAGCCACCTTGCTAAAGTACTCTTCGAGAGAGTAGACTGATCGTTGTGTATAAGATTAGGCCACAGAGCAATGCCTCTTTTGGTCATTGCAATTGTAAGTTTAACCTGAAAAAGGAAGTAAAAATTAGTGATTGCGCATGTTCTTTGTTTTTCTGTGGTATCTGATAATTTCTTCTCAATAAAAAACCAAAGAAGGTGAAGTAAGGAAAAAAAAAAAAATAGTGTTCTCTTTAACGATAAAACTTTAAACACTGTTTTAGGGTTTTATGGTGAAAAGCACACTTCAAACGCAGCAATTGAACAATCCTTAGGCTCGACTATTATTACACCCCACATTATTTACACTTGATAGGTGAGAGATTTGTTATAGAATTTGATTCTGATTCTTGAAGTCTTACTAACATTAATAGTTGTCACGGGAGTTACCCTAGTTAAGCAAAAAAGGTATTCGACCTAATTCAACTGTCCAAGAATTATTTGCATTATGCGATTAAAATGAGAAGCAAAATAATGCATCATTGAGCCAGATCAATAATTACAAATTATAGAATAAATACATAAATAAAAAAGGACAGAAACACGAAACACAAAAGGAGATGGACATATCGAATGAGTGAAACATCGTTGTCTGTCCCGCAAAACCCTGTGGCAACAAATGAAAAATATCATAAGAAAATAAGTTCTACTTTCAACCAAATAAAAGGTAAAAGCAACCATGATTAGTGAGTAAACAAACTGTTAATTACGAGCTTAACTTGCAGATTAATACCAAAGCAAAAGTAGTCAAGACAAACAGTCTCACACTCTCCAGGACAACGTCAACTCAAATCAAATCCAAACACGGAAAAAGAACTGAAGCATTGTTTGCTAATTTTTCGAAAACTCCAATCTCAACGGGGATGATATATACGGTGGTTTGCACAAATGTGGTTACTGGACAAATAGGTTTTTTTGGGGGGTTTGAAATCTTTCAAACCTGTCGGTTTAATGGTTTCCTCCTACGTGTAAGCATATTAACAATGGCAGACAATATTTTCGTACAAATCCCATTTTAAAGTTCCTGGATTGGTCTTCACCCTAAGGTGGAAATTCACCGAATCTCACATCTCACATCTTAAGATCCATTATCAAACGAGGTAATGTACGTACGACTGTTGTAGATATACATGTAGAGCAAATTCTTTCCTACATGGCACATTATTATCTCAGTAACTAATCACGTGATTAATAGTGCAATGCACAAGTACATATTCCCAATTCCGATTGTAGGGTAGAATCTCTCCTAAATGACAGTCATATCACATCACCAAGTGAGGTCCCATGAATGCAAAGGCAAGAAGGGTCTCCAAAGCAAAGCCATAAGGGATAGAGAAAGCATAGATGGTTGGCATGGTGATGTCCCTCCATGGTTGAGTTGAATCATGGAAAATGGAGTCCTAGAAAAGCACTCTCTTTTTTTTTTTTTGGATCTTAGAACAAAAAAATCACTTGACGAGATAGGATGGTGGTGGTGGAGGAATCGTGGAAGTGTGATCTGATCTGAGGGCCATGACAAACAATGACAAAGGGCTAAGAGCCTTGAATGGGAAAGAAAACAAAAAAAAAAGCATGAGAATACAAAAGCGACCCATTTCGGCAAAAGTGCTTCCACCCCAAAATTCCCCATCTTGCTTTGTGGCTTTTGATGTTTGGTTCAATTTTGAGATCGTGACGAGGGCACGTGAGGCATATTTAGCATCTCTGAAGAGAAGTCAAAATATCTAAATCAGCACTAACAGTAAAAAAAAAACTGCAACAATGTGTTCCAACTGAAAAATCAAATCTGACGTGACATGACATGAATTGACAACCCTCAACCTTGCTGCCAAAATTGACATCAACTTTAAATCTTTTTTTAATTGATTATTAAATGTATTTTTATCAATTTTATTATTATTAATGTTTTAAAACATTTATTTTAATAGTTTAATGTAATAAAATAATAGTTTAATTTGACATAGCGGATAGAGATCAAAATTTAAAAGAAGTCAAAATGTCACATACATTGTCATATTTAAATTTTATGTTTAAAAGTTGACACCTTCTTTGAAGATGCGTGTGCTTCTTTGGTGTGTAAGCGGCAAACATGGCATTGCCACCCACCACCCATGGTGGGTGCACTGCACATCCAGAGCCAAATATGACTATAGTAGAAACTGCATTCATCTCTTCCTTTATTACGCTCCATCGAGAGGGAGATATTCATGAGTCCAGCAGGTGGACCACGTGATATGTCCATCCACGCTCTACAAAACCCCTTGCATTGAGAGTGGGACCAACATAAGGGTTGGTGGGATCTTGATAGAGAGCACTCTCTCTATTTATGGCCGGACATATGACGTGCTCCACCTACCAAACAAAAGAATTTCTCCACCATGAGGACGTAAAATGGAGATCCTATCAACTTGTTCCTACCTAGATTTCTACCACAAGCAATTTCTTTTTCTTTTTCTTTAATGAAAGTCAAAAGAAGAGGGGTTTTAGGCGTTTTTGTAGGAAATATTAACCCACTTAACTTAGGCGAGGTTTCCTAAAAGGTTAAAAGTGCCAAATTTGACAGCTAAACAAGATTTACGGGCTACTCATTTGGACTGGATCTCAATATTTCAGTTGCAGCAGCCCACTTCACAATCATCACGATGAACTTCCTCCTAATCAAATGAAATCAATTTTCTATAAATCGGACCCAAATTTGGAGAAATTTTTATTTGAAATGAGATGCTTCAGAGGTTTTGAAACCGCTAATACACGAGAAAATCCTTCGTAGGGAGGCCACATGGTCACGCTTGTGTGATCATCCAATAACAAGCTCCCATGCGTGGAACTAATGAGGCCCGATGAACCAAAATACAAGGGGTTTTGTGTGTGAGAGCAAGTTCAGACCACGCGGAATCAGCTGCACTGCTTATGTTTTTCCCTAAATTCACATCAATATTATTTCCACAAACTCAGATTCGCAGTGATTAGAAGTGATTTTAAAACCTTTTGAACCAAACACAAAGCAAGAGACTGCGACAATACAAACTTGTAATAAATCCGCTATGTTTTCGTGTACTATTCATCTGAACCACACACTAGGATTCTCAGTTTCACAAAAAGACATAAGCACAAGGTAATGCATCATCATCATCACACTTAGCACGAATAGATTTAGTCATACTCTAATTCGTCAGGAGTAACTGGCCGTTTGAGAGGTATGACTGATTTCTTCTCCACGTCACGAGATAATGCCTTCCTCATATCTGAAACGGGCACAAACTTGTTAGAAAGGTGAGAATGAAAATATGTTGTGATAAAGAAATTATGAACATTGTGAGAACTCACCTAACCCGTCTTCCTCCCCTGAATAGTACCGTAGCACTCGTCTATAGATTACATAGCCAAGCTGTGGGAACAAATAACAGCAGAAAAAGAAACAGATAATGAGCATTACTTGTCCTGATGGAAATTGCAGAATATCCAAGTCAACTATGTCAGCTTCCCACAAAACCACACAAGCACATAGAAGCTCCAAATCATATACTTGGGAGTCCTCAAAAGGTGCACATTTGTTATATTGATATTAAAGGAATTACTTTCAAATCTGTACCACAAACAAGAATTTTTTTTTCACGAAAAACGGAGAGTATGCTAGAAATATAGGTAACCTACTTTCCACTGATTTCAACTGGGCTGAAAATACAAAGAAAACCATCTCCACAGCTAAAGAAACATTACCTTTTCGTACATCTTTATGGCGGGTGTGTTTGATGCTCTCACAAAAAGATCAACAAAGTAACCCTTATCACTGCCAAATGAAAGTTGTTAAAGAGGTGAGGCATAAATGACAAAGACTTGAAACTCATACAACCCAGTAACACTTTGCTCTCAACCTAAAAATGGATTCACAAGACAATACAACCCGCAAAAAAACTCCCAAAATTGTAGAGAATTCAATGCTCATTTTTTAAGATAGAAATTAGAATTACATGACAAAAGGAAAATGGGGTCCGAATGGTCATAGGATCACTTCACCTATCATCAACATATATCTGAGTTTGTCAAGAAAAACTATTATCGGAATTTCTATTATCACAATGAAATGATATGTGCAAGAAGAAGGCCAAGTTTCTATCATACATCTTATCGCTGAAGTTTTCAAGCAAGTTCATGAGTTTCTTGGCCAACTGCTGCCTGCGATATTCTGGAGAAACAGTTACTGCAGTTACATGACCATGCCATGACTCACCTTGCCCCTCAACCTTTCCCATAACTGCAAATAAATCAAAATCAGATAGCTATCTGTAAACCTATCAAGACTAAAAACAAGGCTTCGAAGGAAAAGAGAAAGAGAAGCAAATCATATTAGTATCAAGAAGCAAGCCAACATGGTGACCAATTGGAAATATCCACCCTCTATTCTCACAGAACCTGAATGAACAAATCGGTGAGCATCTCGTACGTGTCACTAACACTCCATTTTCGAGAACAGTATGTAACAGAAACTAATCCTAGACACTCGGGAAAACAATTGCTAGCATTTAATTCTTCACAAACCCGTATGCTAAGCAAAGGCCCGTTTCTTAATCTCCCCCTGCCCCAACCACAACCTTCCGCAACATATTGTCTTTAGCAGTCCAATTCCATCAATTCCATTATCCAAGCAACCAACTTTATACCAACGGGCGATACAACAAACTTAGTAAAATGTAATTTTACAAAATATGAACAAAATAGTAGCATTATATACCAAGTCAAGTGCTAATTTAAGCATAGCATAGAAGAAAAAGCTCAATCCCAAGTTCCAAACTTCTTATCCACCCTCCATTTTGTACTTACAATGGAAAACTTTCAACCCCAAATAAATGGGATTGCAAGATATCATTTGTAAATGCAAAACTACAAATATATATATTGCCATTTTCCAAGGGCAAAAGCAAATATGAGAGAGATATGGGGTGCTTACTGTAACCCATAATTCGGTGTCCAGGTGCTTCGGCAACATGAAAGTAGTCGGGCCATCTCGCCAAATACGTCATGTAAAACGACATATTGAACTGCAAAATCACCAGATTTATTAGAAATTTGCACAACAATTTCAGGAAATTGGAGAAGAAAGTGCAAGGAAAGCGAACTGGAAGAGCAAAAGGAAAGAACTTTACAGTTTCGGTGAGGTGGTCGAGATTCACAGAGGTGAATCGAAGAAGATCATTGCAGCGGAATCTGCGTATCGTCGTCATCTCTCTTTGGAAGCTTGAATACTCGAAAGAGTTTGACCGGTGTTTCAGGACGGTTTTACCGCCTGGACAAATAAGTAATTAGACTAGAGCCTTGCTTGAGAATTGAGAATTGATATCGGGATTTCATAAGAAACACCTCAAAATTAATTTTAAATATTTTTAATTTTCTCCAATATCTTAACACAACTATTTCACCAAACAATATTGCTTGTAACAAAGTCGAATAGTTAGAGATCATATCATTTTCTTCCTATTCTTCCTTGTTTCGTAATTGACACACAATCTTTATAGTGAAAAACAATCACATAATTGTTGCTTACCTCCATACAATTCACATGTCTCAATTCTTAGATTCATAATGTTATAGCATACATACTATTTTTCTTCTTCTTTGTCATAAAATGCCAAAAGCACTCGCATTTATCAATCAACACTTACCTGAACAACAACATGCCAACAAAAAATTGACTTGAAAAAACCCCGCTGTCATATGTTTTATTATTTTGCTGATGTGATGTGCTCAAAATAAATGGTTAGATTGGCCCAAGTGTTACATTTTCATGTATAAATTGATAATGTTGGTGGCAGTGTCACTCTTCTTGTATATACCAGATAAGCAAACAAAATCTACAAAAACCCAGAAAAGCAGCTCACAAATGTAATTATATGAATGCAAGATGACTCGGCATCTTACTATATAATATCAGACTCGTGTCTATGATCCTGATGAACTCCTTACGATACCAAAAAAAAAAAATAATAATCACTCTTTTTCTTTATATACAACACAGGCCAGGAAACACTAAAACACAACCCCTAAATCCAACTGAATCGGATGTAAAACAAATTCGAATATAATTTTCTAAGGCGAAATTTCTAACCGTTAAATTGGATTAGACAAAATCATGAAATTTTTTTTCCAACAGCCCAATTATATTAAATCACAAATTTGAAGCCGATTTTGACATGCAATCGGTCAATCAGGTAGGAATCGTTTCGGACTAACCTTGATGGCGTGCGTCGGAAAGCTTGAATCCGAACAAAGCTCCAAGGTTTTAGGGAGATGCTGTTGATGTGAAATCCAACATGCAAAGGTTGAAGGAGAGGAACTTTAATTTGAACGATCTGGAGCAGAGTGGCTGCTTGGTGACCACGGCCGGGCAGGATAAAATTTGGGGAATTTGGATCAGTGGCCCCTTAATATTTTCCCAGTCCCTTATCTATAAAAATTCACACTAACTACTCATACTTCCTATTGTTTAATTTGCCACCTTCATTCATTTAAATTCACTTTTCTGTTAAGCAATGACACGTGAAAAGAACATGTGCCTTTTTCCTAGATCATTGTCGTCATTTTGTTAGAGTGCTGTTAAACTCACCTGATTATTTTATTTGGAGTGTGATATCCACATCCTTATTTTTACTTTTTTTATACTTTTTTAGTTTTAGACCCGTAGAATCAGATGATTTGAAGAAGATCAATGGACATAAATTAACAAGGAGTATGTGAAAAGTAAAAAAAAAAATGTGTGGAAAGCACACCCCTTTTATTTTCACATCCATATTATAAATTGCTTCAACTTCAAATGACCCAGTTGCAGAAACTGACGAGGATGCCCTTAAAAGTGGGTGCCAATTGTAAAACAATACAAAATTTGGATGGTTGATTTATAAAAGGATTTAGTTTATGTGTCATTCATGCAATTTTATCATTAGGTTATTTTAGACCCGAACCGAAAACCCAAATCGGGGTCCGTTAACCCGCACCACAAAATATATATCCTTTTTTTCGATCTATTTAATTCAGGAAAATCAAATCATCATCATCTTCCCCAAATCCGAAACCCATTCAAAACCCTAGATGGATCTGCTGAAGGCAGAAATCGCCAAGAAACGGCAGAGACTCGAAGAAGACACCGGCGGCAAGCGATTATTCAAGCGCTCCGAGATCGAGCAGAAGCAAATCCAGAAGCTTCGGGAGCAAGAGAAGCGCGAATTAGAAGCCAAAGCCCAGCGTCAAGCCGCCGCCTCCAACTCCGCCTCCGCAAGCGGCTCTTCCGCCGCTAAATCAAACTCCAATTCCGCCGCAGCCTCATCCTCCGGCACCACATCCTCCAACGCCTCTGCGTCTAAGTCGTTAACCGATGAGCAGAACATCGACAAGATGAACCTTCCGAAACAGGAGGTCGTCCGCCGGCTCCGGTTCCTCAAGCAGCCCATCACTCTCTTTGGCGAGGATGATGATGCCCGGCTCGACCGGCTCAAGTACGTGCTGAAGGCCGGGTTGTTCGAGGTCGACAGTGACATGACGGAGGGGCAGACGAACGATTTCCTTCGCGATATTGCAGAGCTGAGGAAGCGGCAGAAGTCGGGGCTTGTGAGCAAGCGGCAGAAGACGGAGGTTGATGGTGGTGTGGAAGATGGCGAGGGCGGGGTCCGGGAAGACGATTTGAGCGCAGATGGGTGTTCGAGCGGCGTCGATGCTGATAAGGATTTGAAGCGAATGAAGACGAATTTCGAGGAGCTGTGTGATGAAGATAAGATATTGGTGTTCTTCAAGAAGCTGTTGAATGAATGGAACCAGGAGCTGCGTGAGATGCCGGACGCGGAGAGGAGAACTGCTAAGGGGAAGTCCATGGTTGCTACATTCAAGCAATGTGCGCGCTACTTGCATCCTCTTTTCAAGTTCTGCAGGAAGAAGGTACATTGATTATGGCTTTTGGTGTTCTCATTCGATTTCGATTATGTTGTTTTAGTTAATGATCAATCACATTGTGTTCAACTTATATACATTGTGCGAAAACGTAATCAGTTCAATGATCAATCGCATTGTGTTCAACTTATAACATTGTGCGAAAAAGAACTCGGAAATAGAAAGCCGAAACTATTCTTTTAGGTGTAAATTCCTTATATGGTTGATCTTAGAAGTTGGAATTTAAAACCCAGTTCTTTCTTATTGTATAATTCTCTTTCAAGTATTACTTGTTTGAGAATCATATCAACTTGATAAAGAGTTAGGGAAAGAATTCGAAGGAATGCTCTTCGGTGTATATTTTTCACACAAATGAGCTTAGAATTTAAAACCCTGTGCTTTTTTCTTGTTGTAGCTCCCTTTGGATTGTGTAGTTTTAGTTCACTTGATCTTTAGATGTATAATTCGACCGTCGTATTTTGATTTGTAGATCCTTCAAGATGATATTCGCATAGCATTGATGGTGGTGGTTCGGTGCTGCATGAAGCGAGACTACCTAGCTGCAATGGACCAGTACATCAAGCTGGCTATCGGGAATGCACCGTGGCCAATTGGTGTCACTATGGTTGGCATCCATGAGCGTTCAGCTCGCGAGAAGATCTACACCAACAGTGTGGCTCATATCATGAATGACGAGACAACTCGGAAATACTTGCAGTCAATCAAGAGATTGATGACCTTCTGCCAACGACGCTACCCAGCCATGCCTTCAAAAGCTGTGGAATTCAACAGCTTGGCTAATGGTAGCGACTTGCAGTCTCTGCTAGCATCGGAGGAGAGGGCGGCCGCTAGTGGAAATCAAGCCTCAGACGAAAGGCTTCTGCTAATGCCAGCTCCATAGAAGAGCTTATCATGTATAGGACGAGAATGATCTGTTTGTGTGAATTTTTTCAATGCACAATCAAACCGAAACTATGTTATGAAATTAGCTCGTAACTTTTATTCAATCGAAATCGCTAATCGATATTGATCGGGATATAACATCTTGTAGCTTTGTTCTAGAAATAAGATGTAGTTATACAAACATTGTGAATGCATTCGTTTTGTACATTTGATGTTCACAAACAAAGATCATCGACTCTTCCCAAAACCAAACGTGTCTTCAACACCATTGTTCACCTTGCTTCTCCGCATGGCGGTCGTGTCTGCATACGCCTGGAGAAACGAAAACGACAGTAACTTTAGATGTGGGTTATGCCAGTTAACTAGGGCAGCCGGCAGCGTATTAGCCCATCGCACCAAGAAGAAAACCATGAAAACAAAGAATAGAGAAAGATGTACCAACAAGTGCTAATTAGTAAGGCTGCTAAGATGTACCACCAATCACTACCACTCCAGTCAGTGTAATTGTCCATGGCTGACACATAGAAACAAGAAACTTACATATTAGATGAACCACAAAACCTTGTTTGATCTCTTCGGGTCTGTTTGAAAGTGTTTTTAGAATGACTTCCAAGTGTTTTTCAGACATCCAGAACTGCTTATGACAACATTTGTATAAAAGAACTTGGTAGAGTTTTTCCAAACAAGTGACAAGAGCTCGTATGAGTAGAAGTACTTTCTAGAGAAGCATTTCAAAACATACCCTTAACTGGATGACCTGAAATTCAATTCCAACAGAGTCCACAAGCTAAGACGAATCCAAGGCAAACCTAACTGAACCAAACCAAACAAACCGATTCAAAACAGAAAAAACCTTATTTAGAGCAAGCAACAGGAAAATAGGGAAGACCCAGGAGCTCATCAGGATGGCTTGGTGTCCCAAACCGCGTCGTATTCAAGAGAAAGGTAGTTCATGTAGCCATCCATGTCTTCCACAACTCCGTCTTCGTCCAAGAACTGAGACTCTTTCGGGTCAAAATTGCTGCCAAAGACGACGACATTTTCGCTACGAAATATTTGCCGGTTTCGGACAAGTTACGGAGATGAGCGGCACCGAAACTGGGTTGCAGAGATGGGTTTGTACGGAGGTGAGACGAGGTCGCGGTAGAGAATGGAGGAGGGGGAGAAGAGGGAAGAGATACTGATTAACTAGCCTAACTCACACTTGCATTGCTTTGCTTATTTCGATTACAATTTGTTCAATAACTTGGATACACAAGTGAGTCGGGAATTCAATAGCCAAATGACTACGAAAATTTCACAATGCACCGGAGAATGAGATACACTATTTCTGTGGATGGCTGGATTTGTGTGCGGTTCATAAAAATAGTGCATCACATACACGCGTAAATGTTACTTTGATGTTATATTTAAGTATCTTGAACCCAAATCCTGATAGTTTTATCCAGAGACGCAGAGGCAATCTTGTTCTCCTGATGATGGCAGGAAACAGCGATGACAGTGTCCGTATGGCCTTCGAGTTTCTGAACCATTGTTCTCGGCTGGAGATCCCATAAGTAGACGCAGTGATCCTCCGACCCGCTCACAATGTATTTACCATTTGTCACAGAAAATGTAGATGTTATGCAAAACACCTTGTTCACATGACCTGTATAGATCTTCAGAAACTTCCCCGCCGCGTAGTTTGACAGCCTCTGCACCCAGAAACGAAAAATGGAATTCACATTTCAATTAAACAGAATTACAGAAACAGTCCTACATTAGTAGCTGATATTTAACGGGATGCATAAGCTGTAAGAATATGAGTATGAGATAAAGAAGTTTTGAGAACAGTTAAAGGTATTCAATTAGAGATGGAAAGTCCTATTGATAAGAGGAGTGCTGATCCTTTACAGTAAAGGATTTGGTTAGCATACGGAAAACAAGAGGTGATTTCCAATTAGGATTTGATAGGGAATCCTGATCAGTCTTGGAAAAGTCTATATGTATATATATAGTGGCCTCTCTTCTCACAGAGACTATGCTCATACTGGACCATAACCTATCTGTGAGTCGAGCTCTTGATATTTTGCAAGAGAAGAGAAGGTTCACTGGATTGCTGCGATGGCTTCAATTGCTGGTGTTGCTGCAGGTATGATTCACTTTCTGTTTTGTAATGTGCATATATTTGATTAGTCCTTTTGTGTTTGTAGTTCATGTTTTGGTCTTGGTGATTGGTTGCTAGTTACATCTTACATGTGGTATCAGAGCCACAAGACATACAAACTTGAGTTCAAATCTGTAAAGGTTAAAAGATGTGTGTATTCATTAAAAAAAAAAAAAAAAAATTTGCCCTGACAGAAAATCGAAGTTGGGTTCTCGAGACCAATAGAACGGCTGTGGCAGAAAACAACGGCTCTTTTTGAAATTGAAAAATTTTGACCGTTGGAGCCTCTAAACCACAACCGAATGGGATTTTCTCGGATTGGGGTCAAATTTTGATCTGGGTTTTCATAAAATTCGAAACCTTATGTTTTCAAATTCTAAATTCGCTTCCGCTATCTTCATCGAGAATTTGAAATCAGTAATTAAAAGGTATGGTTGTGTTCTGCAAGTTCTGAAATTCCAGTAGCTGGTTGAATATGTATAAATACATGTTGCTGCATTCTGTGTTCATAAATTGATCATGATAATCGATATTTAACATAATATAATTGTTGGTTTTGGAAGTAGATTAAAAGATTCTAGATTTAACCTTGTTTATTTTGCATCTATGACATGATTGCGAGGACTCCATGCTCAATAAATGTTTAAAGATACATGGCTGCTGCGACATGTTGATTGGATCCTAAGTATATCATATGTTCTATATATGCTTATCAACAAATTGTTGATTAAGACTATGTATATGAATCTATGATTATAGTCATGATGTGCAAAGGGATGTTGGAATGAAATCTGGAACTAATGAGTTCTTATTGGTGATTTCATTGTTGCTGCAGCATCTGCAATATCATTGAGGACTATGAACTTAGCCAATATACCTATTCTAACTGGAG
The DNA here is from genome assembly GCF_041283825.1 of Pyrus communis. Taxonomy (NCBI): domain Eukaryota; kingdom Viridiplantae; phylum Streptophyta; class Magnoliopsida; order Rosales; family Rosaceae; genus Pyrus; species Pyrus communis. The sequence goes on from NC_142567.1 coordinate 2,149,593, forward strand.
GAAGCAATTACAAGAAGTGGAGACGAGAGATTGGCCTCTTGTTGACACTTAATGAGTTTGACATTGCTCTTGACACTCCCAAGCCGGTTTTAACTGATCAAAGCACTCGGGCTGAGAAAACTGATGCAGAGAGATGGATTAGAGCCAACAAGGTGGCACTTTCTATACTAGAAAGTGCCATGACAGACACTGTTCGTGGGGGGATCAAGAAGCATGAATTGGCTGTTGATTATTTAGGTGCAATTGAGAGGAAGTTCAAGGAATCTCAAAAGGTAGAAATCAGTCAATATATGGCAATGCTTACCACGTACAAGATTGAAGGCACAGGTTCCATTCGGGATCACATCATGAAAATGACCGATGCAGCTGAAAAGTTAAATTCCCTAGATGTCAACATTGGAGAAAAACAACTTGTTTTTATGATTCTCCAAGCGCTTCCAAGTAAATTCAGCCAATTGAAAGTGTCCTATAACACTCAAGACAAGAATTGGGATGTTGATGAGCTTATTGCACAGTGTGTGCAAGAAGAGACTAGATAGAAGCAAGAAAGATCAAAGGATACTGAAATAGTAAACTTTGTGCATCCGGACAAAGGGAAAAGGACGTTCAATTCTTTCCCAGGAAACTATGGTAAGAATTCCAATACTAAGACTACTTCTTTTAAGCCAATTGCATCTGCTACAGTAAGAGACTCTGTTAAGGGATCTAACAATCTTAAATTCAAACCTAAAAATATTGCCAAACTTAGATGTTTCTTCTGCAAAACTAAGGGACATTTAAGGAAAGATTGTCAAGTCTTCAATGATTACCTCAAAAGCAAGGGTGTGGAACATATCAATGTGTGTGTTGAGTCAAATTTGATTGAGATACCTGTGAATTCTTGGTGGTTTGACACTGGATGCTCAGTCCACATTACAAATTCTTTAGAGGGCTTCACAATGTCAAAACAAACTGGTTTCAAGAATTATAATGTTTTTGTGGGTGAAGGAACTAAGGTTGCAGTAGAAGCCATAGGAACAGTATTTTTAAAACTGTCTTCTGGTTTTATAATGAGTTTAAATGATGTGCTTTATGTGCCTAAAATGAGAAGAAATTTGGTCTCTGCTTCAAGAATTGTCAAGGAAGGTTTTGCTTTTCTAGGAGATGATGAAAGCTTGAAAGTTTTTGAAAAGGGCAAGTTAGATCATGTACTGGGAGATGCTTACCTGAGTGACAACCTGTGGTGTTTGAACTGTACTTTAGAGTCTCATAATCAATATGTCTTAAACACAAGTACTAAAAGGATGCATTGTGGTGATGATTCATTTATTCTTTGGCACAAAAGGTTAGGACATATATCTAAAGAAAGAGTCCTGAAGTTATCCAAGGACAACTTAATTCCAGAATTGAATTTTGATACTGCAATCGAATGTGTTGATTGTGTCAAGGGAAAGATGACTAATTTTAGAAAACTAGATGCTAAGAGAAGTCATGACTTGCTGGAAATCATACATACTGATATTTGTGGACCTTTTTCTACCAAAACCATATGTGGAAACTCTTATTTTGTTAACTTCATTGATGATTTTTCAAGATTCAGTTATACTTATCTGATATGTGAGAAGTCATCAGTTCTTGATTGTTTTAAAGTCTACAAAACTGAAGTTGAGAAACAACTAGGAAAGGTCATTAAGATTGTTAGATCCGATAGAGGAGGAGAATACTTTGGCAGGTACACTGAGGCTGGACAGAAGAAGGGGCCTTTTGCTCAATATCTCGAGCAACAAGGTATCGTTGCTCAATACACCACACCTGGGACACCACAACAGAATGGAGTTTTTGAGAGGAGGAATCGAACTTTGATTGGAATGGTGAGAAGCATGATGACAAGGTCAAAGTTACCTGGTTTTCTTTGGGGAGAGGCATTAAAGACAGCAACTTATATCTTGAATAGAGTGCCTTCCAAAGCAGTTTCATCCACACCTTTCGAAATCTGGTGCAATAGGCAGCCTAGCTTTGATCATTTTCATGTTTGGGGATGTAAAGCTGAGGCTCGAATGTATAATCCGAATGAGAAGAAACTTGATGCAAGGACTGTCACATGCTACTTCATTGGATATTCAGAGAAATCCAAAGGCTATAAGTTCTATTGTCCTCAAAGTCACACTCGGATTCAAGAAACTCATAATGCCAGGTTCTTTGAGGATCAAGATGTTGCAGAATTGTCACAAGGAATTTTCATATTTGAAGAACAAAATCTCACTGAGGCAGCTTCTTCCGAAACAAACTATAAAGAAATCTTGATACCTTTCTCAGCTGCAGTTCCGTTAGATGAGAATCAGTCTATTCAAGACAGAATGGAATCAGATCCTAGTTCTGAAATTCAACAAAGATCAACCACTGAAGTTATCAATGAACCATCTGCTTCATTAAGGCAATCAACAAGAATCAGGAAGACCACCATGTCAAATGACTATGTTTATTTGCAAGAAAGTGAGTTTGATTTTGGCGATATAGATGATCCTCTTACATACACTCAAGCTATGAACAGCCCTCAACATGCATTATGGAACACAACAATGAAGGAGGAATTAGAATCGATGTCACAGAATAAAGTATGGACATTGGTGGATTCTAACCCCCAAATCAAGGCTATAGGATGCAAATAGGTCTACAAGACCAAGAGAGATGTTCAGGGCAAGGTTGAAAGGTACAAGGCAAGATTGGTTGCCAAGGGTTTCAATCAGAGAGAAGGAGTCGACTACAATGACACATTCTCACCTGTTTCTTCCAAAGACTCTATGAGGATGATTATGGCATTAGTTGCAAATTTCGATCTAGAGCTACATCAAATGGATGTAAAAACTGCCTTTCTCAATGGTGAACTCCAGGAAAACATATACATGCTACAACCTCCTGGATTTGTTGAAAGGGGGGAAAAAGAACAAGGTCTGCAAACTCAACAAGTCCATTTATGGACTGAAGCAAGCATCAAGACAGTGGTTTTTGAAATTTGATCAGGTTGTCACAGGTTTTGGCTTCGTGGAAAATAAATTGGATGATTGTATTTATATCAAATGGTCAGGATCAAACTTCATCATTTTAATCCTGTATGTCGATGACATTCTCCTTGCAAGCTCTAATGTTAAGCTTCTTAATGACACCAAGGATATACTGAGCAAAAATTTCGAGATGAAGGATCTTGGTAAGGCACATTATGTACTTGGTATTGAAATCATTAGGGACATATCCAAAAGGTTACTTGGTCTACCACAGAAAGGTTACATAGATAGAGTATTGCTAAGATTCAATATGGAAAGATGCAATAATGCTGAAGTACCTGTGAATAAGGGAGATAAGTTCTCTAAAGATCAGTGTCCCAAGACATCAGTTGAGGTAGACAAAATGAAAAACAAACCTTATGCCTCCTTAGTAGGTAGTTTGATGTACACTACAATCTGCACAAGACCAGATATAGCATTCATAGTAGGAATGTTAGGAAGGTTTCAAGCAAATCCAGGAGAGTCTCATTGGATAGCTGCAAAGAAGGTTCTGAGGTACTTGCAGAGAACCAAAGGATACATGTTGGTTTATGGCAAAGAAGAGAATCTGGAATTAGTTGGTTATACCGATTCAGACTTAGCTGGTGATATAGATGACAGAAAATCCACAGGTAGCTATGTGTTTATGTTTGGTGGTGGTGCAGTTTCTTGGAAGAGTGCAAAACAAACAATAATAGCAACCTCTACTATGGAGGCAGAGTTTATAGCTTGTTTTGAAGGAATGAAACAGGCTGTGTGGTTAAGGAACTTCTTAACAGATTTAAAGATTGTAGATTCTGTTCAACGGCCGATTAAAATGCACTGTGATAATAATTCTGCAGTATTTTTTTGCCAAGAATAATAGAAGAACTTCAGCCTCTAGATTGATGGATGTGAAGTTTCTTAAAGTTCGAGAAAAGGTGAGAGAAGGGGCTATACAAGTGGAACATTTGAGCACTGATTTGATGATAGCAGATCCCTTGACCAAGGCGTTACCAATAGGGGTTTTTAAAGCTCATGTTTCGCGGATGGGGGTACATGAATCATTTGATCAGTGGGAGTAATCTCTTGTTGCGTATTTGACTGTCGAAGTTGCTGCTGTGAAGTTCAAAGAGCTGGTGCAGCAATGAAAACAGGTTTTATGTATTTTAATAAAGCTTAAGGCTAATATTTGTTTAGGTAGCTTTATTTTAGAGTTTTTATTTTCTAGTGAGATTTGTTACAATGGTCTATTGTGTTTCTGAAATAAAAAAAAAAAAAAAAAACTTGATAGTTCATTTGATGCTTGAAAAACAGCTTGTCTGTATAAGCAGTTGTTGTTGAACTATTGTTTCACATGATGTCTGGAGCAATTGGTTATTTTGCTGTCAATAATGTGAAAAAGTGGGAGCAAATTATTTTGCTTATCTGATGAAACTAATTGAAGTTCACAACAGTACAGATACAAATTGGATGTATGTGACTCGTGAAAAACCTTGTTGCATTATGGTTGTAATGAAGATTTTCAGAGTTCTACATTTTGAAATGTATGTAAGATTGGTTTTGATTGAAAACTTTTGTTAACAGGACTAAGTGTACACTTCTGTCTGAGTATGATTGAATAAACTGTGTACTTAAAACTTTTCTCATACTCAAGTGGGAGAATGTAAGAATATGAGTATGAGATAAAGAAGTTTTGAGAACAGTTAAAGGTATTCAATTAGAGATGGAAAGTCCTATTGATAAGAGGAGTGCTGATCCTTTACAGTAGAGGATTTGGTTAGCATACGGAAAACAAGAGGTGATTTCCAATTAGGATTTGATAGGGAATCCTGATCAGTCTTGGAAAAGTCTATATGTATATATATAGTGGCCTCTCTTCTCACAGAGACTATGCTCATACTGGACCATAACCTATCTGTGAGTCGAGCTCTTGATATTCTGCAAGAGAAGAGAAGGTTCACTGGATTGCTGCGATGGCTTCAAGTGCTGGTGTTGCTGCAGGTATGATTCACTTTCTGTTTTGTAATGTGCATATATTTGATTAGTCCTTTTGTGTTTGTAGTTCATGTTTTGGTCTTGGTGATTGGTTGCTAGTTACATCTTACACAAGTTATACACAACCACTGAGTCTCTGCTTAAATCAAGAACTAGGAACGAGATGTCAAAAAGCAACACACAAATTGGCCAGCAACATGATGCACCTTCTTCTTCTCTTGCGGTTTTTCTAGGGTACGAACACCTACAAATGATGCATCAAATATGTGCATAAAACCCATTAAATAGGCCAAACATACCACTCTCAATTGGCCACGGTGATTCGGTGAATGTCAAAAGGCAAAACTCAAATCGGTCAGCAACATGATGCACCTAGTTTCTTCTATTGCGATTTTTCTAGGGTTTGAACAACCAAATAAGTATGAACACCTAACAATGACTCTTAAAAGAGGTGCACTATACCCATTCAATGTGCCAAACATACAACTCAATCGGCCATGACAATGGCCAATTGATGATGGTATCTCCAGGTGTTTGTGTTTTCGTACTTTCGTCAGAGCCTTCTCTCAGACTTACAAATTACACTGCTAATCAACTCAGACACACAAACAAATTGCCCTACCCAAATGAATCATGGCACGTTTAATGACAGTATTTCCAGGTGTTCGTATTGAGTACGTTTTCGTGCTTCCGTCTTAATTTTTTTTTCAGAATTACCAATGACATTCATTGCTAATCAGCTCAGAGACACAAACAAATTACTCTTGAAATACAAGTAATGCGTTAAATATTCTCATTGTCCCCTTCTCTTGGTCATTCATTCGGTGACCAAGGAAATCAGGGTCACTTATTGAGATCCATTTTTTTTAATAAATCAAAGAGTAAGTGATCATGAATTCCTTGATCATCGGGTGACCGAGGAACATTTCCGACAAACACAAATTGTTGGGATGAAGAAAGATAACTAAATTCATGAGAACCAATAAAATTAGTTTGAGAAATTTGTTTTCTTTTGATGAATAGCGGAGAGATCTTTTAACAATCCAGTACAAATCGAACTCATGATCAAGTCCGTAGGCTTACATATACAGAGAACAAAGAAATGACAAAACAGCATACTTCAAGGGCCATTTTACTCGTCTACTGGAAAATACGCGGCCGAGAAAAGAAAGAGCCAACCAGGGATCTTCGCATACGAAACTGAATCTCGGTTCGGCCACATAAGGTTGTTAGATGGACAAGGACGATCATGGCGGCACACCTACCGTCCACGAGTCGTATTTTTCGATCATGGTTAAACTGCATCTCATATAGGGCTTAAAAAATTACACTTCATAGGCACAAAAGGGCACTCTGTTAGAGAAAGCAGAAAGTAAGAGCTATCAGTAATGCAAACCTTTTACATATTGTCGTGCAATGCACATAGGCATACATCTTGTAACTATGTCGGTGGTTCGTTGATTTGTTTTGAACTATCTCAAATCCTAATTATCCGTCGGATTTTAGATGATTCATGTAGATAGATAATCATCAGATCTACTTATCTTACTCAAATTTGCTAAATGTGTAAAACAATCCCAAAAAAAGATCACTCTGCAACTGCTTATTTTGCATATGTGAGAGAGGGAGAAAGAGAGGTACATGAATGGATTTGGTGGCCAAAGATTCTATCATTGCCATGCTTGGTTTTGTCCTACACGGCCATATAGTCCACCTCGTCTGAGCTTTCATCATAAATTACATAACCAACATCTTGAGCATCCTCGTTGCCACTACCATGATCGCTATTGTAACTGCTCTCAGAAAAACTCACAAACATTGAACCATCAGATAAAGGACTGCTCATCTGCGATGCCGATGGCAGACTGATATCACTATATGGCTCACTGTCAAACATTGGGTCCATGTCGGGGTAACTGCAAAACCATTTGGAACCAGAGACAACTATGATAAGCCAATTTTCAAAGACCTATTTGTTAACTATATATGTACTGTTAGTTACTGTTAGTTAAGTTGGTTAAGATTCTGTGGTGTAAGATTGTGACAAGTGTCAATAGCTTAAGAGTCTTATGTTAGCTTAATAACTAAGCAATATAGTTAGATATATACACAATGTAATCTGTGTTAGAATGGAATGTGAAAGATAGTAAATACATTTCTTCTTCCTCTCTGTGTACATGCTTTTCTCCTTCTCTGTTTACATGGTATCTTTCGCCTGAAAAGCTTCGGCTTGAAGGTTTCTCGATCTTGTTCTTCTGCTTCCGCTCATCATTCTGCATCACCGATCTGGTTTCTATTCTTTTCGGGATCTTGGTTCTTCTCTGTGTCTCCGGCTGGGTGCATTGTTTTCTTTGCACACCAAGTGTTTGTTCGAATTCCCCTGAGAGATTTTTCATCTGGGTTTTTCTTTCTTCTTCGTCTGCGATGGTGACTTCGACTCAACTACAGATTCTTCAATCTCCTATCACCTCTCTTATCTCCACGATTTCTTCTTCTGTGACTGTTAAACTCGATGATTCCAATTATCTCACTTGGAATTTTCAGATTGAATTGTTGCTTGAAGGCCATGGCCTTATGGGTTTTGTGGATGGCTCTCATCCGTGTCCTGCTCGATTTACTATGCCTGTTTCTGAAGGTTCATTTCCTCCTTCAAGTGATGTTTCCTCTTCGACTGAAAGTGATGACTTCAAGATCTGGAAAATGCACGATCGGGCATTGATGCAATTACTTACAGCTACTCTATCTCCTTCAGCAGTCTCTTGTGCAATTGGTAGTTCTAGTGCTCGTGACTTATGGCAGCGTCTTAAAGACCAATTTTCCATTGTCACTCGAGCTACGATTTTTCAGATGAGATCTGAATTACAAAACATCAAGAAAGGTACTGATTCGATTTCGATCTATTTGCAACGTATTAAAGAAGCTCGTGATTATCTGTTTGCTGCTGGGGTTCAGTTTGATGATGATGACATTGTGATTTTGACTTTGAATGGTCTTTCCTCTGAATATAATACTTTGAGATCAATTGTTCGAGGTCGTGAGAATGTTATCTCTATGAAAGATCTCCGGTCTCAGTTACTTGCTGAGGAAGCCATGGTTGAGAACATTCCGATTACACCTTTCTTGTCTGCCATGGTTGCTCGGAATAATGGCACTAGTTCCAAAGCTGAGGATCCTTCGACTAATGCATCTTATGGTGGTTCTTCTCAGTCTCCATTATATTCTTCTGTTCCTTCTGGGTTTAAGCCATCCTATAGTAAGAACAAATACAAAGGGAAATTTCAGTATCATCCTCATTCTCGGTTTGGGAGCTCCAAGTCCACTTATGGCCATTATAATGTGAGTTCTGCTCCTGGTATTCTTGGTGCTTCTCCACCACAGCAACAGGATTTTTCGAGCACTTCTTGTCAAATTTGTGGCAAGTTTGGACATCTTGCTCTTACTTGCATATTTAGGAATGTTGACAATACAGTTTCTGAGGGCTGTCAAATATGTGGGAAGAAGAATCACATTGCAAAATTCTGTCATTTCAGGAACTCTAATTCTTCTTCTCCAGTTCCGACTGCAATGCATGTTTCTCCATCACAACATCATCAGTCCAGTGATTCTCTTCAACAAACTTGGCTCACTGACTCTGGAGCATCTTCCCATATGACAGCTGATTTGAGTAATCTGTCCTTGGCATCTTCATACCCTGCCAATGAAATGATTCAGACTGCGAGTGGGGCAGGTTTATCCATATCTCATATTGGTTCCTCCACTCTTCCTACTTTCTTAAAACCCTTACAACTCAAGTCTGTTCTTTGTGTTCCTGGTCTATCTCAGAACCTTTTATCTGTGCATAAACTGTGCTTGGATAATCATTGTAGGCTAATATATGATGCTTCCTGTTTTTGGATCCAGGACAAAGTCACAGGGAGGATTCTCTTTCAAGGCAAATGCAGTAATGGATTGTATCCCATACCACTTCCAGCACGCGTTCGATCTATTTCTTCTCAACCTCAAGCTACCTATCTTGGCTGTCAAGTATCTTCTAGTCTCTGGCATAGTAGATTAGGTCACCCATCTAATTCTGTGATCTCGTTAATGTTGAAGAAGTGTAATCTGTCTGTTTTACGTGATTCCGAGTCTGTGATGTGTCATACTTGTCTGGAAGGCAAATTCTGTAAATTGCCCTTTGTTAAGTCTGTGTCAAAGTCTCAGCATCCCTTTGAAGTAATTCACAGTGATGTATGGGGTCCTTCTCCTTGTACTTCCATAGATGGTTTTAGGTACTATGTGACATTCATTGATGAATGTACTAGACATTGTTGGTTGTTTCCCCTTCTTAATAAAAGTGATGTTTTCTCCACGTTTGTTGGTTTTTCCAATTTTGTTTTGAATCATTTCTCCACATCTATTAAATCATTACAGAGTAATGGTGGAGGGGAATATCTTAGTAAGTCATTTCAAAATTTTCTGTTGGACAAAGGCATCAAACATCAACTGTCCTGCCCTTACACACCCGAGCAAAATGGGTTAGCTGAAAGGAAGCACAGGCATATCATTGAAACAGCTATAACACATTTGCAAACAGCTTCTTTACCTTCATTTTTCTGGTCTTTTGCAGTCCAAACTGCTGTCTACCTTATAAATCGCATGCCCTCCTCCACTCTTTATCACAAATCTCCTTTTGAATTGTTGTTTCATGAGATTCCTGATGTTAATCACCTTCGAATCTTTGGTTGTTCAGTCTTTCCTTTACTCAAACCATATAATAGTACAAAGTTACAACCCAAGACAATCAAATGCATTTTTCTCGGATATGCTTCCAACTACAAAGGGTTCATTTGCTATGATCTTGTCCATACCAGGTTTTATATTTCCAGATATGTTATTTTTTATGAGTTCGACTTTCCTTATCCCACCTTGTCTGTTCCCTGTCCTGCATCCATTAAATCCCCATATACATCTGTGAACTCATCTCCATTTATATTTGTTAATGGTAATAGTCATATTGTGTCCCTTCCCACCTCTCGGTCACCTCCTATGCCTGAGACCATGTCATCCCCATCTTCAACTCGACATAGTGGTTCTTTGCATTCCTTACAATTCATTACTGCATCCCCAGGACAACAAGTCTCTGCTTCCTTCCCTGTGGCTCCTGAGGTTCCCACTGAGTCCTGCTCTGAGATGGTCACTGCACCTCATACTGAGACTTCTCATGCTACTGGTGTTGCTATCCAATCTGAATTTCAACCTGACAGATTGCAACCTCTTCTTCCCATTCCCCCTATGAACACTCATTCTATGCAGACAAGGGCAAAAAGTGGTATTTCGAAGAAGAAGGCCTTTCTTTCTGTAGTTCATGATGCTGCATCTGCTGATTTGTCTCAAATGGAACCTGCCACCTACAAGTCTGCTCTCAAGTCCCCTTTATGGCTATCTGCTATGAATGAAGAGTTGGCTGCTCTTCAAACACAACATACTTGGTCTTTGGTCCCATTACCTCATAACAAGAATCTGGTAGGTTGCAAGTGGGTCTTCAAGATTAAGAAACATGCGGATGGTTCTATTTCTCGGTACAAAGCAAGGCTTGTTGCTAAAGGTTTCAACCAAGAAGAGGGTATTGACTATGGCGAAACATTTAGCCCTGTTGTCAAGCCTATAACTGTGAGGTTGGTCTTAGCTCTGGCAGCGCACTTTGGGTGGTCTTTGCGTCAACTCGATGTGAAGAATGCCTTTCTTCATGGCATTCTTAATGAGGAGGTGTATATGTCTCAACCACCAGGATTCAGTGACCCCCACAATCCTACTCATGTCTGTCGATTGCATAAGTCTTTGTATGGCTTGAAACAGGCCCCGAGAGCATGGAATGAGAGATTCACTGCTTTTCTTCCTTCTCTGGGGTTTCTTTCCACATATTCTGATCCGTCTTTGTTTGTCAAGCATGATGGGCATTCTGTGGTTATTCTTCTTCTTTATGTTGACGATATTATACTCACAGGCAGTGATTCTGTTCTTTTTGATGCAGTCATTCATACTTTGACCAAGGAATTTGATATTAAAGATCTTGGCCCTCTTCACTACTTCCTTGGGATTCAAATTAAACAGAATGCTTGTGGAATGTTTCTGTCTCAGTCTAAATATGTGTCAGATTTGCTGGCTAAAGCTGACATGGTTCATTCTAGACCATGCTCACACCTTGCTTACCTTACAACAGGTTATTGAAAGATGATGGACATCCCTTTAATAATCCTGCTCTTTATCGTAACATTGTGGGTGCCCTCCAATACCTCACTTTCACCAGGCCGGATATCTCCTTCTCGGTTCATCAGGTTTGTCAGTTCATGCACTGCCCTATGGACTCTCATTTTGCTGTTGTGAAGCGAATTCTGAGATATTTAAAAGGTACTGCAGAGTTTGGTATTCAGTTTAGCACAGGAGACTTGACACTTCGTGCATTTAGTGATGTTGATTGGGCTGGGGACCCTAATGACAGGCGATCTACTACTGGTCTAGTTGTGTTTCTCGGATCAAATCCCATTTCTTGGTCGTCTAAGAAACAAAATACAGTTTCTCGTTCCTCTACTGAAGCTGAATATCGAGTACTCTCCAGTACTTCTGCAGAAATTGATTGGATTAAACAGATTCTTCACTTCCTCAAAGTTGATACTTCTTCTCCAACAACTCTCTACTGTGACAATCTGTCTGCGATATCTCACCTGTAATGCATCAGCGGACCAAACATATTGAGGTCGATGTCCACTTTGTTCGTGAAAGGGTAGCCAAGCAGCTTCTGCAAGTCCACTTTGTTTCCTCCAATGAACAGTTTGCTGATATTCTTACGAAGGGATTGTCTACTCCTTTATATCAAACACACTGCTACAATCTCCGACTTGGCAAGCCCCCATCTGAGATTGAGGGAGGATGTTAACTATATATGTACTGTTAGTTACTGTTAGTTAAGTTGGTTAAGATTCTGTGGTGTAAGATTGTGACAAGTGTCAATAGCTTAAGAGTCTTATGTTAGCTTAATAACTAAGCAATATAGTTAGATATATACACAATGTAATCTGTGTTAGAATGGAATGTGAAAGATAGTAAATACATTTCTTCTTCCTCTCTGTGTACATGCTTTTCTCCTTCTCTGTTTACACTATTCATTCTAAATTTGGAAAAAGAAAATTAAAACAGAAGAACAGAAAGTTGAAGTTCCATTGAAATACAACAGTTGAAGAGTAAGCAAACCTTCCTTCTGGTGGAAGCTCAGCCAGCAAACAGAGATTAGGCCTTTCTTCTAACACCTGCTTCAAGGGAATGGTGCTGCGACAAAATAGAACCACCAGTCGGGTAATCCAAAAACAGAACCACCAGTCGGGTAATCATTGTGGACTGTGGAGAACACTCTATCAAAATGACAATCACATCTTCCGCAGGTCAAGATCAGGCCGCCAGTTCTAGACGTCTAAGACGGTGGAGACACAAGAATTGGCACATAGGGCGGCGGAGCCGCCGATCTAGGGAACAACTTATCTCTTACATTGAGTTTTAGAATATGGTTACTATGAATGGCGTATTCTGTTACATCTTACGTGTTTAGAAATGGTAGCTATCATGAGTGAGACTTTGTTGATCCGGAATACATGTTTAATACTCTTAATTACTATGTAAAAGTATTTAAATAAATACTAATATATTTATGGTCGATTTGTCCTTGATGAGTTGTGGTTGTAATACAGTCGTTAAAAATAAATATGTAGCATTGTATGCTCATTTGCTCCAACAATACAGCAACCTGTAACAAGACGAAAAAAGACACGCAAATTGTCACCAAATTAAGTATGGCATTTTACTTTAAAATGACAGATTGTTATAGTAGGTAGAGCGTTATCTTCAACTCACTACATTTCGGATTTAAATTGTCTTCTTCTTTTCAGTATAAAAAGAGTTTTACTTTTTTTATATTTTTTATTGATGAGGTTACCATAAGAGGAAACCATGACTGTAACTTTTGCGATAAATATATTGTTTGTCGCTAAGTTACTATATTGAGCTTTTTTGGGGCTCGAAAGAGTGGACTGTCGTGACAAAATCACCAGCTAGTCCCTTTTTTGACGAACAAAAGAAAAGGAAAACCAACAAAAGCAACAAACTACAACACAACAACAACAAGGCCATGCTAAAAAAAAATAATATAGGAATGCTGTAAACAACAACAACAATCCAACCTAACAACCAATACCAAAGGGAGAGCAACTACATAGAGATTATCCATTCTTGAAAAATAGGCATATTCGCAATAGAGAGCGGAGTCTACATAGAACATAGCCGCAAGTGTATAGAGCCAACAATGGTTTTAAAGACAATAATGAAGTGGAGGTGTTCATTTCTAAATTTACAGTTATTCCTTTTCTTCCAAATAGCTAGTATAGACAACAACTTAGAAGCACAACTTCTTAATAGTAACATCCAACGACTTACTCGTTCAATTATTAGCATCCCAAGTGATAAACTCATGCGAAACCAAAAGTGAGATCAAAGAAGAGGTTAAAATCCTTTTAAATCATATTTGTGGCTTTTATGTTTTTTTTTTTTAATCAAGAAGCATATTTTGACATTAGTTCAACGGAATCCCAATATTTAATAAATTAATAGCGTGCAATTCTTGACCAAAAAATAGCATGCAATTAGAATACTAATTTTATTTGATTTCGATCCTATAAACTATAAAGCATCGCTACGAGGAGTAAAAATATTAAAACACAGGTGCGGACAATAAGGCATCTTCAGTACAGTTTACAAGAATCTAATTGTATTCAGAAAATTTCTCAGATATGTCGTTGACTCGTTGTTATAATAATGTTCTTAAGTAACAATATTACTGTATAAACTCGAATTATTAGCATAACATGATTATATTTATATAATACCAAAGACTATTAATAATTATTTTGCTATTAATAGTATAATGTGACAATTGCTATAGTATTAATGTTATTTGAGAACACTAACTACATTAACAATATTATCTCACAGCATTTTAACTATTTTTTCGGGGTGTAGTCAAATTATGATTTGGGAGATTTTAATTATTTAAATAAATTTAGGGTTCTTCAAACTGGATTTCAAGTGACCTCTAAAATTTAAACTGTATTCAATCAAGATTAAAATCCTTAAAAATTCAGGTGTATTCAATTAAGATTTAAAAAAAGTTTATACATTATAGATGTATTCAATTAGAAATTAATTTTTAAAAAGTTGAGGAAATTGGAGAGATGTCATAGTGTATTTGAGGGGAATTGGAGAATTTCTCAATTTTCATGGAATGATTAAAATACACTATGAAATCTTTTTAATCAACTCGAATTACTCAACATTTGTGAATTCTTTAAAATCAATTTCTAACAGAATGCACCTAAGATTTCTAAGGATTTTAATAAATTATCTTAAAATATTGATTGAGTACACTTTAAATTTCAGAGAATCACTTAAAATTCTGATTGTATATCCTAAATTAATTAAAAAAATTAAAAAAAATTAAAATCTCTCAAAATTCATTGAATACACCTTCGTTATTCTATGAAGTCAAATGGCCATGTAACTGGTTTGTTTTAAAGGTACGTGGGACTATATTATATAATGAAATATGTTAAAAGCATAACAAATAATTATTGCTGTGACAACATTTTTCAATTTTTAATTTTTTTTTTTAAGGGGGACAACTGGTGGCAAGTCATAATTATCTATTATTTTCAGGCCCTTAGGGGCTACAAAATTTCACTCTATCCGTAGTCACAGTCAAGCAGATTTACCAGCTCAGAACATCAAACACAGAACCTCTCATATTTATTTATTTATTAGGAAATCACAGTCTATGCCCTTGCTATGGGGCCACTTGTGGTTTCAAATTTTAATGTTTGCTATCCATTGGTTCTTGCTCCATGCGTAAAGGAAATGAACCAAATAAAAAATGAAAAGGGCCTCCCAAAGTTCAAGCCAATTGCTTCAATAATTTACAAAACTTGATAAACCGCGTTGTAATTATTTATGTTTGTTTTCTATACATTCGACAAAAATTAAAAGCTGCACCACTTAACAACGTAATTATATTTTAATACGACCATGCGCTTATTTATTCATACTTGATCCCTAAGTTAGAAAGACGATTCATTCTTTTTGTGAGAATTTCGAGGATCTTCAAATCGTGTTCATTTATTGTAAATTGTGTGGTCAGTTTTCGTTGTGTATTGTTTATATTTAAATTTAAATAAAAATATTTAAAATAATTTCTGACCGCACGATGTACGATGAATAGACACGATCGGAAATCCTCACAAAATTATTTTGTTGTTTGTTTGTTTTTTTTTCCTTAAGAAAACTAATAAACGAAAGGAAATAAGCATCTTCATCCTTAGAAACGAATGAGATTCTATACGAGAAGAAAACAAACACCAAAAAGAGATACTAATCTTTCACTTCTCGTTTGACACACGTCATATATTAAAATAAAGCTTAATGTATTTCTCCGTAATTAATGTATATGTGGTAATTACTATTGCAATTTCTCTCTTCTTTTATTGATGTGACATCATTCTACTATATAAACGTTATAATTGGAACGGTACTCATTTTATCATCATCTGAAGGTATCTTTAGAAAAGTTCATTGCTTTAAAAACCGTTTAGTCATCCAAATGAATAAATATAATTATTGAAAGGCCATCATGAGGATGATATTAATTACCATATTCCAGCTTGTTTGGATTTTCTTTTAAAATAATTAAAAGCGCTTTTGGTGAAAATATTTTTGGAACCAATCTTTAGTAAAGATGCAAGTAAATCTTGAAAAATCACTTAAAATGCTTTCTTTTGGTGAAAATATTTTTAGAACCAATCTTTAGTAAAAATGTAAGTAAATCTTGAAAAATCACTTAAAATGCGTTTCGGAAGAAGCACATAACTGGTGCTTCTTCCAGAAAGCACCTTAAGTGCTTTTGGAACCTAAAAACATTTTCTCTAAAAGTGCTTTTAGTTATTTTAAAAGCACATTCAAACGAGTAATTTGTCTCTTTGTTTTATACCTATACACGATAGATAAATGGTCTTTAAATCAAATTATTTTTCTTAAAAATAAACTTTACATGATAAAAAATGTATAGTTAAATAATGTGACGTTAAACAGGAAAAATAACTTTTCTATTTACTTGAAATGAATAATATTATCTGTTTGACATGACTTTAATTGCATAATGAATTTAGATGATTATTCTCTATCTACCATAATAATAACAAATAAAAAAGAGCATTTAGCAGGTGGTCCTCTACCATAGTGGTGCAGAGGAGTGAAACACTTGCATGACGGTATGGGTTCAAACTCCGTTAGTGACAAATCTAATTTCTAACTTAACGACAATATCACTCAACTCAAAAAAAAGAAAAAAAGAAAAAAAGAAGAGCATTTAGCAGCAATAATCTCTCCTCAGATAATGGTTGCACTTTTGATCCCACTTTTAAAAGAAGTTATTTGGTCAAAGGTAATAGAATCTTTATTATCTAGTTGTATATCAGCGCTCATTTTTTATGGACAGAGGTAGATAAAATACAAAATCTGTATTACAAGTAAAAAAAAAAAAAGAATAGAGTAGATAAATAAAAATTCATGCTGCCATTCGCCCTAATCCTACAGCTAAGAAGACTGAAAAGATGTCAATTAAGGAGCACTTAACAGATTTTTTAACAGAAATGTGACGGAAATAACATATTGATTGATTTTTAATTTCAGGGTTTGATCCCACTTTTAAAAGAAGTTATTTGGTCAAAGGTAATAGAATCTTTATTATCTAGTTGTATATCAGCGCTCATTTTTTATGGACAGAGGTAGATAAAATACAAAATCTGTATTACAAGTAATAAAAAAAAGAATAGAGTAGATAAATAAAAATTCATGCTGCCATTCGCCCTAATCCTACAGCTAAGAAGACTGAAAAGATGTCAATTAAGGGGCACTTAACAGATTTTTTAACAGAAATGTGACGGAAATAACATATTGATTGATTTTTAATTTCAGGGATCATCCTGATAATGAGGGTTAATTTCAGAGATCATTTATGATAAAAATCCTTTTTTTATTTACAAATGATTTGGTAGATACTTCTTTTACATCTTCTTAATTCACTCAAAAAAGACACAGTATGGGAGGAATAATACATCCTCTACACAATCCTACAAACACATATCTCTCTCTCGCGCCTCCGTTCTCTCCCTATCAGATTAAAATAAGCCACAATAGGTTTCCCAGCACCACCTATTATATAATATTATTTTTATATTATTTTATTTACAAATGATTAGATAGATACTTCTTTTACATCATCTTAATGCACTCAACTATATTACTATAGTGCTAGTTAGTAGCCCAAAAGCGAAGACAACTATCCCTAGAATAAAATAATTATAGAATCAAATAATTGTTGTACTAAGTACTTTTGTCAATTTTCCTATTCATTGAGTTTTAATTAAATAATTTATAGATGCAAATTTATAATTCAAATGTGAAGAGAACATATACTATAGTATAGTTAGATAAATAACTAAACATGTTACACAGGGTATAAAGTATAATTAGTTTGTAATACAAGTAAATACAAATAAAAAACATGGAGGTAGATTAATTACAAAATCTATGATATAGGAAGATAAGCAATTGATTTAAAATAGATTATTAAAAAACATTTGATACAAGTAAATAGAATATAATTAAGTTGTAATAGAATATAATTAATTTGTAATACAGGTATAAAAAATATAGAGTAGTTAAAAAAAATTCATGCTGCCATTTGACCTAATCCTATTAAAAAACCGTACGTATATGGTATCTACATGCCATTTATCCAAGGGAATCCTCATTTTTGAGTAAAAATGGAGGCTAGTTGTAGGGTTCACTCAATGTCGAACTTTAATAATCCAAACCGTTGTAAAAATCAATTTAATCTGAAATCATTTGCCCATTTAATTATTACGATGAAATTTAATTGTTTCTTGTAAAACAAAATGTTCAACAATTTCTTTGAATTCAATTAGATGTCTCATATATTCCGATCTGGCTAATATTTTGCAGGAATGATTGTTGAGGTCAAACTTGAAAAATAGACGTTTCGAATCGTTGAAATTCAAAGTGGTGTGGGCCCTACAACTAATTCCCAATTTTTTTTCAAAAAAATAGAGATCCATTCCCTTAAAGTCCTCCACACTTTCTATGATCATATGTACGTTATTTATGATTAATTAGATACAATTTAAAATTGGCTAGGCACAACAAATCATTTAGAATCTATGTAACTTTCCTGTGTATTCTTCTAAATATGACTAATTCATGAGTTAATGCTGGATCATATTTCATCGAACCAATTGGAAATTATTTTCTGGTATTTATTTCCACAAAAAATATAAACTATATAAGTACCATATGTTATACATTCAGTTTTAAGTATAGTCTCCCTAATGAAGTTTTATGTTCGCCAAACGTTTTTCTAAATTTGAAACAACCACCAACCCTAAATAAAGGAAAAGGACAGGACTGCCTTCAATTCCATGTATCACTCAGGATGATAGCCTTCCTCCTAGCAGGAATCTCTTGGGAAGTCCTTCCCTGTCCTCTTCTCTCTCCCTCTCTCTCTCTCACTCTCTCTGTCTCTCCTCATATTTTCACTACTTCTACTTCCTCCACGCAGCAAACCACAATTTTCCCCACGATCATCATGTCTTCTCATTCCACTCAACTTTTTCTCTCTGCACGGTTGCACCTCCTCCAAGTTCCAACTCTTCGACCCACCTCATCCTTCTCTGCCTTTAATCAACCTAAATATTTACCAGGTGAGTTCCCAATGTTTATTTACCTTTTCATTTTAACATAATCTATTTTATTATTTTTATGTTTCTCTCCCGCCCACACTTCTTTGCTTTCTATTTTGCCGACACAGACAAAAATGATAGAAAATACTTCCAGATGTTTTCTATTTTCCACCCTTTTTCTCAGTCATATGATCACTTTTACCTTGTTTTCTTTTAAATTCACAACTGGGTTTTATTTAAACTCCTTCAAGATTGTCGATCTTTGGTTGTTCCGATCGATCTTGTTTTCTCCTCGTTTTCTTTTCATTTTTTTTCCCATTTTCTTGCATGTGTTTGGTTCCCTAGAAAATTCAAGAAAAAACTTGTTCACCATTCTTTGTTCTATGGAACATCAAAAGGGTTTGCATGCAGATGAAGATCTTCTCAATTCCGACATCTTTCTAGTTTTGATAGTCATGTTTTATCACAAAAAGCTTCGGTGATATTAGTCATGAACTTCTCACATATATTTATTTTGTTGTATTTTCAATGTTGGACTCTGTTCTTGAATACGATTTCTCTTTTGAGATAGCTCAGTGCTTTCTTCTTCCTCTCCTTTTCTGCGTTTTCTTTTTCTTGAACTTCCATGGCGTGAGGTTCTGTCTTGGATTCTCCTTAGTATTTGTTAAACTTCGTGTATTTCACCATGCAAGCAACTGCTACATAGTCTGCAACTGTTTCTTTTTGCATTAGATCTTTGTCTTTATCCAATTCACGTTTCATACATACAATTTTTTTGCCTCTTGAGGCCAGTAAAACTTATTTCACCACGCATTCCACCACCTTTCCTCACAGGTGTTTGGCTATTTGGCGCTAATGACAAAATAGTTTTTCGCTCGAAATGCAGTGCGGTTTCCAAACCCCGCACTCAAGGTAATTATGCTACAGTATTCTTTTACTTTATTTTTTTCTTTCCCTTTTTTTTACTTTTTTACCTTTTTACTCTTGTTGTTTAATTAGTAAATATGTGCATACATTTTTATAGGAAATTGTTATTAGTACTCCAAAAATCTCATTTTACACTCCAAACTTTCTATTTTAGGAAAGAAAAATACATTTATGAGAAGTGTAGAATAAGATTTTTGGAGTGCTAATAACACTTCCTTTTTTTATACATCATTATCTATGTACGATCAGAATATGCAGACGTGTTACAAAATGGTCTGCCAGTGATAAAGTGGACTGAGATTGTGGAGGATGACATCGAAGGAGATGAAGCTGCTGAGGTACAAATAAATACATGTCCACTTTCAATAATATTTTAGGATTAATCTCAGTTTATTACCTTCAAGTTTCATGATTTTTAACATTTAGTACATAAAGTTTTTTCCGTCCCAAAATCACACTTAAAGTGTCCAAAATCCTTTCACAAAACAAAAAGGAAAAATCAGAAAATAGAAAAAAAGCATGAAGTTGAAAGAAATGTAAAATATTGAGTTAATCTCAATTTAGTACTCTCAAATTTCTTTCAACTTCATGCTTTTTTTCTATTTTGTGATTTTTCCTTTTTGTTTTGTGAAAGGATTTTGGACAAATTAATAAGATCAAGCAACACGTGGAGACTGTCAAATCGATGTTGGAGTCGATGGAGGACGGAGAGATTACGATTTCGGCGTACGACACCGCTTGGGTAGCGTTAGTGGAGGATATGGAAGGCAGTGGCTTGCCTCAGTTCCCATCCAGCCTCCAGTGGATTGCCAACAACCAACTCCCAGATGGTTCTTGGGGAGATAGTGTGATCTTCACTGCTCATGATCGCATCCTCAACACAATAGCTTGCGTTGTCGCACTCAAATCATGGAGCCTTCATCCCGACAAGTGCGAAAAAGGTAACTGCTAACCAGTCAGTATTTCAATATATACAGCGGTAACGACTCGTTTGAAATCTTATCCGGTCATTTTTGGGTCATAATGATGTCTGCCAAAGTGTTACCCAAAATGAAAGTTAGCGTTTAGTTATTTAACTGTGACTGTACTTTGTTTTTGGCCGGTATACGCTTAGGAATGACATATTTCAAGGAGAACATAAGCAAGCTTGGCAACGAGAATGCCGAACACATGCCAATCGGGTTCGAAGTTGCTTTTCCCTCGATTCTCGAATTGGCTAGGAGTTTAAACCTGGACGTGCCTGATGATTGTCCTGTGTTGCATGAGATTTACGCCATGAGAGATCTAAAGCTCACAAGGTATATGTATACACGTCTCATACTTTTTTGGAATTTTAATGTTTGTTTTTCTGTGAGAGTTAAAAAGCAACCTTATCCACGGTGGATATATTATAATTTGGTCTGTTGGGGGTGTGCGAACTCTTTTACATGTACGTAATTATTAAGGGCAGTGATATCCACACACACATTTAAATGAATCAATTACTAAATAGAATTAAATGTAGTAATTAACAAACCACAGCAAGTCGTCCAGTGGTAAGGGTGTGGACTGTGGCTTTCCAATAAACAAAAAAATATGGGAGGTCGCGAGTTTGATACTCTGAGCTGGTGAGTCTGCTTGATTATGACTATGGGTAGGGTGAAATTCCCCATAATATCTATGGACCAGAAAAGATGAATAACCGTGACATGCCACCAGTTGTCCGCCTTTATAGAAAAAGAAAATGCAGTAATTAACATATGTGAAGAAAATATAAAGAGGTATGTGATCCATTATTAAATACTGGGTGTGCGCATGTGTGGTGGATAGGATACCGAGGGAAATAATGCACAAAGTACCCACAACACTTCTCCACAGCGTGGAAGGAATGGCAGGCTTGGACTGGGAAAAGCTTCTAAAACTGCAGTCCCAAGATGGCTCTTTCTTGTTCTCTCCAGCCTCCACCGCCTATGCACTCATGCAAACCAAAAATCCAAACTGCATGAATTATTTATCCAAAGCTGTTCACAAGTTCACGGGCGGAGGTAAGCGTCAGTATATAGGGTTCTTTAGAAAAATGCTGTTGAAACTCCTATTTTCCAAATAAAAACCCACCTAATATTAAACATTTAAATAAACACACAAATTTCAAATAGAATACCATGTAGACAAATATGTAACCAATTATCATCATATATTTACAATTTATGCCACAAAACCCTAATTATGATTAGCAATTAACCCCATATGAAAATTTTACCTTTCTTGTATAATAAATATTAGGAACATATATATATATATATATATATATATTAATTTAGCCATGTTCATAAACAATTATGGGGACATTTTTCGTATGGAAAAAAAAATCCTTTGTACAATCAGTTATTTTGCATCAAATAATATTGTTTGATAAAAACAACAAAGAACCAATTAATATTATTTTATGTTGTAAGTAAATTATTTCTCCTAGATTATTACATACATTAGGCATTTTTTATTTGTTATTATATATGCGTGTTAAAAATAATTTATCTATAATTATATGTAAAATATAATTAAATTAATTTTGAATCAAATAGCATTTATTTTGTAGGTAAATTAAAATAGTAGTTCCATTATTTTGGTAAAGTTAAACAGTGCCTAAATTAATTCGTAAAAATTAAACCATGACAAATTATCTCTATTAAAATAAAACAATAGATGTTCGACAAAAATAATAAAAATAAAATAGTAGATACATTATTTTCTTATAAGATTGAACAATAAGTAAATTATATTGTAGGTACATTATGTTTGTAATAAAAAAAAAAAGAAATTGAAATTCATAAACAAAAAGCAGTAGATATATTATTTTTTAATCAAATTTCCTTTATTTGTAGGTGAAATATTTTCATGCATTATTATATATATTGGGCACATTTTACTACTAATATATATGTGTGCAATAATTTACCTATATTATTATATAAAATATAGATAAATTTATTTTGAATCAAATAACATTTTTTATTTTATAGGTAAATTATTTTACATGTATCATTACATACACAGGGCAAATTTATTACTAATACACATTTCCAAATAATTTACCTATATTTTTTTAAATATACGTAAATTGTTTTATAGTGCTCTTTCTGATTTTCATTTGGTAACAAAATGACAAGATTAAATTAAAATTATCTAATTTATGCAAATTTGAAAAACAATACATTATTAGTTTTTTTTTTTGCCTTAACATACAATTTGTTATGATATATTAATATGCAATGATTTTAAATTAATGCATTTTTTTCCATTAATCTCTCCCTTCATATCTGCATAGAATTAAATGTCTACATTAAAACTGTAATTAGGGGTATTTTAAGCATCTGAAAAATGCAAAATGTATAAAGGCAAACAAAATTAATGAATTTGCTTATGTGGAGCCTAATCATTGGGTTTTATTTAGATAAAAAGACAATATCGGATTTTATGTAAAAAAACTTGAATTACATGAGCTAAAGTCATATTTTTGTATTATCGAAATATCTGTTTAATTATTTTAACTGCATGCATGCCATTTGTCCAAACTTCTCCGACCAAAGTTCGCCTCTCGAGCCGAATATTACCCCTAGTTTACCTTCTTCTACTTCTTTTTTCAGTACCTAATGTGTATCCAGTTGACTTGTTCGAACATACATGGGTTGTGGATCGTCTGCAGCGCTTGGGAATCTCGAGATATTTCGAGCCACAACTTATGGAATGTGTTAATTACGTAAGCAGGTATGCTCAACAACTCACATTGACTATCATATTGTCGCGTAGCGTAAATGAAATATCTTCTGTTAAATATAGATACTGGACTGAGAAAGGAATTTGTTGGGCAAGAAACTCGGAGGTTCAGGATATTGATGACACAGCCATGGCATTCAGACTACTCAGGTTGCATGGCCACCAAGTGTCTCCTGGTAAGTTTTGTTACGACATATGTAGTAATTTTACTGTAACAATCTGCATGCATTGGTAAAAGGGTGCATGGCCACCAAGTGTCTCCTGGTAAGTTTTGTTACGACATATGTAATAATTTTACTGTAACAATCTGCATGCATTGGTAAAAGTGAATGTTTTGACTTTCGTTGGTTTATTTAAAAAAATCTAATTAACTAACCTAATTTGGTAACGAGGACAGATGTGTTTGAGCATTTCAAGAAGGGCAATAAGTTCATATGCTTTGCTGGGCAAAGCACACAAGCTGTGACTGGAATGTACAACTTGTTTAGGGCTAGTCAGGTACTGTTCCCAGGAGAGACGATCCTTGAGGAAGCTAAGGACTTTTCAACAAAATTTCTGAGCGAAAAAAAAGCTTCTAATGAGCTGTTGGACAAATGGATCATCACGAAGGACTTGCCCGGGGAGGTTTGAAACGTCAATTTTCCCAAAATTAATTTTCCGTTATGGTAATATTGTCATGTGGTGTATGCTACAAACTTACTCGTTATAATACATTAAACTTTTTACCGATGTTATACTTTAGTTACATTACCGACAGAAGATATTAAACATATTGTCTATTCATATCATAATATAAAATTTGTAACTTCACGGGATGTGAAACTTTCTCTAAGAATTGCGAAGGAGTATTTTATATATATATATATATACACACACACACATATATTAGAACAATAAGGCCATTAACAGTTGTGTTTTGTCTTTCATTAAGTTTTATACGTACCATTATCGATCTTTCCAAAAATAACAAGAATATTGTAAAGAGAAGGGTTCAGAGAAAAGTTGACATAATACTCTAGTAACTTCAAGTTTGTCTACTCATATACCAAAGATAGTAACGTCAGGTTGCGATCAAACCGTCATACTCAAAACTGTCTTTAGAGATTGCGAAAGAGTGTATGTCAATAGTATAAAGCGATTAACAACTGCATGCGATTTGTCTTTTTATTAAGATTTGTACGTATTTATATTGAACTCTCCAAGAATAAATAAGAATATTTTAAAGATAAAGGGCAAATAAAACAGGTTGGGTACGCACTAGATGTTCCATGGTATGCGAGCTTACCTCGACTGGAGACCAGATTCTACATCCAACAGTACGGTGGCCGCGATGACGTCTGGATTGGCAAGACTCTCTACAGGTATTTTTATTTGCATTTGTTATTTTTCCCATATTTAAATTCCAATAATGAGAAATCTCTCAAAATATGACTTTTTATGAATTATATGTCATCTCACAAAACGTCAATTCCGGTACCCACATTATAAAACATTGTGCTGAAAACATAAGATGTTAGAGAGTACTCTATATAAAGTCTCCTTAGTATTTCTCTTCCAATCATTTGTCATATTATTTAATTCATCAAATATTTTTTAATAATTCTGAACTTGGAATCTAACGACTTGTTTGGTTAGGATGCCTTATGTGAGCAATAACTTGTATCTCGAGCTGGCAAAACTGGATTACAACAATTGCCAATCACTGCACCTGATCGAATGGGACAACATTCAAAAGTATTAACCAACAAAACCTAATCTATTATATTTATGAATAGCAAATTATAATTACTTGTTAGAACTTGATTTTTTACATGTACACGGTATTAAATTACTGCTTATGCAGGTGGTACGCAGAATGTAAACTTGAAAACTATGGATTGAGCAGAAGAAGCCTCCTCATGGCTTATTTTGTAGCGGCAGCGAGTATTTTCGAGCCGGAAAGAGCCAAGGAGCGACTTGCATGGGCTAAAACGGCTTCATTAATTGAGACAATTGGGTCTCATTTCAAGGAAGGAACTTCTCAAAGGAAGGCCTTTGTACATGAATTCAAAACTAGGTACGTAAATGTTATACGATTGTTGTTTGGTCTCTTGGTGTCTTATTCATTGGCAAGACACATTTGTGCCAATCCACAAGTAGGGTTCGTTTTGCTAGGGTACCCTACCAAGGGCTACAGTTATACGTTATTTGTATGTAAAGGCAAATCTAATTTTACTAGATTATTGTGTCATACACGCACCAAATATTCAACTCAAAAGTGGGAGTGTCCCAAGATTTGGATCTAGGGTAATAACGCACACCCATCCATATGACCAATTATTACCTTCTGCATTACATGATGGAAGCTACTGATGCCTATTAGAGCATTTCCAAAGAAGATGTCAAAATGTCCAAATCAACAATAACGGTAACAAAAGATGTACAACATTAATGTTTTTCAACCGAGAAGCCAAATCTGATGTGTCATGACATGGAATGACATCTCTCTCCCTTGCTACCAAATTTGACAACACTTTCAGATTTTTTTAATTAATTATTAAATACTTTTTATTAGTTTAAAGCATTATCCTTTTGTTTCTTTCATTCCCAATGCAAAGAAAATACATATGAATTTTTATTTTATGTTTAAAATTTGGCATATAATTGTTGGAGAGCAAAACTTTAAAAAATGTCAAAGTGTCACGTAAGCCTTCAAATTTAAATTTTAGGTTTAAAATTTGATATCTTCTTTAGAGATAAATAGCAATTGGGTATCTTGACTATTTTGGGTACTGAATATCTATCCCTAAGCTATTTTGCATATTAAATTGTTATTTGTTGAGAAGAAGGAATGATTACTTACATGGAAGGATGACCCTTGTATTTTCCGTCGTTGTGGAAGAGTTTTAGGCATTTTGGACGAGGCATAGTTACATGTGGCTTGTGTTAACAGGAAGGTGAATACCAACAAGAAAGGGCAGGGACTCGTTGAGACCTTGCTGGCAACCCTACACCGCCTTTCGTTTGACGCCATGGTGGCGCATGGCCAAGACATCAGCCACCCTCTACGCCAAGCTGTGAGTGCAAAACACCCACTTTTTTAGGCTTTGTTTGGCTGCCAAATCTCTATGTGCATTACCCAACTATAGAAACTAAACATTTCTACTGATCCCTAAACCCCGAAGAAAATTCTATTCTAATTCTTGTCTAAGATTATTTTTTGAATAAAACCTTATCTAAGATTAAAAACTAATTCTAATCCTTGGCATTTAATTGTAATTTTTTAATATTAAATAGGTTGTAATAATTATTGTGTTTTTTTTGTTTGTAGGTTATATATTGATTCCTATAAATAATACAAATGTTATTTATCATTGATAGTTATTATTAAGTTCCCATAATAAGAAGGAGACTATTATCAGCACTTCAAAGATCTTATTTTACACTCCCCAAAAGTTTTTAATTATAGAAAGTTTAGAGTGCAAAATGAGATTTCTAGAGTGCCAATAACAATTTCCAATAAGAAAAGTCATATATTATCATATAGTTTTCATTGTGTGTGAATTTCTCCATATATATGTATATGCATATTACGTACATATGTATGTTTAGATAATATAGTTACGTACTGATATATTTGTACCCATACATTCGTACCAAAAGTTATGTATAAGGTACCTAAAGTTATGTACCTATGAGTTTCTGTATAAGGTACCTAAATTTCTCCATATTCTTATCAAAACTTACGAACGATATTTCTGTACCTATAAATAAAATAAGGTACCGAATATTATGTATAAATTGAATTTGTTTTGTTTTTGAATTTTTTTAATAGTGATAATTTGAATTTGAATAAATTTTTATCTATTAATATGATTAGAGCACAAAATAAAAAACATAATTATGGATAGGTAAAGAATTTCGAATGGTAAGTTTATAAATAATAAATGTGCTATAAATATGGTAAGTTTTAAAAATAGGGACTTATATTAGATTTTGAAAACCATTCAGGTTAAAATCTAAAAACAATCTTATTAAAGCCTTAAAATCTAAAAGCCCCAAGTCTAAAACTTTAATTTGATTTGTTTTTTCTTTTGTATTTTCAATTAATCAAAATACAGTGGGAAAAGTGGCTTCTAAAGTGGCAAGAGCAAGGAGACATGCACCAAGACGAAGCTGAGCTGCTGGTGGAAACAATAAATCAAACCGCCGGTCTTTTGCTTTCAAACGGGCTGCTGTTGTCCATTCCAGAGCATGAGCAACTTTTCAAGATCACCAACACAGTTTGCAACAAACTTCGCAGCTACCAAAACCAAAACCACAAGGTCAGAAATTTAAACCTATTTCTGCATTAGGGTTAACTCTTTTCCCCACGGTTTATGTTATCAGGCCGTTTTGATTTTTTTTTTTCGATTTAATGTTTCTCAGGTGAATGAGAACGGCGGCTACATCAAAGCAACTCAGGAAATCGAATTGGAGATGCAGCAGCTTGTTCAAATGGTGCTGCAAAAGCCTTTGGATGGTGCCATTGAATCTTCGATCAAGCAAACCTTTTTCGCGGTTGCAAGGAGCTTTTACTACTCTGCGTACTCGGACCCTGGAACAATCAATAGCCACCTTGCTAAAGTACTCTTCGAGAGAGTAGACTGATCGTTGTGTATAAGATTAGGCCACAGAGCAATGCCTCTTTTGGTCATTGCAATTGTACTCAGTTTAACCTGAAAAAGGAAGTAAAAATTAGTGATTGCGCATGTTCTTTGTTTTTCTGTGGTATCTGATAATTTATTCTCAATAAAAAACCAAAGAAGGTGAAGTAAGAAAAAAAAAATAGTGTTCTCTTTCACGATAAAACTTTAAACACTGTTTTAGGGTTTTATGGTGAAAAACACACTTCAAACGCAGCAATTGAACAATCCTTAGGCTCGACTATTATTACACCCCACATTATTTACACTTGATAGGTGAGAGATTTGTTATAGAATTTGATTCTGATTCTTGAAGTCTTACTAACATTAACAGTTGTCACGGGAGTTACCCTAGTTAAGCAAAAAAGGTATTCGACCTAATTCAACTGTCCAAGAATTATTTGCATTATGCGATTAAAATGAGAAGCAAAATAATGCATCATTGAGCCAGATCAATAATTACAAATTATAGAATAAATATATAAATAAAAAAGGACAGAAACACAAAACACAAAAGGAAATGGACATATCGAATGAGTGAAACATCGTTGTCTGTCCCGCAAACCCCTGTGGCAAACCAAATGAAAAATATCATAAGAAAATAAGTTCTACTTTCAACCAAATAAAAGGTAAAAGCAACCATGATTAGTGAGTAAACAAACTGTTAATTACGAGCTTAACTTGCAGATTAATACCAAAGCAAAAGTAGTCAAGACAAACAGTCTCACACTCTCCAGGACAACGTCAACTCAAATCAAATCCAAACACGGAAAAAGAACTGAAGCATTGTTTGCTAATTTTTCGAAAACTCCAATCTCAACGAGGATGATATATACGGTGGTTTGCACAAATGTGGTTACTGGACAAATAGGTTTTTTTAGGGTGTTTGAAATCTTTCAAACCTGTTGGTTTAATGGTTTCCTCCTACGTGTAAGCATATTAACAATGGCAGACAATATTTTCGTACAAATCCCATTTTAAAGTTCCTGGATTGGTCTTCACCCTAAGGTGGAAATTCACCGAATCTCACATCTCACATCTTAAGATCCATTATCAAACGAGGTAATGTACGTACGACTGTTGTAGATATACATGTAGAGCAAATTCTTTCCTACATGGCACATTATTATCTCAGTAACTAATCACGTGATTAATAGTGCAATGCACAAGTACATATTCCCAATTCCGATTGTAGGGTAGAAAGCTCTCCTAAATGACAGTCATATCATATCACGAAGCGAGGTCCCATGAATGCAAAGGCAAGAAGGGTCTCCAAAGCAAAGCCATAAGGGATAGAGAAAGCATAGATGGTTGGCATGGTGATGTCCCTCCATGGTTGAGTTGAATCATGGAAAATGGAGTCCTAGAAAAGCACTCTTTTTTTTTTTTTTTTTTGGATCTTAGAACAAAAAAATCACTTGACGAGATAGGATGGTGGTGGTGGAGGAATCGTGGAAGTGTGATCTGATCTGAGGGCCATGACAAACAATGACAAAGGGCTAAGAGCCTTGAATGGGAAAGAAAAAAAAAAAAAAAAAAAAGAAGCATGAGAATACAAAAGCGACCCATTTCGGCAAAAGTGCTTCCACCCCAAAATTCCCCATCTTGCTTTGTGGCTTTTGATGTTTGGTTCAATTTTGAGATCGTGACGAGGGCACGTGAGGCATATTTAGCATCTCTGAAGAGAAGTCAAAATATCTAAATCAGCACTAACAGTAAAAAAAAAACTGCAATAATGTGTTCCAACTAAAAAATCAAATCTGACGTGACATGACATGAATTGACAACCCTCAACCTTGCTGCCAAAATTGACATCAACTTTAAATCTTTTTTTAATTGATTATTAAATGTATTTTTATCAATTTTATTATTATTAATGTTTTAAAACATTTATTTTAATAGTTTAATGTAATAAAATAATAGTTTAATTTGACATAGCGGATAGAGATCAAAATTTAAAAGAAATCAAAATGTCACATACATTGTCATATTTAAATTTTATGTTTAAAAGTTGACACCTTCTTTGAAGATGCGTGTGCTTCTTTGTTGTGTAAGCGGCAAACATGACATTGCCACCCACCTCCCATGATGGGTGCACTGCACATCCAGAGCCAAATATGACTATAGTAGAAACTGCATTCATCTCTTCCTTTATTACGCTCCATCGAGAGGGAGATATTCATGAGTCCAGCAGGTGGACCACATGATATGTCTATCCACGCTCTACAAAACCCCTTGCATTGAGAGTGGGACCAACATAAGGGTTGGTGGGATCTTGATAGAGAGCACTCTCTCTATTTATGGCCGGACATATGACGTGCTCCACCTACCAAACAAAAGAATTTCTCCACCATGAGGACGTAAAATGAAGATCCTATCAACTTGTTCCTACCTAGATTTCTACCACAAGCAATTTCTTTTTCTTTTTCTTTAATGAAAGTCAAATGAAGAGGGGTTTTAGGCGTTTTTGTAGGAAATATTAACCCACTTAACTTAGGCGAGGTTTCCTAAAAGGTTAAAACTTAAAAGTGCCAAATTTGACAGGTAAACAAGATTTACGGGCTACTCATTTGGACTGGATCTCAATATTTCAGCTGCAGCAGCCCACTTCACAATCATCACGATGAACTTCCTCCTAATCAAATGAAATCAATTTTCTATAAATCGGACCCAAATTTGGAGAAATTTTTATTTGAAATGAGATGCTTCAGAGGTTTTGAAACCACTAATACACGAGAAAATCCTTCGTAGGGAGGCCACATGGTCACGCTTGTGTGATCATCCAATAACAAGCTCCCATGCCTGGAACTAATGAGGCCCGATGAACCAAAATACAAGGGGTTTTGTGTGTGAGAGCAAGTTCAGACCACGCGGAATCAGCTGCCCTGCTTATGTTTTTCCCTAAATTCACATCAATATTATTTCCACAAACTCAGATTCGCAGTGATTAGAAGTGATTTTAAAACCTTTTGAACCAAACACAAAGCAAGAGACTGCGACAATACAAACTTGTAATAAATCCGCTATGTTTTCGTGTACTATTCATCTGAACCACACACTAGGATTCTCAGTTTCACAAAAAGACATAAGCACAAGGTAATGCATCATCATCATCACACTTAGCACGAATAGATTTAGTCATACTCTAATTCGTCAGGAGTAACTGGCCGTTTGAGAGGTATGACTGATTTCTTCTCCACGTCACGAGATAATGCCTTCCTCATATCTGAAACGGGCACAAACTTGTTAGAAAGGTGAGAATGAAAATATGTTGTGATAAAGAAATTATGAACATTGTGAGAACTCACCTAACCCGTCTTCCTCCCCTGAATAGTACCGTAGCACTCGTCTATAGATTACATAGCCAAGCTGTGGGAACAAATAACAGCAGAAAAAGAAACAGATAATGAGCATTACTTGTCCTGATGGAAATTGCAGAATATCCAAGTCAACTATGTCAGCTTCCCACAAAACCACACAAGCACATAGAAGCTCCAAATCATATACTTGGGAGTTCTCAAAAGGTGCACATTTGTTATATTGATATTAAAGGAATTACTTTCAAATCTGTACCACAAACAAGAATTTTTTTTTTCACGAAAAACGGAGAGTATGCTAGAAATATAGGTAACCTACTTTCCACTGATTTCAACTGGGCTGAAAATACAAAGCAAACCATCTCCACTGCTAAAGAAACATTACCTTTTCGTACATCTTTATGGCGGGTGTGTTTGATGCTCTCACAAAAAGATCAACAAAGTAACCCTTATCACTGCCAAATGAAAGTTGTTAAAGAGGTGAGGCATAAATGACAAAGACTTGAAACTCATACAACCCAGTAACACTTTGCTCTCAACCTAAAAATGGATTCACAAGACAATACAACCCGCAAAAATACTCCCAAAATTGTAGAGAATTCAATGCTCATTTTTTAAGATAGAAATTAGAATTACATGACAAAAGGAAAATGGGGTCCGAATGGTCATAGGATCACTTCACCTATCATCAACATATATCTGAGTTTGTCAAGAAAACTATTATCGGAATTTCTATTATCGCAATGAAATGATATGTGCAAGAAGAAGGCCAAGTTTCTATCATACATCTGATCGCTGAAGTTTTCAAGCAAGTTCATGAGTTTCTTGGCCAACTGCTGCCTGCGATATTCTGGAGAAACAGTTACTGCAGTTACATGACCATGCCATGACTCACCTTGCCCCTCAACCTTTCCCATAACTGCAAATAAATCAAAATCAGATAGCTATCTGTAAACCTATTAAGACTAAAAACAAGGCTTCGAAGGAAAAGAGAAAGAGAAGCAAATCATATTAGTATCAAGAAGCAAGCCAACATGGTGACCAATTGGAAATATCCACCCTCTATTCTCACATAACCTGAATGAACAAATCGGTGAGCATCTCGTACGTGTCACTAACACTCCATTTTCGAGAACAATACGTAACAGAAACTAATCCTAGACACTCGGGAAAACAATCGCTAGCATTTAATTCTTCACAAACCCGTATGCTAAGCAAAGGCCCGTTTCTTAATCTCCCCCTGCCCCAACCACAACCTTCCGCAACATATTGTCTTTAGCAGTCCAATTCCATCAATTCCATTATCCAAGCAACCAACTTTATACCAACGGGCGATACAACAAACTTAGTAAAATGTAATTTTACAAAATATGAACAAAATAGTAGCATTATATACCAAGTCAAGTGCTAATTTAAGCATAGCATAGAAGAAAAAGCTCAATCCCAAGTTCCAAACTTCTTATCCACCCTCCATTTTGTACTTACAATGGAAAACTTTCAACCCCAAATAAATGGGATTGCAAGATATCATTTGTAAATGCAAAACTACAAATATATATATTGCCATTTTCCAAGGGCAAAAGCAAATATGAGAGAGATATGGGGTGCTTACTGTAACCCATAATTCGGTGTCCAGGTGCTTCGGCAACATGAAAGTAGTCGGGCCATCT
Source organism: Pyrus communis (assembly GCF_041283825.1). NCBI lineage: Eukaryota > Viridiplantae > Streptophyta > Magnoliopsida > Rosales > Rosaceae > Pyrus > Pyrus communis. The sequence continues at coordinate 2,182,750 of NC_142567.1, forward strand.
CGCCAAATACGTCATGTAAAACGACATATTGAACTGCAAAATCACCAGATTTATTAGAAATTTGCACAACAATTTCAGGAAATTGGAGAAGAAAGTGCAAGGAAAGCGAACTGGAAGAGCAAAAGGAAAGAACTTTACAGTTTCGGTGAGGTGGTCGAGATTCACAGAGGTGAATCGAAGAAGATCATTGCAGCGGAATCTGCGTATCGTCGTCATCTCTCTTTGGAAGCTTGAATACTCGAAAGAGTTTGACCGGTGTTTCAGGACGGTTTTACCGCCTGGACAAATAAGTAATTAGACTAGAGCCTTGCTTGAGAATTGAGAATTGATATCGGGATTTCATAAGAAACACCTCAAAATTAATTTTAAATATTTTTAATTTTCTCCAATATCTTAACACAACTATTTCACCAAACAATATTGCTTGTAACAAAGTCGAATAGTTAGAGATCATATCATTTTCTTCCTATTCTTCCTTGTTTCGTAATTGACACACAATCTTTATAGTGAAAAACAATCACATAATTGTTGCTTACCTCCATACAATTCACATGTCTCAATTCTTAGATTCATAATGTTATAGCATACATACTATTTTTCTTCTTCTTTGTCATAAAATGCCAAAAGCACTCGCATTTATCAATCAACACTTACCTGAACAACAACATGCCAACAAAAAATTGACTTGAAAAAACCCCGCTGTCATATGTTTTATTATTTTGCTGATGTGATGTGCTCAAAATAAATGGTTAGATTGGCCCAAGTGTTACATTTTCATGTATAAATTGATAATGTTGGTGGCAGTGTCACTCTTCTTGTATATACCAGATAAGCAAACAAAATCTACAAAAACCCAGAAAAGCAGCTCACAAATGTAATTATATGAATGCAAGATGACTCGGCATCTTACTATATAATATCAGACTCGTGTCTATGATCCTGATGAACTCCTTACGATACCAAAAAAAAAAAATAATAATCACTCTTTTTCTTTATATACAACACAGGCCAGGAAACACTAAAACACAACCCCTAAATCCAACTGAATCGGATGTAAAACAAATTCGAATATAATTTTCTAAGGCGAAATTTCTAACCGTTAAATTGGATTAGACAAAATCATGAAATTTTTTTCCAACAGCCCAATTATATTAAATCACAAATTTGAAGCCGATTTTGACATGCAATCGGTCAATCAGGTAGGAATCGTTTCGGACTAACCTTGATGGCGTGCGTCGGAAAGCTTGAATCCGAACAAAGCTCCAAGGTTTTAGGGAGATGCTGTTGATGTGAAATCCAACATGCAAAGGTTGAAGGAGAGGAACTTTAATTTGAACGATCTGGAGCAGAGTGGCTGCTTGGTGACGACGGCCGGGCAGGATAAAATTTGGTGAATTTGGATCAGTGGCCCCTTAATATTTTCCCAGTCCCTTATCTATAAAAATTCACACTAACTACTCATACTTCCTATTGTTTACAATTTGCCACCTTCATTCATTTAAATTCACTTTTCTGTTAAACAATGACACGTGAAAAGAACGTGTGCTTTTTTCCTAGATCATTCTCGTCATTTTGTTAGAGTGCTGTTAAACTCACCCGATTATTTTATTTGGAGTGTGATATTCACATACTCATTTTTACTTTTTTCATACTTTATTAGTTTTAGACCCGTCGAATCAGATGATTTGAAGAAGATCAATGAACATAAATTAACAAGGAATATGTGAAAAGTAAAAAAAAAAAATGTGTCGATAGCACACCCCATTTATTTTCACATCCATATTATAAATTGCTTCAACTTCAAATGACCCAGTTGCAGAAACTGACGAGGATGCCCTTAAAAGTGGGTGCCAATTGTAAAACAATACAAAATTTGGATGGTTGATTTATAAAAGGATTTAGTTTATGTGTCATTCATGCAATTTTATCATTAGGTTATTTTAGACCCGAACCGAAAACCCAAATCGCGGTCCGTTAACCCGCACCACAAAATATATATCCTTTTTTTTTCGATCTATTTAATTCAGGAAAATCAAATCATCATCATCTTCCCCAAATCCGAAACCCATTCAAAACCCTAGATGAATCTGCTGAAGGCAGAAATCGCCAAGAAACGGCAGAGACTCGAAGAAGACACCGGCGGCAAGCGATTCTTCAAGCGATCCGAGATCGAGCAGAAGCAAATCCAGAAGCTTCGGGAGCAAGAGAAGCGCGAATTAGAAGCCAAAGCCCAGCGTCAAGCCGCCGCCTCCAACTCCGCCTCCGCAAGCGGCTCTTCCGCCGCTAAATCAAACTCCAATTCCGCCGCAGCCTCATCCTCCGGCACCACATCCTCCAACGCCGCTGCGTCTAAGTCGTTAACCGATGAGCAGAACATCGACAAGATGAACCTTCCGAGACAGGAGGTCGTACGCCGGCTCCGGTTCCTCAAGCAGCCCATCACTCTCTTTGGCGAGGATGATGATGCCCGGCTCGACCGGCTCAAGTACGTGCTGAAGGCCGGGTTGTTCGAGGTCGACAGTGACATGACGGAGGGGCAGACGAACGATTTCCTTCGCGATATTGCAGAGCTGAGGAAGCGGCAGAAGTCGGGGCTTGTGAGCAAGCGGCAGAAGACGGAGGTTGATGGTGGTGTGGAAGATGGCGAGGGCGGGGTCCGGGAAGACGATTTGAGCGCAGATGGGTGCTCGAGCGGCGTCGATGCTGATAAGGATTTGAAGCGAATGAAGACGAATTTCGAGGAGCTGTGTGATGAAGATAAGATATTGGTGTTCTTCAAGAAGCTGTTGAATGAATGGAACCAGGAGCTGCGTGAGATGCCGGACGCGGAGAGGAGAACTGCTAAGGGGAAGTCCATGGTTGCTACATTCAAGCAATGTGCGCGCTACTTGCATCCTCTTTTCAAGTTCTGCAGGAAGAAGGTACATTGAATATGGCTTTTGGTGTTCTCATTCGATTTCGATTATGTTGTTTTAGTTAATGATCAATCACATTGTGTTCAACTTATATACATTGTGCGAAAACGTAATCAGTTCAATGATCAATCGCATTGTGTTCAACTTATAACATTGTGCGAAAAAGAACTCGGAAATAGAAAGCCGAAACTATTCTTTTAGGTGTAAATTCCTTATATGGTTGATCTTAGAAGTTGGAATTTAAAACCCAGTTCTTTCTTATTGTATAATTCTCTTTCAAGTATTACTTGTTTGAGAATCATATCAACTTGATAAAGAGTTAGGGAAAGAATTCGAAGGAATGCTCTTCGGTGTATATTTTTCACACAAATGAGCTTAGAATTTAAAACCCTGTGCTTTTTTCTTGTTGTAGCTCCCTTTGGATTGTGTAGTTTTAGTTCACTTGATCTTTAGATGTATAATTCGACCGTCGTATTTTGATTTGTAGATCCTTCAAGATGATATTCGCATAGCATTGATGGTGGTGGTTCGGTGCTGCATGAAGCGAGACTACCTAGCTGCAATGGACCAGTACATCAAGCTGGCTATCGGGAATGCACCGTGGCCAATTGGTGTCACTATGGTTGGCATCCATGAGCGTTCAGCTCGCGAGAAGATCTACACCAACAGTGTGGCTCATATCATGAATGACGAGACAACTCGGAAATACTTGCAGTCAATCAAGAGATTGATGACCTTCTGCCAACGACGCTACCCAGCCATGCCTTCAAAAGCTGTGGAATTCAACAGCTTGGCTAATGGTAGCGACTTGCAGTCTCTGCTAGCATCGGAGGAGAGGGCGGCCGCTAGTGGAAATCAAGCCTCAGACGAAAGGCTTCTGCTAATGCCAGCTCCATAGAAGAGCTTATCATGTATAGGACGAGAATGATCTGTTTGTGTGAATTTTTTCAATGCACAATCAAACCGAAACTATGTTATGAAATTAGCTCGTAACTTTTATTCAATCGAAATCGCTAATCGATATTGATCGGGATATAACATCTTGTAGCTTTGTTCTAGAAATAAGATGTAGTTATACAAACATTGTGAATGCATTCGTTTTGTACATTTGATGTTCACAAACAAAGATCATCGATTCTTCCCAAAACCAAACGTGTCTTCAACACCATTGTTCACCTTGCTTCTCCGCATGGCGGTCGTGTCTGCATACGCCTGGAGAAACGAAAACGACAGTAACTTTAGATGTGGGTTATGCCAGTTAACTAGGGCAGCCGGCAGCGTATTAGCCCATCGCACCAAGAAGAAAACCATGAAAACAAAGAATAGAGAAAGATGTACCAACAAGTGCTAATTAGTAAGGCTGCTAAGATTGTCACTACTACTGAGTGCTAATTAGTAAGGTTGCTAAGATGTACCACCAATCACTACCACTCCAGTCAGTGTAATTGTCCATGGCTGACACATAGAAACAAGAAACTTACATATTAGATGAACCACAAAACCTTGTTTGATCTCTTCGGGTCTGTTTGAAAGTGTTTTTAGAATGACTTCTAAGTGTTTTTCAGACATCCAGAACTGCTTATGACAACATTTGTATAAAAGAACTTGGTAGAGTTTTTCCAAACAAGTGCCGACTTTTAACAAGAGCTCGTATGAGTAGAAGTACTTTCTAGAGAAGCATTTCAAAACATACCCTTAACTGGATGACCTGAAATTCAATTCCAACAGAGTCCACAAGCTAAGACGAATCCAAGGCAAACCTAACTGAACCAAACCAAACAAACCGATTCAAAACAGAAAAAACCTTATTTAGAGCAAGCAACAGGAAAATAGGGAAGACCCAGGAGCTCATCAGGATGGCTTGGTGTCCCAAACCGCGTCGTATTCAAGAGAAAGGTAGTTCGTGTAGCCATCCATGTCTTCCACAACTCCGTCTTCGTCCAAGAACTGAGACTCTTTCGGGTCAAAATTGCTGCCAAAGACGACGACATTTTCGCTACGAAATATTTGCTGGTTTCGGACAAGTTACGGAGATGAGCGGCACCGAAACTGGGTTGCAGAGATGGGTTTGTACGGAGGTGAGACGAGGTCGCGGTAGAGAATGGAGGAGGGGGAGAAGAGGGAAGAGATACTGATTAACTAGCCTAACTCACACTTGCATTGCTTTGCTTATTTGGATTACAATTTGTTCAATAACTTGGATACACAAGTGAGTCGGGAATTCAATAGCCAAATGACTACGAAAATTTGACAATGCACCGGAGAATGAGATACACTATTTCTGTGGATGGCTGGATTTGTGTGCGGTTCATAAAAATAGTGCATCACATACACGCGTAAATGTTACTTTGATGTTATCTTTAAGTATCTTGAACCCAAATCCTGATAGTTTTATCCAGAGACGCAGAGGCAATCTTGTTCTCCTGATGATGGCAGGAAACAGCGATGACAGTGTCCGTATGGCCTTCGAGTTTCTGAACCATTGTTCTCGGCTGGAGATCCCATAAGTAGACGCAGTGATCCTCCGACCCGCTCACAATGTATTTACCATTTGTCACAGAAAATGTAGATGTTATGCAAAACACCTTGTTCACATGACCTGTATAGATCTTCAGAAACTTCCCCGCCGCGTAGTTTGACAGCCTCTGCACCCAGAAACGAAAAATGGAATTCACATTTCAATTAACCAGAATTACAGAAACAGTCCTACATTAGTAGCTGATATTTAACGGGATGCACAAGTTATACACAACCACTGAGTCTCTGCTTAAATCAAGAACTAGGAACGAGATGTCAAAAAGCAACACACAAATTGGCCAGCAACATGATGCACCTTCTTCTTCTCTTGCGGTTTTTCTAGGGTACGAACAAGGAACAAGTACGAACACCTACAAATGATGCATCAAATATGTGCATAAAACCCATTAAATAGGCCAAACATACCACTCTCAATTGGCCACGGTGATTCGGTGAATGTCAAAAGGCAAAACTCAAATCGGTCAGCAACATGATGCACCTAGTTTCTTCTATTGCGATTTTTCTAGGGTTTGAACAACCAAATAAGTATGAACACCTAAAAATGACTCTTAAAAGAGGTGCACTATACCCATTCAATGTGCCAAACATAGAACTCAATCGGCCATGACAATGGCCAATTGATGATGGTATCTCCAGGTGTTCGTGTTTTCGTACTTTCGTCAGACCCTTCTCTCAGACTTACAAATTACACTGCTAATCAACTCGGACACACAAACAAATTGCCCTGCCCAAATGAATCATGGCACGTTTAATGACAGTATTTCCAGGTGTTCGTATTGAGTACGTTTTCGTGCTTCCGTCTTAATTTTTTTTCAGAATTACCAATGACATTCATTGCTAATCAGCTCAGAGACACAAACAAATTGCTACCCAATTCAAACCGCATGCCGATGAACATCAAAAATCACAACTTTCATGTACCCACAAAAGAAAAACCCCAACTTTTCAACGGCGAATCGGAACAAAAACGAAGGGAAAATGCAGATGGAATTCTTACGAGGGTGTCATTGAGAGTGGCGACGAGTATGAACTTGCCATTAGGCGAGAACTTGGCGAAGGAGACGGAGGCTGATTTATCGTCAATCAGCGTCTTCAGCAGAGTCCCCGACTCGGTGTCCCAAATCTTACAGGACCCGTCGTGGCTGGCGGAGACGACAAGCGAACCGTCGCGATTGAAGCTCACGGAGGTCAGAGGCATCGAGTGGGCCCGGATAGCGTGGAGGCACTTCCCGGTCTTGACCTCCCAAATACGCATCGTTTCGTCGAAGGAGCCGGAGACGATGAGGTGGGACTGGGGATTGAAATTGACGCAGAAGACGCGGTCGGAGTGGCCACGGAGGGTCTTGACGCACTCGCCGGACGGGGAGCGGGCATCCCAGATACGGAGGGTCCGATCGTCGGAGGCGGAGCAGATGTAGTGGGAGTCGGAAGACCAGGCAAGGTCGGAGATGCCGTCGGAGTGGCCGAAAAGGCGGCGGAAAAGGGTTAGGGCGGAGGCGGACCAGAGGATTACGGTCTTGTCGGTGGACGCCGAGGCCAGAAGGGTGCCGTCATTGGAGTATTTGACGCAGGCGATGGGGCCTTCGTGGCCGCGGAGGGTCTTGAGGTGGCGGTAGGGCCTGTAAGGCGATGCTTGGCCACTGCCACTGCTTGCCATCGCCTTCTTTGGTACCACAATTTCACCAGCCCCACAGCTGAAGACGGAGTAAGACTTTAATCTCTTCAAATCATAATCACGTGACAATCACGTGACATCTACTATTTTATTCGTATCCTTGGGTGTATTCAAAATATAAATTAGTAAAATAATACGACGTGAATTTATTCTAATTATCTACTTTATTGTACTTTACTCTACTTTTTGTTCCGATTGCACATAAAAAAATTACTCTTGAAATAGAGCTAATGTATTAAATATTCTCATTGTCCCCTTCTCTTGGTCACTCATTCGGTGACCAAGGAAATCAGGGTCACTTATTGAGATTCATTTTTTTTATAAATCAAAGAGTACGTGACCATGAATTCCTTGATCATCGGGTGACCAAGGAACATTTCCGACAAACACAAATTGTGGGGATGAAGAAAGATAACTAAATTCATGAGAACCAATAAAATTAGTTTGAGAAATTTGTTTTCTTTTGATGAATAGCGGAGAGATCTTTTAACAATCAAGTACAAAACGAACTCATGATCAAGTCCGTAGGCTTACATATACAGAGAACAAAGAAATGACAAAACAGCATACTTCAAGGGCCATTTTACTCGTCTACTGGAAAATACGCGGCCGAGAAAGGAAAGAGCCAACCAGGGACCTTCGCATACGAAACTGAATCTCGGTTCGGCCACATAAGGTTGTTTGATGGACAAGGACGATCATGGCGGCACACCTACCGTCCACGAGTCGTATTTTTCGATTATGGTTAAACTGCCTCTCATATAGGGCTTCAAAAATTACACTTCATAGGCACAAAAGGGCACTCTGTTAGAGAAAGCAGAAAGTAAGAGCTATCAGTAATGCAAACCTTTTACATATTGTCGTGCAATGCACATAGGCATACATCATGTAACTATGTCGGTGGTTCGTTGATTTGTTTTGAACTATGTCATATCCTAATTATCCGTCGGATTTTAGATGATTCATGTAGATAGATAATCATCAGATCTATTTATCTTACTCTAATTTGCTAAATGTGTAAAACAATCCCAAAAAAAGATCACTCTGCAACTGCTTATTTTGCATATGTGAGAGAGGGAGAAAGAGAGGTACATGAATGGATTTGGTGGCCAAAGATTCTATCATTGCCATGCTTGGTTTTGTCCTACACGGCCACATAGTCCACCTCGTCTGAGCTTTCATCATAAATTACATAACCAACATCTCGACCATCCTCGTTGCCACTACCATGATCGCTATTGTAACTGCTCTCAGAAAAACTCACAAACATTGAACCATCAGATAAAGGACTGCTCATCTGCGATGCCAATGGCAGACTGATATCACTATATGGCTCACTGTCAAACATTGGGTCCATGTCGGGGTAACTGCAAAAACCATTCGGAACCAGAGACAACTATGATAAGCCAATTTTCAAAGACCTATTCATTCTAAATTTGGAAAAAGAAAATTAAAACAGAAGAACAGAAAAATGAAGTTCCATTGAAATACAACAGTTGACGAGTAAGCAAACCTTCCTTCTGGTGGAAGCTCAGCCAGCAGACAGAGATTAGGCCTTTCTTCTAACACCTGCTTCAAGGGAATGGTGCTGCGACAAAATAGACCCAAAAAAAATCACTATTAAAATATCTGTGACACAATACGAACTGAAGATCAAATCCCACCGTCAGTATGGTGGCGGTTTAAAAGATGGGAAGGCTCTATTCCATTACCTTAAGGTGTGGCATCTCTGAATCCAGTCATCCTCAGATGCCAAACCTTCTCTGTTAGATATATCCTGTTTGAGGCAATAGGAAAGTAAGCATCACTCTGAGCCCTCAACTTTATATTCAAGCTTACATAAAAAGAAGATGATGATATTTTATACACCCACAAGATGTCTAAGGAACTTGAAATCCCCAGCAAGAACAGCTGTCAACAACCGAGTCGCCTCCACCTTCAAAATTACAATTTAGGTTTCAGAGAGAGAGAGAGAGAGAAAGAGAAAGAGAGGAGGGGGCACAAATGTAGAGGCACAGTATGAAGTGCTCAACTTTTTTTGTAAAAAAAACTTGATAAAAAAAAGTGTTCACCATTTTGAGATGCATGCAATCCCGTAGAATCAAGACTTCCAGCAGATTCCCACCTGTGCTGCTTCCAAGGTTCCTGAAAAATATGAAGTTTCATTAAGTCTATGATACAGAAACTTAATAAAAAGTCTCCTCTATTAAAGGTAACTGACCTTAAAAATGATCCAGTGATCGAGTAGGAAGTCGAAAAATCAACGTACTTTAATTTCTTAAATCCCTGAACAAGTACCCAGATATTAGATTTCAGTCTGACAGAACGCAGTTATTTCACCAAAAAATTGTTGTAAAATGTATTACTCCTCCCAGTCCTTTACTCAATGCGTAATAACTCATGTAGCAATTCTATCTACATATTGTTAGGAATCTACTATAACACCAAACAATATAAGACTCGAGGGTATTGTTTCTTAAAATTCCCGAGAGATACCTTAAGAAGTATACGAACTTTATAATCATGTAACTTAAACCCTCTGAGGGCCAATGATGTTAGATGAGGGCAATTGTTCACCAGATCAACACAAGTTGGTGATTTCAAACTGTCATCTCTACCTGAGATTTGTCAAACATGAGTAAGAAAATATTTTCTGAGAACATAAGGTGAGGTTCCTCATGAAGAAGTGCAATACCTGATTTTGAAGATTCAAAGAACAGACGCTCTATTGATTGACAGTTTGCACTCACTGACAGCAGTGTTTGCCTCAATTCAACGTGACTGAAGATTGCACAAAATCAAGAATCTTGTAGTGTAATCCAACAAACAAGATTGCAAAACATCAAAAACTGAACTTACAGGCCAACAATCTCCAAATCAACAAGAAATGGGCAAGCACCTAGGGCCCCAGAGAGTGACGTATTATCCATTCTTTCAATACTGTAAAGGTGCAACCTTCTTAGAAGAATCCTTACAACAAGCAAAAGAAAGTATAAGATAAACAAGTAAGTCGCCCGAACAAAATTTTCAAAGTCTTAAAATTCAAGCATACCCTGGAGCACCATTGTTCGCGCCTAAAGGGCTTAAACAGGACCTACTAAGAATCGATGACTCCTTCCCTTGTCGGGATCTCTTATCATTCCATGAAAAGTTGGATACATCTACAGAATTCCTGATGGTATAAACTAACGGTTGACAAGATCCAATTGGCGTAGTTGGGCCTGGAACTACCCCAAGCTTAAGAGACCTGAATATTCAATTACCCATAAAGGGGAAAATGTTATACAAATGAGACTATCATGTGCTAGTGCAACATCAAATTAGCGTTAAAATGAGGAAGCATAAAGTATGAAATTAGAACTGTAAACTACAGAGATTCAAAGTTTTCACTTGACACAAATGCATGAATAGACTGTTAAGACTGCAGTTTTTTTTGGGTCAAAAACTCTTACTGGAGAGATTTCCCTGCTCGGTGAATCATTGTGGAAACTACCGCATTGTTAACTTTTGGGACAACTGTTGTCAAGTCAATATTGGCGTAGCAAGAGGAATCCATGGCACACTTATTAAACATTGAACAAGTAGCAGCAGCATAGCATAGGCTTTGTGTATCAAGCATGGAAAAGACCTGCATGTCAGCATACACTCAGATAATGTTTGCATTTCCTATCTAAATTCTGACAAATAAAGTAGTTCTGGCATGCAAACAGTTGGCGCTAAGGCCATTTTTAGATGAGGGATTTGCAAGTGGAAGTGTATTTGGGCCAGATCAGTTAGAAATGAACTAGAAACATTAGATAGCGGTTTTGAAATGCATTACGTGTTCATTACCAATACATAAAGAAGGGATTTTAAAATGACTCATTTGATCCCTATTAGTGTATTGCAAGATGTATCTACTCTTTTCCAATTCCCCATCTAATATTTTGTAGTGCATTTCTAACTAATTAAGCCTAAATCCCTCATCCGAACATAACCTACAGATTGATATATCCACGGAATAAATGAGAAAAAGGGGCCTCGAGGCCAATGCAAATGATAATTTCGGTTTCGATTTGATGGGGCACACACTAATCACTAATAATCGCATATGAATTATGGAATCAAATCAATAATATCAGTGATCAGGCAATTAAACATAACCCACCAATGCAAATCAACCAAAATGCAACTATCAAATCTTCAATTTCACATGCCCCAAAACGAAAATCAACAAAACAATACAGCTTTCCTATTCAAACCGATCGCCAAAATCAACCAAATGCAACTATCAAATGCCCCAAAACGAAAATCAACAAAACAATACAGCTTTCCTATTCAAACCGATCGCCAAAATCATATCAAATTACGCAATCAACCCGCCGGATTCGCATTCAATTCAGCTCGATTTCGATTCTGCGTACCTTGATAGTAAGGTCGGGAGGAAGAACCCAGGCGAGCGAGTTGTGCTTGGAGGCGCGCTTCCTGGCGGAGCGCTTGGCCGCCTCGAGGAGGACGGAGCCCAATTGGAGGGCGCGATCGATGAGCTTGGTCTGATCGGCGTCGGAGGCCCGTGACTCGAGGAGGCGCTCGAAGGAGAGGTCGATGGCGAAGGGCGGGGAGTCGGAGAACTCGAGAAATGTGTCGAGGAGGTGGTCACGATCGATCTGGTTGAGGTTTGGGGTTCTAGGGTTTTGGGAGGGGCAGGGTCGCTTCGCCATGGATGACGGGCTGTGCCGCAGGGTATCCATAGCGGGTGGTTTATCGAAGCCGAAGTGGTTTTTTGAGGTTGGAGACACGGAGTGGGCGTGGTTTGATGACACGTGTTTGTATTTGCGTGGGTTTGGAAGGCTTTTTGCCCGGTGAGGTTATCGGAGCCCCTATATACTACATGGGTGCACATAACTGCACCAAATGCTTTTGTTCTTTTACTTTTTTCATCAATAGATTCACTCTCATCAATCATTCTAACATCAAAAAAAATTTACGTCAGATCGATTACACATTGTTACGCAAACAATTTAAAATGCATGAATGATTATTTTAAAATATTTAAAGTATTGTTTACTTATTTGAAACGGTCAAAAGTTTTGAGAAAAAAAAAAAAAAAAAGTAAGAATAAAGGAGAATTACTACTGATTTGGTATTGATGTTCTTTTATTAAAAGTAGGTATAAAAAAAATACTAAAAAGGGTGTTTGGTAACCACTTAAAGACAACTCATTTTCATAGTTTTGGTTAAAAAAAAACTGAATACGTGAAACAGCAAAAATGAGTTTATTCTCACAGCATAGCAGAAGCAGTTTTTTTTTTCAAAGTACAACAATACTAAACCAACCCTTAGATCAACTAAACATGCTTGGAGTTAAGAATTGTAGTAATTCAAATTGTGTTTGGTTATAGTGGAAATTTTGCTTCATGAAATCAAAGAACCATGCAGTCACATGTAGAACAAAGAATCATGCCATTAGTTGCCAAATTGAACAGAAAACCTTTATAATTAATACACGGAAAACGGGTGTTCAAACTAAATGAAAAATAGGTTTGCAGAGAAAAATAAATTCATAAAAAGAAAAAAAAAAGAAAAAAAAAGGGGGTATCCTTGAATATTTAGTCAATTATTTTAGGTCTCCAAAAAATATGTATATAAATTGAGTGTGGTGTCCATGGACAAAACTTTGTTGTACAAAGAACAACTTTAAATTTTTTAGTTTAACTTGAAATTTAAAAGCGAACTAGAAGCCCAAGATTAAAGGATATCACATGCCGGAAGGCCCAAAATAACTAAAGGGTGCAATATGCAACATGAGTAAACCCAACTTCACCATTATGAGACACTTTAATTCATATATTATAGAATTAAATATGTTTTAATTTGATTTTAAAACATTACTAATTTTTTTATATAACGATATTTTATCTAGATGACTAGAAATGAGCTGGCAAGTCACTCACTAGATATCAAATTCAATATAATACGTTACCAATCAACCGTAACACTAGTCGATAAGGTTGATTATATTCAACACTCACTTTCTTGCATTTGGGCATGCCACATACAAAGTTCATAACACACTCTTTTCTTTCTCAATGGATCACGAACAATGATTAAATTAAAAAAAAATAAAAAAGCTTTAAAAGTAGTGATAGCTTGTCATTCACAAGAATGTGTGTGAGGAACACGATCTAATACACCAATATTATAATACAAATAGTTGGATTTTTTTTTTTCAAATGTCCAACCACTTGTATTTTGATATTTAATATGTCATGTTCCCAGCACATTGAAAAATCTCTCGTCATTCACACCCGAGCATGTGAAATGTTATGATTAATTAGTTTTCATATTTATAGACACCAAATTTTGGTACACCTAATGAAAAAAGCATAAATCAATAATGAAAATAAAGAGAACATTGCAAGAGGAGAAAACGGGGAGTGAAAATCACTACCCTTCAATTATGTTGATATAAAACAAATGTCACATCCTGATCCGAGCTCGACTCCGCCGTAGCATGATATTGTCCATTTCGGACCCCAAACACGCCTTCACGGTTTTGTTTCTGGGAACTCACACGAGAACTTTCCAGTGTATCACCCATCCTGGGATTGCTCTCGCGCGAACTCGCTTAACTTCAGAGTTCCGATGGAACCTAAAACTAGTGAGCTCCCAAAATGCCTCGTGCTATATGGAGGTGGGCATGTACATGTAAGGCATAGAGGAACCTCTCCCTTAGACAATGTGGGATCTAACAACAAGAGAGCAACAAAAAACATAACTTGCATTTCAAGTATATGTAAAACCCCAAATAAATAAATAAATAAAACATAACTTCTATTCATTCTTCCAAGCATGCAAGATCAGTGAGAACCCAAAATCTTGCAACTGGTTATCTCTCAGCTCCAACGTTGAGGCAAGTTTGGAACATGAAAACTACATCTCCCATTGAATTCCCAAATAGCCAATTGTGCACATCCCAAAACACCTCAACTCTCATTCCATCTACCACAATTGTGTGATTGCCTCTAAATTTCCAGTTCAATCTCTTTACCTACATCAGGAAATTCGGTTTAGGTCAATAAATAATTTCATAATTCGGGTTTTCGTAAGTAAATGTTTTGGTTTTCAACTTAGGTCGATGCCTCACTTACGACCTAGTCAGGCACCAACTTCATAGCAATTATGGTTTTAGAACACGTTAATTCATTTGTAACGCATGAAATAGTGTTGATTGAATGAACACTAATTTTGAAAATGTACCTGCAACACAGTCTTATTGTCAATGTTGATCACAAGATATGGCTCATAGAGGCCGTGGGCAGTTTCACACTCGATTTTCACATCATGGGTTTTGCCCAAATCACAAAACTGTGCCTTTGCTCCATAAAAAATTTTCCCAAAAATGTGCTATCTTTACATCAGGTCGATTACACATGGTTGCGCAAAAATTTTAAAGTATATAACAATGCAATTATTTTAAAATATTTAAGGTATTGTTTACTTATTTGAAATGGTCAAAATTTTTGAATTAAAAAAAAAGTAAGAATGGTCAAAAATTTTAAATACAAAAAAGTAAGAACAAAGGATAATTAGATCAACTAAACATGCTTGGAGTTAAGAATTGTAGTAATTCAAATTGTGTATGATTATTGCGGAGCCAAAAATAATCAAGAGGTAAAATGTGAATTTTTGGATTAAAAGGACAAAAATAGTCTTGAGGCATATTGAGATTTTTACGCGCGAGCAACGAGCAATCATCCCTCGACCAAGTCAAAAGTGCCCGAAATAGGTAACAATTCAAAACTTATTTCATCCATCCTCATCAAATCCTCTTCACAAGGTAACTCCCATATCTTTCCCTTTTTATTATATTAATTAGCTAATAAATTAGGCAATTATTCTATTAATTGGCTAATTAATTAGTTAATTATTCAATTATACCCAATTAAACACAAATTAAGAACCTAGCCCACAAAGAGAGTCAAGTGGCCAGTCCTCTCTCACCTAAAGAGGCCAGCCACTCCTTAATGAAAGACCTCACATTCTCTCCAAAACTCACTTCCAATTATCTGGCTAAAATTCTCTAAATTCTCTAAACATTTTTTCCTCAAAATTATAACTTTGGCATCGAAGGTTTTTTGGCCAAAGCGCCCCCCCCCCCCAAAGTCATCGTGGGCACATGAGGCTCTTGACCTTGACCTAAGGTGTTATTTGTTTTGTAGGTGCAATTTTGTCCAAGAACTAGGAGAAAGAAATTTGCATCCACAAATTGGTACTTTCATTGAGAATTGAGTCTCACACTCGTAGAAGACTCTCGCAATCTAAGGTTTTTCTATTTTCTTGTCCATTTGTAGATTTTTCGTATGTTTTTATTATTAGAATTTTTATTTGCGAAAATTCTTTGATAAAATGTAAAAGAGAAGTACAATGGCTAGAAATTTAGAAAATTCAACAAGTGAAAATTCCAATATTCAAGAGATAAGACCGCGGCGATCCACGAGGCTAAATATGACAATAAGTGGAATGGCACCACCACGACGAGTTTCCACCACAGGAACCACCGCAATGGCCACCACAGTAGCCACCCACGATGAAGTTCATAGTGTCACCACCATGGCCTAAGTCGCGCCATCTAAGCAAACCCAAGCTGTATCACCCAAGGCTTACGGCACCAAGGTCATGGCCCAAGCCATATCATTCCACGCCCAACGCGAGCCCAACACGATGCCAAGCTGAGCCTAAGCCTCGCACTCGCGTGCATCACACGTCGAGCAGCACGCTCCCGCGATCTAGCCTGCTCCCATGGTTTCCCAAGCAGCCCAAGTCGACCCGAGATTATCTCAACCATCCGGACCAACCATCGAGCCGAAGACATTCTCACCATTTTTCTATGCGGATTTGACATTTCCTAACATAAATCTCGTGCCCGGAGTCTATCACCCTTCCACTGCTCAATGAGGCACATTTCTTCCAAGCTCTTCCAATCCGAATGACGAACAACACTTGTCCCGACAAGTCATAGAGTTGATGAGCGCCCTTGCACAACAGACGACCTTGGTGAATCAGCTCTTGCAACGCGCTGAGATCCAACGTGCCCCAGACAAGGTGTCCCTACGTAGGACGAGGGCAGACGAGGAACCTCTCTAGCAGCGTCCTAGCAAGCAGCCACTCAACCAGCCACAAACCGAGCATTCGGGCAGCGTACAATCCCGATTAGACCTTTGAGATAACGTATACTCCTGTCTCAGCGCGCAAATGAGCGTGCATTCTCAACTAGGCCCACATGTAAGTATACACTTACGGTTGGGACCACACACCGGTGATCAACATGAGCAACCTTTTAGGCAAATCGTTCATTTGCGACTAGGCTAGCAATGAGCAACTTCTATATCTCATCGAAGTAGGTAGCACGACAAACAGAGAAAAACGGTCACTTAACCCGGCTCAAGTTCAACCGACAGCTTGCAAAGAATTCCCTTGCCTACTAGGAATAGACCACATGCACTGTCGCAGTGGCATAGACAAGCCGAGAACATAAAAGAGCAGCCTAGACCAGCAAATCAAAATCAAGGACAGCCAAAAGCTCTGCTACCCCAACAAAGGCAAATCCAACAAAATGTAGAGAGACTCCTCAACGAATGATTACATGATTTCCAACGAAATGAAATGGCCGATGAAGCACTACAGCAGGATATGACCAACATGAGCAGGTCACCCTTCATGGACGAGATCGAGCAGGTAGTGCCTCCACACTAGCTTAGCATGTTACACTTCACATCTTTCAAAAGAGATAGAGATCTGGAGAATCACTTGAAGCACTACCGAAGCGCGATGGTCTTTTATCAGAACAACGATGCCCTTATATGCAAAATATTCACCACTACCCTATAAGGCGAGGGGCAAAATTGGTTTCACACCTTGCCACCATGATCTTTCCGGAATTTTGATGATATTTCCTTGGTTTTCACCAAATAATACTCATTATACCGCTCGATCAAGAAAAAGTCTGACCATTTGTTCAACATGAAGAAAAACCCAAAGGAGTTGCTTTACGACTACGTAAAGAGGTTCAAAGCAGATAAAGCAAAGATCATCGGATGGGACGACTCAATAGCAAGTACAGCATTTTAAAAAGGACTCCCAGCAGACCACCCACTGTTCGGAGAAATGATCATGAAAGAAGACTTAAATCTAGCATATTCCTTTGCCCTGGCAGATAAACATGCACTTTGGGACGAGAAATAAGCTTTAGCTGCCATAGTCTTCACCACTTCCTTGGTAGCCTTGGTATATCTGCATCATAGCAAACATATCAGTCATTTTATATTGGGTCGTATTCTTCGCAAAGGAACTTGGGCAAACAACTTTTCTAAAACCATCAACAAACTTGGTACAAGCGTCTATGTCTTCAAGCATATCTGGTTTCAAAAGCACACAGATCTCAACAACCTCCCCAGAAGCAGGCTTAGTGGATTTTTCACAGATACCCACGCGAGTAGTCTCCTCCTTCCTAACAGGTGAATTAGTCTCAGTAGCAGAGGAAGTGGGCTTTGGCGCCACTTTAGCAACAGAGTCTGCCTTAGCGCTCTTCATAATAGCAAGCATCCCCAAAGGTGAACCAAACTTAGCTCCCAACAGACGTCTTGGTACAGATTTTGGCACTGGGGGCATGACATGACCTTTACGCTGAGCAATCCTATCAGCAATCGTACTAGCCATTCTCGACATGGTAGGCGCCACATGCTCAGATCTAGCAGCCTCATTTTTCTTCTCATTGGAAGAAGTCATGTCGATCACAAGCCTCTTGGCAGCAGGCGGACCCTCATAAGCAGCGCAGGAAGTCTTCAGTTTTTCTCAACCGGCATCTCTTAAGCAGGCGGGGAATATCTATTCTTTCCACCTTCATTCATAGTAGGCTCCACGACAACGTTCAGACAAGCCAATGCATCTGCCTTGATCCTCTTTACCTTCTCTCTCAGGAGCAGCCCACCTTTCTCTTGGCAAAGAGGATTAAGCAGTCAACGTCATTCATAGTACTTAGCAGGAGAGCTCAACCCATACTGGCATTTCCCTTATTTTTCTCTCAGACCAGCAGGCAGAAAGCCTGCATGCCCAGCATTTCAGCAGCCCATAAGGCCCGCGACCTCCTTGTTTCTCTCAATCACCGACCTGGCCCGCATCAGGTCCAAGAGCCCAAAGGACATGAGTTATGCGACTCACCTAGCACCTCGCCCCAATGCCTCAATTCGCAACCTCGGCCGCACAACTGCCCTTGCCTTTAGCCAAACCAAATAGCCCAAGCAATGGTCATTGCCATAATATTTCCTCAGCCTATGCCGAGCCGACTCCTGGCCCCTGCCAGTCGACGTGCTACACTACCTTGACGACTGACCCATGACAACATTATCCAAGAAGAAGATAAGGAATTTTTTTTTTTTCTTACCTCGGTGTACCACGGAGAAGACAAAGAAAGCAACAAAAGACAATCCTTTACACGGGTAAGTATAGAAGATTGCTAGGGCCGGGAATGAATATCCTCTAGCTTTCTCTATCTTGCAGGGTAGAATAAATTGTTCTCCAAAGTTGATTTAATAATCCACTTAAGGTGGACTTAAATAGGTTTTGAGAGAAATTTATTTCTCTTTCCTAGAAGGATCTAATTTCCAATTAAAGAGAGAATTTACATCAAAATAGGAAGCAATCCTATGTTTCCTAGAGCAAGAAGATCTCTACACTTGCTGTCCTTTTCTACGAGTAACCCAACATGTGTGGGGGCACTTGTGGAGTCAAAAATAATCAAGAGGCGACACGTGGATTTTTGGATGAAAAGGACAAAAATACCCTTGTGGCATATCGGGATTCTTATGCGCGAGCAGCGGGCAATTATCCCTCAACCAAGTCAAAAGTGCCCAAAATAAGTAACAATTCAAAACTTATTTCATCCATCCTCATCAAATCCTCTCCACAAGGTAACTCCCAAATCTTTCCATTTTTATTATATTAATTAGCTAATCCATTAGGCAATTATTCTATTAATTGGCTAATTAATTAGTTAATTATTCAATTATACCCAATTAAACACAAATCAAGAACCGGGCCAAGTGCCCGGTCCTCTCTCACCCAAGATGGCCGGCCACTCCCCTATAGAAGGCCTCACATTCTCTCCAAAACTCACTTCCAATTCTCTTGTTAAAATTCTCTAAATTCTCCAAACATTTTTCCCTCAAAATTCTAACTTTGGCATCGGAGGTTCTTCAGCCAAAGCGCCCCCCCAAATTCATCGTGGGCGCGTGATGTGACATCCCACATCACCCAGGGGAGTGATCCTTATTTGTATATTCCCATCCCTACCTAGCACGAGGCCTTTTGGGAGTTCACTGGCTTCGGGTTCTGTAGGAACTTCGAAGTTAAGCGAGGAGGGGCCAGAGCAATCCCATGATGGGTGACCCACTGGGAAGTTGCTCGTGAGTTCCCAAAAACAAAACCGTGAGGGAATGGTAAGCCCAAAGCGGACAATATCGTGCTACGGTAGTGAAGCGGGCCCGGGAAGTGATCTGTCCCAGATCGGGATGTGACAATTTGGTATCAGAGTCTAACCCTGGTCGCGTGTGTGCCAACGAGGACGTCGGGCCCTTAAAGGGGTTGGATTGTGACATCCCACATCGCCCAGGGGAGTGATCCTTATTTGTATATTCTCATCTCTACCTACCACGAGGTCTTTTGGGAGCTCACTGACTTCGGGTTTTGTAGGAACTTCGAAGTTAAGTGATGAGGGGCCAGAGCAATCCCATGATGGGTGACCCACTGGGAAGTTGCTCGTGAGTTCCCAAAAACAAAACCGTGAGGGACTGGTAAGCCCAAAGCGGACAATATCGTGCTACGGTGGTGGAGCGGGCCCGGGAAGTGATCCGTCCTGGGCCGGGATGTGACACGTGAGGCTCTTGGCCTTGACCTAAGGTGTTATTTGTTTTGTAGGTGCAATTTTATCCAAGAATAAAGAGGAAGAAATTTGCATCCACAATTATAGTGCAAATTTTGCTTCATGAAATAAAAGAACCATGCAGTCACATGTAAAACAAACAATCATGCCATCAGTTGCCAAATTGAACAAAAAACCTTTATAATTAATACACAGCCTGACATACTAAATGTTATAATACAAGTGGTTTGAAATTTTGTTTTTTCAAGTGTCTAACCACTTGTATTATGACATGTAATGTGTCAATAACGAAAAATCTCTCGTCATTCACACATGAGCATATGAGATGTTATGATTAATTAGTTTTCATATTTATAGACACCGAATTTTGGTACACCTATTGAAAAATGCATAAATCAATAACGAAAATAAAAAGAACAATGCAAGAAAAGAAAACGGGAGTGAAAATCACTACCCTTGAATTATGTTGATATAAAACAAGAGAGCAACACAAAAAACTTAACTTGCATTTCAAGTATATGTAAAACCCCAAATAAATAAATAAATAAAACATAACTTCTATTCATTCTTCCAAGCATGCAAGATCAGTGAGAACCCAAAATCCTGCAACTGATTATCTCTCAACTCCTGAGAGGAGGATGACCAACTCAACACAGAAGGATCCAGAACTGGCAAACCAGTCCATAACTTCTTGCTTTCATCTGCTGCAACATTGATGCAAGTTTGGAACATGAAAACTGCATCTCCCATCGGATTCCCAAACAGCCAATTGTGCACATCCCAAAACACCTCAACTTTCATCCCATCTACCACAATTGTGTGATTGCCTCTAAACTTCCAGTTCAACCTCTTTACCTGCATCAGGAAATTTGGTTTAGGTCAATAAATATTTTCATAACTCGGGTTTTTGTGCGTAAATGTTTTATTTTCAACACAATTATGATTTTAGAACACATTTAATTTATTTGTAACATACGAAATAGTGTTGATTGACTGAACCCTAATTTTGAAAATGTACCTGCAACACAGTCTTGCTGTCAATGCTGATTACAAGATATGGCTCATGGAGGCCCCCGGCAGTTTCACACTCAATTTTCAAATCATGGATTTTGCCCAAATCACAAAACTGTGCCTTTGCTCCATAAAATTTTTTCCCAAAAATGTGCTCTCTTTTCGCTACGAATTCGGCTTTGGATTTGGATTTGAACTTGGAATTGGACTCAGCAGGGCTTTTGAAATCCTCCCTCCTCAAGTCCCCAAGAAACAGAACCATTTCTTGATCAAACATAAGAGCTAGATAAAACTTCTCCAATGGCTCAGGTCCTGAACCAAATTTGGCATTTGTTAAATCCCAAAAGATGTCGATTTTCGTAGAGTCCACCTCCAAATTCTTCAACCCTTTCCTCTTGGAGAAAATCCATGGCTTAATCTCAACTCTGCAGAGGCAATGACCGGCTGCATCATCGATTTCGATGGCGAGGCTTTGCCCCATCAGATTCTTGGTCCATGTCACAGTGATCAAACACAATCTGCTCTTTAATTTGCATTGGTAGACGCAGGATACCAAGTTCTGGGCAGTTTTTGTGGCTCTCGACGAGGAAGATGATGACGAAAAATCTGCAATTTGAACCCCATTTTCACCAAAACAAGAAGGGAAGTCCCTCATCGTAAGCATCAATCAACAAAAAGATGAAAACTTGCAGACGTATGTTATGCCAGTTCGCCAGGTAGCGTGTCTGCTCTTTTGCACCCAGTACAACCTCCCTCCCGGTAAACTAAAGCTGTTTAGAATCTCGCTTTTGTCGAGTAAACAAAGATGGCTGATTTCTTTCTGATTCTTTCGAGTTCTGCCAATAATTTGAGGTGAAAAGAAAGAATGCAGCCGGCAGAAAACTGGGTTACACAGAGAAAATGATTCCTACGCTGGTTGGCAAGAACAATTTGTCCGCCACTACAACCGAGTCTGAATGCATGCAACTTGAGGTGAAATGAAGGAATGCAGGCAGCAGAAAATTGGGTTGCGAAGAGAAAAGGACACCTACCTCAGAAAATTCAAATTTGATATGAACCTAAGCGCCCATCATTCAAATTTTCCAACTTGCAGCTTAGCTTCAGAAAGCTCCATTTTTTCCTCTGGGATTTTGCCTTTTGAGGTCCAGAAAAAGACCCAGAATTTCGATAAGAATTTGAAAAACTGAATTGATAGAGAGAGAGATGAAATCACATGGGGAGAGATTAGAGAGAGAAAAATGGAAAAAGAAAGGGGGTGCAAAAGGGTTTGGATTTTGCTGGGAAAAGGTTGGGTTTGCATAAATGACCAAAGAAAAAGGGTCTTTTTCGTTAATGGGCAATTGGGCACTGTTTTCTTTCTTTGTCCATAATTGAAAGAATCATGAATGGGACCCCTACCCTCCTCCCTTTAACTGACTTTACACATGCATTGCATTTTTGAAGGAATTCGGATCCTTGTCGGATCTATCAATCTTGTCTGTTCATCGTATATTATGCGGTCAGAAATTATTTTAAATATTTTTATTCAAAATTAAACACAAACAGTACTTGATAAAAACTGACCGCACGATGTACGATGAACATATACGATTCACGAATCTCTAGTATCCTCACCAAAATGATCCAAAGAGGATCTTGTTGGTTTTTGGAGTTGAAAATACAAACAACAAATACTCGAAACACAAACTTGACTTAGAGTAGCGTGTTCACTTCGTTGTTTTCAAGTTTGAATAACAAACACACCAACACTTAGAAATTTTCGTCAACATGGAGTTGTTAGGGGGATAAATTCAGCAATGCCTCACAACCTTATGATTTTGTTTTAGTCTATGTTCACAACTTTTAATTTGGTTACGAATCTCGTAATCTTTAAAAATGTGTCAATTTTCAATCTATCGTATGAATTATCATACTTTTTTGTTGGCTTTCTCCATTAATAGATGAAAATAACTCTTAATTTAACGAAAAAGTTAAGGGATTTGACTATAGAGGGCAAATTGGTTGTCATCTTTGTCAAGTGAGACAAAGAAAGTTTCTTTAGCAGAGATACAGCAAAATCAAAAGTTGTTTTGTTAAAGTGAAAAAAAAAAGGAAGAGACAACATAATGAGATATTTACATGCTTAACTTGATGTGATGAATTAGTTATGCCTAACATCTATCTATTCTATAATATATAAAGCCAGAGCCCCACTTTTTGGTCACGGTTTCGACAAAAAATAATAGGACGAAATTGTCCCTCAACCAAAAAAATCAAAAGGAGCCTAATATAATATATCAAATAATACATGGGTAACTTGGTAATTTGGTTATTATAAAATATAATATAAATATAAGTGGGAAGAGAGAAAAGAATAAAAAAATGGAAAGATAAGTGAAAGTTAACGGTGCCTATGTGAAGGGAAAAAAATATAATAAAAAATAAGAAAAATCATGAATATTGTGTTTAAACATTTTAAGAGGCGTGTAATGCTGATTATAAAAAAAAAAATCTTTCGGACGCGGATAATAATGTGATTAAATAAGTTGTCAAATGACTATTTTTTTTTTTAACAAACTATATTATCTACACCAAGGGAAATGAGATGGGCTTAGCCTCACAACGGGCTAGCAATAATGTGATTCAATCAGTTGTTTATTAAATATTATTTTCTTTATAAAAAAGGTATTTCACATGCAAATATTAATGTGTTTAAATTAATTGTCAAATTATTATTATTATTATTATTATTTTTTAACAAACGATATTATTTATACTAAGGGGATAGAGGTGGGCTTAGTCTCATAATGAGCTAGAAATAATATGATTCAATTAATTGTTTATTAAATATTATTTTCTCTATTCTTAATGTAAATTCTATAGAAACCGGCT
Organism: Pyrus communis; assembly: GCF_041283825.1. Taxonomy (NCBI): domain Eukaryota; kingdom Viridiplantae; phylum Streptophyta; class Magnoliopsida; order Rosales; family Rosaceae; genus Pyrus; species Pyrus communis. The sequence goes on from NC_142567.1 coordinate 2,206,679, forward strand.
TTATTATGTGAATTCAGCTGCTTTAATTGGTTTATGAGGAGTTTCTTCTGGTATAATCTAAAATTATTCACTTACTTCAAATATTTGACTTTTCTTTTGTCAATTTACGCATATAAATACATTTAAAATATGTAAGTCATGCGTAACGCACCGTGATTCAAAAAATGTCTTTTCACGCTCGTGAATGCGTGCATAAAGGCTAGTTATATATAAAGAGAGAAGAAAAGGTGAATGGTGTTTTGGTGTCACCAAGCTTCAACAAAAATTAGTTGGACAAAAATGCCCCCAAAATAAAAAACTTCAAAGGCATCCCAAAATAATGTATCAAATAATGCAGGGGCATTTTAGTCATTTTAATAGTAGTTTTTTTTTAATAATAATTTGTGTGTGTGTGTGTGTGTGTTTTTTTTTTTTTTTTTTTATAGTTAGTAACTCACAATAGGTTAGCAATAATGTGATTCAATTTCTCTATTTTTAAACATGTTCAAAAAGTTTTAAGAGGGGTGTAATGTCGGTTATAAAAAAAGGTCATTCGCATGCGGATAATAATGTGATTAAATTAGTTGTCAAATGATTGTTTTTTTTTTACATGTTCAAAACATCTTACGAGGCGTGTAATGCCTGTTATAAAAAGGTCATTCGCACGCAAATAATAATGTGATTAAATTAGTTGTCAAATGATTGTTTTTTTTTTTTAACAAATGATATTATCTACACTAAGGGGGAGTGGCATGGGCTTAACCTTACAATGAGATAGCAATAATGTGATTCAATCAGTTGTTTATTAAATATTATTTTCTCTATTTTAAACACATTCAAAACATCTGAAAAAGCGTGTAATGCCGATTATAAAAAAATCTTTCGCACACGAATAATAATGAGATTAAATTAGTTGTCAAATGATTTTTTTTAACAAACGATATTATCTACACTAAGGGAGAGGGGGTGGGCTTAGTCTCACAATGAACTAGCAATAATGTGATTTAATCAGTTGTTTATTAAATATTATTTTCTTTATTTTTAAACATGTTCAAAACATCTTAAGAGACGTGTAATGCCGGTTATAAAAAAAAGGTCTTTCGCACGCGGATAATAATGTGATTAAATTAGTTGTCAAATGATTGTTTTTTTTTTTTCTTCAAATAAACGAGGTGGAATGGGTGGGCTTAGTCTCACAATTGGCTAGTAGTAATATGATTCAATCAATTGTTTATTAAATGCCTGTTATAAAAAAAGTGTTTCGCACGTAGATAATAATGTGATTAAATTAGTTGTCAAATGAATTTTTTTTTTTTTTTTAACAAACGATATTATCTACCCTAAGTGGGAGGGTGTGTGCTTAGCCTCACAATAGGCTAGCAATAATGTGAATCAATCAATTATTTATTAAATATTATTTTCTCTATTCTTAATGCAAATTCTATAAAGACCGATTTTATTATATGAATTCAGCTGTTTTAATTGGTTTACGAGGGGTTTCTTCTAACATGATCTAAGATTATTCATTTACAGACATAGATCCTCTCCGGATCTAATTGTTTTAATCCTAGGGATCCATCAATCCGGACCATTGAAATTTAATCCAATGACTAAAGTTATTATAACTTTTAAAGTGGGCTCTTGTTTGTGTTCATTAGATTAAATTTCAAAGGTCCGGATTGATGAATCCTTAGGATTAGGACAATTGGATCTGGAGAGGATCCATGTCCTTCATTTACTTCAAATATTTAACTTTTATTTTGTCAATTTACGCATACAAATACATTTAAAACGTGTAAGTCGTGCTTAGCATACCGTGATTCAAAAAATGTCTTCTGCACGCGCGTGACCACGTTCATGAAGGCTAGTTTTAATTATTTGGTTTCAATTTGTTCTCACCATCAATGATTTCAAATAGTAAAAAGCATAACCATAGGCTATTTTATTCTAGTTTTACAATTTATTCTTATTTCCCGTTGTGTGCACAATTCTTTATGTATCTTGAGTATGGATCTAGGTGTCAACAACAATATGAGCTCGTTTGAAAGTGCTTCTAAGATAACTTAAAGAGTTTTTAGATAAAATGTTTTTGGTTTCAAAAGCACTTGAATTGTTTTTCCAGAATCACTTATGTATTTTACTTAAGAATTGGTTCTAAAAACATTTTCACAAAAAAACACTTTCAGTTATTTTAAAAGTACTTCCAAACGAATCCTACATCTCTACATTTTTGTAGCACTTTTCATATATCTCGTCATAGTATGCTACGTACCAATCTCTCCATAATTTAGTGTTTCATAAGAATACCGGATGCCGACTTACGAGCGCTATGGGGGAGGAAAATGAAGGGTCTATTAGTTGTCATAGGAGTCCAAGCCTTCCCTATTGCGGTGCCAAAACTGCCTATTTTAATTTAGGAACATTAATAAAAAGAGCATGAAAATTTTAAGTTTTAATCAAAAGGATAAAAGGTGTTGTAAGTGAATAGTTCCAGGAATGATTTTTTGGAGTAAAAATGCCATTTTTTGTAAAAATAAACAGTATCGAAAGTGTTTCGTTAAAACTCTATTTTAATTTAGACCCATAGTTATCATTTGCTATTTGGGTAGAAATCTAAGCCAAGGATTACACAGTCCACTCAACTCCTTCCTTTTTTTTTTTTTTTTTTTTTTTTTTTCCTCTTTTTGGTAGGCATTTTGGTTGGTAGGAAATGAAGAGGTCCATTTGATAATCATAATAATTATGGATGTTGTGGCAGTGATTAACTTGGTTTAACACAATAAATTGTAGCACCAACAGTTATGATGATTTACTCATACATTTGAGAGGCTTGACGCCCCTTCTTGAGTCATGACACATGTTCTATTAAAAGATGGGCTGATGATATGGTATGGTGTCAGTAACGCGTCACTTGACCAATAAGTTTAAAGAAATTCAGTTTCTGGTTAGTTAAAGGAGATTTCATATTCAACTCACAGTAACACGATGACGGTATTTGAATGTCGTTATCTGACATAAATATGAAAATGAAAGGGTTTGTTGATGACTTGGTGAAGGGTTTGCCCCACCTTGAACTAACTGATTGGCCTAACATAGTCTATATAAGTCTATATTAGAAGAAATTTTTTAGTGGCTAGAACAGGGCCCGTAACACCAAATGTTGTCATAATACAATTGGTCGGAAATTCTTTAAGTTTCTAACTAATTGTATTATTACATGTAGTGTTTCAGGCCTTGTTCTTGGCACCCTAAAAATCTCTCCTAAATTAGGGATGGACCTACAAAGAAGTTCGTACAAAAATGATAGACCATTCAAGCTTAACAGAAAATCATTAAGATGTTGTATGCACTCATTTTTCTATCTTACTTAAGAGAGCAGCAATTTTTATGAAAAAAGTTATCATTCTCCCTCTCTGTATCTTTCTCTCTTTCTTTCTCTGGAGCATGCGTGATGAAAGGGAATTAAGGACTTACTGTATGTAATCAAGGCAATTTAGTACCTTTTTTTTTACCTTTACTGGTACAATGAATGTGCATCCACCTTTGAGATCCCAGCTGCATGCATCCAGTTCTGATTTCTAAAGACGGGGTTTTGGATCCGAACTCGACGATTCAGGTTTGGGTTTGGAAACCCCAAGCATCGCGTCCTGTGACTAGATTGCGGTGCATATTTGTAATTTGCTGACGCAGAGTTGCGAAAGAGAGGAAGGAGAAAAAATATAAAGAAAATTAATGAAAATAACTTAAAAATTTTAAGTTTTAACAATAAGGACAAAATAAATAATAAAATAAATAATACTAGAATTTCTTTTTAGTGTAAAAATGTGATTTTTCATTAGAATGAACAGTACCATAAACTTTTCGTTAAAACTCTAAAAAATGTAACCCTATTGGCGAGAACGAGTTGGGTGACGGTAGATGTCGGCTAGGTCCAAGGTTCGAAACGTGAAACATGTAACCGAAAAAATATCCTGCAATTCCAGTTGTGTCATGACCCCAAATAGATTGTATTTTTCTTTAACCTATTGACCACATCACGATTCATGAGCATCCAAGCAAAGTTACATACACAAATCTTAGTCACCTTCGATTCAACCGGAAAATTAGGAGTACAAACCGTCAAAGAAATCCGACTGCACACTTGTGCATTCGTAAAAGTCTCCGGTGTCGTTTAAATACAGAGGTGTTGTTTCCAAATTTGCTCACATCAACATTGTTACATTAAGGCTTTAATGCTATACAGGAACGGTGAGTGTGTGTTTTGTCCATCATTGAAGTCCAAGTTGGAATGCTCGAAACTGTGTCCATCCGATGCTGTAGGAACGATGCTTGTCACGCAAGAAACATGTGATTCCAACAGTGAGCTTCCGGCTTTTAAATTCTCTGGGTTCCCCAACTTCAGATAGGTTTGATATTCGCCGGACCATAAGTTCCAACTGCACACAATTTGAGATAAACAGGTGAAAACCTATTACATAATGGTCAAGAGAAAAAGAAAGCATCGGATGTAAAAACATGCCAAGAATCCGGGTTCCTGAGCTATTTTTTGAAAACAGGGTTCATATCAACACGAATTCTTGATAGAGCAAGAAATTTCAAGGAGGAACCTAATATGATATGATATGATTTTCTTTTCATTTGAAAAAAGTACATGAAGAAAAAAAGAAAAAAAAAAAAAAGAGGTAAACAGCACAAACATCTTCCTTGTAAAAACAGCATAAACGTCAAAACCAACCAACACTTCCCCCTCAACTACCCAAACGAAAAGGGGGAAAATAAAAGAAGATTCAAACAACGGAAAGTCAAATTTATATGAAAGAAAAGCATAGAAACCGTAGTAAGCTCCATGAAAATATGAACTCCAACAGACCATGCTGCAAAAAAGTTACAGTTCTTTGCACTGAAACCAAACTTTCATCGAAACTTGTGTATTATGAACTCCAACAGACCATGTTGAGCAGAAAGACGCACCAAAAACCACCACTCAAAGACAATGTACTTAACACTATTACTATTACATGTCCCTAATTGAAAGTACTTAAACAAATGACCAGCCACATGTATTCTGATATACCTATAAAATGTCCCTAATTGAAAGTACCGATACTTGGAATCCAATAGCTAGTACTTATACATATGACCAACTACATATATTCTGATCTTACCTATTACATGTCCGTAATTGTGAGTACCTATCTATGCCTGACATTTTGAGCTATCTAGGCTGCCTCCGTCTCATTCAACAAGTAAACAAAAATTTAAACAGATATCTACTCCTAGTTCAGTGATTGCATTTTTAATACTGAAATCCCCCCAGTTCAATTCTTCCTCATGCACGACTTATCAAATTCAAAACGCGAAGTACAAGCTCCTTCCTAAACATTTAAATTCTCTGCCATCACATGAAAATCTACACAGAACTCCAACAAGACGTGGCAAGTAGTCATCAGTTTCTATATACATTAGATCTAACAAACTCCAACAAGATGAAGGGAACGAAAACAAAGAAGCAACATTCCGAAGCTCAAAACCATCAACCACAAGAGTGACTGTTTAGAATCTGTAGATTCAACTTCTCGCAGTAGCGAACAGTGGAGTTTTGCAGGGATTGAGAACTGAGAATGCAATCACTAGCTTGGTTGATTTCCACAATTTGATATCTAATGCATTAAAAAGTTAATATCCTTAAGCACCAAAATACTAGATGCTAAACAAAACAAAGCATCCAATTCAATACTGCTCAACATCAACTAGTAACATACATGACATAATTCATGAAATAGCGAAAAAGAAGTAACATCTCAGGTAAAAGTAAACATACATGAAACTAAGTATCAGCAAATTCAATCTCTTTTTCCTTCCCCGAAAAAGGGTCGTGAGTAGGCCCAACATCCTGCCCAATATGGCGCTGAACCAGTCGCTGCAAATCCGCCAAAACCTTGTGCTCGCGCTCCGCTTTCTCCTCGTAGTTGAACATGGCCAAAGCCTGCTTATCCTCAGCACTGTAAACCTAGTTTTCCTTCCTAATACGAATGGCATTCATTCTCTGGTGCCTACTACCACTCATTACGTACTCAAGATTCTCAAACTTCTGAATCTCGTCAGCCGAAAGACCCACTTCTCCTCTCCACGGAATAAGTTTCCCCTGCTGAACATATTGTGCAATGGCATCACCTTCACCAGGCCTAAGAGCCCCACCATAACTAATATGCCCTTCAGCTCTACGCAACGGCATTGGCCCAACCACTGGTTCATTGTCCAGTGACAGCATCTTCTGAGCCTCGAAAATATGAACTCCAACAGACCATGCTGCAAAAAACTTACAGTTCTTTGCACTGAAACCAAACTTTCATGGAAACTTGTTTATACTAGAGCAGAAAGATGCACCAAAAACCACCACTCAAAGACAATGTACTTAACACTATTACTATTACATGTCCCTAATTGGAAGTACTTAAACAAATGACCAGAGACATATATTCTGATATACCTATAAAATGTCCCTAATTGAAAGTACCGATACTTGGAATCCAATAGCTAGTACTTATACATATGACCAACTACTTAGATTCAGATATTACCTATTACATGTCCGTAATTGTAAGTACCTATCTATGCCTCACATTTTGAGCTATCTAGGCTGCCTCCATCTCATTCAACAAGTAAACAAAAATTTAAACAGATATCTACTCCTAGTTCAGTGATTGCATTTTTAGTACTGAAATCCCCCCAGTTCAATTCTTCCTCATGCACGACTTATCAAATTCAAAAAGCAAAGTACAAGCTCCTTCCTAAACATTTAAATTCTCTGCCATCACACGAAAATTTATACAGAACTCCAACAAGACGTGGCAAGTAGTCATCAGTTTCTATATACATTAGATCTAACAAACTCCAACAAGATGAAGGGAACGAAAACAAAGAAGCAACATTCCGAAGCTCAAAACCATCAACCACAAGAGTGACTGTTTGGAATCTTTAGATTCAACTTCTCGCAGTAGTGAACAATGGAGTTTTGCAGGAATTGAGAACTGAGAATGCAATCACTAGCTTGGTTGATTTCCACAATTTGATATCTAATGCATTCAAAAGATAATATCTTTAAGCACCGAAATACCAGATGCTAACAAAACAAAGCGTCCAATTCAATACTGCTCAACATCAACTAGTAACATACATGACATAATTCATGAAATAGTGAAAAAGAAGTAACATCTCAGGTAAAAGTAAACATACTTGAAACTAAGTATCAGCAAATTCAATCTCTTTTTCCTTCCCTGAAAATGGGTCGTGAGTAGGCCCGACATCCTGCCCGATATGGCGCTGAACCAGTCGCTGCAAATCCACCATAACCTTGTGCTCGCGCTTCGCTTTCTCCTCGTAGTTGAACATGGCCAAAGCCCGCTTATCCTCAGCACTGTAAACCTGGTTTTCCTTCCTAATACGAATGGCATTCATTCTCTGGTGCCTACTACCACTCATTACGTACCCCAGGTTCTCAAACTTCTGAATCTCGTCAGCCGAAAGACCCACTTCTCCTCTCCGCGGAATACGCTTCCCCTGCTGAACATATTGTGCAATGGCATCACCTTCACCAGGCCTAAGAGCCCCACCATAACTAATATGCCCTTCAGCTCTAGGCAACGGCATTGGACCAACCACTGGTTCATCGTCCAGTGACAGCATCTTCTGAGCCTCGAAAATCTCCTTAAACTTCAATGCGTCCGCATTACTCTCATCCTTCATCACCTCCTCTTCCACTAAAGCAGCAGCCTTAGCATCAACCTCAGAATCCAAACCCTTCTCCTCCGAATCCGATTTCTCACTCTCCATTTCAGTTTCCAACTCTTTCTTCTTACTCCGACTGCGAGACTTTCGCTGTTTCTTCTTCTTCTTTAAATCTGAACCCTCACTTTCACTGTCTTCGCTCTCATCGGACTCGCTACTGCTACTACGCCTGCTTTTCCTCTTTCTTCTCCTTTCTCTTCTGCTCCTGCTTCTCTTACTCCTACTTTTCGACTTCTTTCTCTGTCTCCGATCCTCCTCTTCATCCGATTCATCATCGCTTTCACTCTCACTCTCCGATTCGCTATCACTATACTTCGATTTCCTACTCCTACGCTTCGAACCCGAACTCTTCTTCCTCCTCCTCGACCTCAAATCCTCCGAATCCGATTCAGATTCGGACTCAGATTTTTCCTTCTCTTTCTTCTTATCCTTCGATTCCATCTCCTCTTCCTCGCCATACCGTTCCGAAATCTCATCAGCCTTGCCCACCAATTCGAACTCATCGTTCTCAACCCTAGGCGGGCTGGGAGTCAATTCCCAAATACAAAACTTCCCTGATTTCCTCATCTTCTGCCGCTTGAGCCTTCTGTATTCCTCGAAGCTCAGCCCCTTCAGCTCCTCGTCGGACTCCTCCGCTTCCGACCGCCTCCCCCAGTCCATATTCCCTCCCCGCCCGAATTTCTTCGGCAAAGAGTCCGGCCCCCCATTAGCCCTAGGACTTCTTCTAGGGTTTGGGTAATCAGGCGTGCCCGAGCGATTTCGGTGGCGTCGGTTGTCGCGTCGGTCGTAGTCCTCATAACTGGGGCTCCGACGCTGGGCCAAAGAGTCTGGGCCTCCCCTGTTGACCCTAGGACTTCGTCTTGGTGGCGAGCCCGAAGGGTTTCGGTGGCGGCGATTGTCGTAGCTTTCGTAGCTGGGGCTGCGACGCTGGTAGCGGTTGTCGCCGGAGGAGTCGGAGTGCCGTGGGTATCGCCCGTTCTCGTGATCGGAACGCTGTCGTCTGTCGGGGACGTGGATGGTGGATGATGGCCTCCCCATCAGAGAATTTGAAGAGGGTCGGTAATGAAATTTCTGTTTCGGAAACATCTGGTACTTTGAATCTAATATTAGGAAAAAAAAAAAAAAAAAAGCTTGGGCTGGGCTTTTTTTGTAATTTTATGGGCCTTAAAAAGCCCGACTTGTGATTATTCGCCGGCCCAAACATTTCAAAAGATGGGCTCTACCCCTATATAAAAGTTGCACAGTCAAATTCCGAAACCCTAAAAACCTCTCATCGCCGCCTCCTCCGCATACGCGCAAACCTCTCGCACAGACAGTCCCATCCGAATACAGAGCGGAGGCGCAGAGAGAGAGAGAAGAGACAGACAACCATGGCCGATACCAAGGCAGTAACGATTCGTACGAGGAAGTTCATGACCAACCGCCTTCTGTCCAGAAAGCAATTCGTGAGTCTTCTATCTTCTACTAGTGTACTTTCCCTGTTTGGTCAACTAGAAAATGCAGGAAAACGAGTTAGAACATTACGCGGATGTGTATTTTTTTTTTTTTTTTTTTTTTTGCCTGTTTGGTTGATTTTACGCTGTGTTTTTGTGTTGATGCAGGTCATCGACGTTCTGCATCCTGGTCGACCCAATGTCTCAAAGGTGTGGTTTCTTTCCTCGAGCTTTCTGGTTCTTTCAATGGGGATTTGGCTCTGTTTATTTGATGTTATTGCACTAGCTAATAGGAAATGATGAAATTTTAAATCACGGGTTTTTTTTTTTCAGTGGGATTTGATTCTGTTTATTTGATGTATTTGAACTAGATCTATTTCTTTTATGGCTTTTATGTTTATGTAAGGTAGGTAGATTGCTTCTCTTTTCTTTTTTGTTTTGTTATATTGTGAAATTAAATTCATTGGAGAGATGGGAAAAGTACAATTGTAACAATGGTGCAAAGAAGTGTTGATTGAAATGGGTTTCTGTTTCTTTTTCATAATGAAGGCAGAGCTGAAGGAGAAACTTGCGAGGTTATACGAGGTTAGGGACCCAAATTCCATCTTCGTATTCAAGTTCCGCACCCATTTTGGAGGGGGGAAGTCCACTGGCTTCGGTTTGATTTATGATACCGTAGAGAATGCCAAGAAGTACGAGCCCAAGTACAGGCTGATCAGGGTAACTTTATCTTCCTATCACCCATCCCATTGTGTTACTTGCAAGTATTGTCATATAGCATATACGTGTGTTTAACCTCAATTGTTGTTCAAAATGTGCATTAAATGTATCTTTATACTTATCTGTTATTGGCGGTTTGCTGTTACTGTGTTGGATTTGGGCAAATCCAATAGGTATTGGGGTTGAAACTGGCAGAGAGAGAGAGAGAGATTAGGAGAGAGAAATATGATCTTAAAATAACAATTCTCGCATGTGAGCTTGATACAAAATCCCTGTGAGGCCATTCGTTAACTGTTGGCGGCGGTGCATCTGTCTGTTTAAGTCTGCTGATTTAGTCAGTATCAATTCCCTATCATGGTTTTTAGAATGTGTTCATACTTCATATTGTTGAGTATAATGTGTTTTACAATTCCTTTTGGTAAGTTATGATACTATGTAGTTTCACAGTTTATAGGCATCTTTCACTCAAAGAATCAGTCATTAGTTTGGCATGAAATACATATGCCTCTGAAAGGTCGTTTGTTGGACCTTATAAATTTTGAGATCTCTCCTGCTCTCTCGTTCCACACACACACATGTTTGTCTATTGCTCTCTCAAACTTGGCTACTTGTGCAGAATGGACTAGATACAAAGGTTGAAAAATCAAGGAAACAACTCAAGGAAAGGAAGAACAGAGCCAAGAAGATTCGTGGAGTTAAGAAGGTAACAATACTGTCATTGTTTTGTCCTGGTTAGTGTTAGTAAAATGTGATGGTGGTAGGGTCAGGGATAGTGTTTTTACCTTAAGCACTGGGTAGACCTTGGAAACACTGGTACTCGAACCTTGTCATTGTTTTCTACTCGAAGTTTTACCCTGAACTTTTCTTGAGTTGGTTTAACGTTTTCAAATGTTATATGTGCAGACAAAGGCCGGTGATGCTGCCAAGGCAAAGAAGAAATGAGCTTCTGCATGTTTTGGGATCGTATGTGTTCGCAGGTGCAGGAAGGTTCCGTGTCATCAGCCTTGCTGCATCTTGTTATTTCCTTTTGTTAGCGAAGCATGAAATTTTGGATGTTTTAATTTTATCAAAAACGTTATGATGTTTTAGTGAGTTTTGCGGAGTGTTACGTATGTTCTAACTAGTCATTAAGGAAATTTGAAACTTCACCCTACCATGTTTCGACTTATGAGTGACATTGAACTTTTACTCGTACAATTCTCAATTCGCATGTTTATTTACTTGGAACGCGGAAAATGGATTTGAGAAGTTAGGAATACGGGGGAGAATGAATTCGAATAGGATCAGTTGTTCCTCCTAGTCGATATAATTCTTTGTGTCCAATGTTTTCAATTTTAGCACCATAACTTGAAGTAAGTTTTGGAACTAACACTATGTTTGGGTGAAGAAATTTAAGATTACTAAGGAATTTAAAAATGACGGAAATTGAAATCACGAGATTTTATTTTCCAGAATTTGTAAATTTTCTTGTTTGGTTAACCTAAAAGAACAATGGAATTGAATACAGAATTTGTTATTTTTAAACTCTCAATCATAGAAATTGAGAAATGACATCTATTTACATGGAATTTGAACTTGGGATTTGGATGTCCCAAATTCCAAGTTTTTTTTCCATGCGGAAATTTTAAATTTCTATGCTTATAAATCCAAACAAGAGAATTGGTGCCTGTTAATTTATAAATTCTGACTTTTACCAAAATTCCATGTTTATTTCCCTCATCCAAACATAGTGTAAATGTTCGACTCTTGGAGGAAATGTTTAGTTGGGTAGCTTGATCTACTAGGTCGGTGTGCATTGGAAGTTGTACTCACGTGGATGAAGCATTGGGCCGTGTTTCTTTATGAGAGTGTCTGACCAACTAGTAGGGCATGCTTCTTTATGAGGGTGCCTAAACAGCTGCGCTGGTGTACATTAGAAGTTTACTTACGTGAGTTTGGATGGGACCAAATACAGCAGGTTTTGTTTCTTTGTGAGAGTGCATGACCAAGCTGGATAATCAAGCTGCTCTACCTGAATTTACTCATGGTTTATGACTTTCGTTGCGTTTACAATCACATATGAAATAAAAAGGTTTGTAAGTCTCACGATGCAATCCACATTCGATACAAGAACAATGATGAATTAGAATGATGGAGCAGTCAATTCTCAATTATTAACTTTTATTTTTTGACGGTTTTTTTTTTTTAGTACATCGATATTTTTATATTAAAAAAATGACGAATTCGACTAAATCACGTAATCGGCAGCTTAATTTGTTTTGATTTAAAGTAAATAAAAATGTCAGTGGTGTCACTATTTTTCTTTCCATAATCCATTCATTTATCAATTTGCTGTGTAATTAAAGGCATGACCATTTCATTGAACCACGTACCATTTTATCTTAATCTCGTAGGTTTACTTCCCATGTCCTGCCAAACAGAAAGGATTACTTACCTTAACCATGATGTGAATGTCTTTAATTCACACAAAGTTTGTCTTTATCGTTAAAATTCAAGTCTCTTTCATAAGTTTTCCTAAAAAACATAAAAAAAAAGGGAGCAAAGGACATTGGAAAGTTGTGTTCCTAACTTGACCGGAAGAGTTGTGAGTTTGTTTACGTTTGCGTCGACAGCGATTCACCAAAATCCGTTGGATCATGTCCTGTAATACGCGAGCTTCTAGGAGAGTGCGTGGGAGTGGACCAATAGACTCTGTCACCCACCAAGCAAAAGGGCAAAGCATAATTAGGAAAGTAAATAGTACCATAATTGACTTTTTAGTGTAAAAATTTGATTTTTCGTTAAAGTGAACATTATCGGGAGTTTTTCGTTAAAGTTCCTTTTTTTTTTTTTTTTTTTTTTTTTTCTAAAGAGACTAGTTGGTGACTCTATCACTACAATTCACTATTTCGGAGCCAGAAAGACTCACATAAACATTTTAGCATTCCTTGACTACCATTGCGTGAGTCACCAACGTTAAGAATCAAATTCATAACACGTTTTGTGGAATACGAACCTAAAACTGGAATGGCGTAATAGTCAATATATATGTGAGTTGTGTCGGTTACATCAAAGTTTGAAATTCATAAATTATGATACTTTAGAATTTTGTATTATTTAATGACAAAAAGGGGCTAATACCCAAAAATTTGGAATAAACTCAAGTATATTGATTGACAAATACTTCCTAACGTAATGCTTCAACTAAAAGGCCATACGAATGTAGCTTGTTTTCTTCACGATTTATATAGGGGTGGGGCTAGCCACACTACCCTTTTTATCTTTCACATATTTTTTCATTTTCGACTTTCGCATCAGTGAATCAAAAGGATAAAAAAAAACAGAAATTAACAAAAAATACATGAGAGATAAGTAGAAATATATGGATAACACCACCATTTATTTACTGGCTTTAGTACAATTGTACATAGTTCTCCGGTATGTCATGCCTCATGTTTATGTGATGGGAAAAAGATTCTCGTTAGATTCTTTTCTTGAGGATTTGAGGGATCCTGTAATCATATTCGTTTATCATATATTGTACGGTTAGAAATAATTTAAAATTTAAAATTTAAAATTAAATATAAATAGTACCTAACGAAAACTGATCGTACGATATACGATAAACGGATATGATTACGGAATGCCCCAGATCCCAGGATCCTTTTCCATGCTGATGAGCATGAACGTCCACCTTGGGAATTACGTGCATGTCTAAAAGTACTTCACAGGATTAAAAAAAATCAATCCGACAACATTTGACATAAAAAGTTAAAAATATTTACGCCTAATTGTGTTATGTTGCATGAGTATTCAATGTGTTTCTAATAAAAGCGATCTTGGGTTTTCTACGTAAACATTCTCAAATGGAAGACCTAGTTGCCTTTTTATTTTGCATGGTAGATGCATGGATGTATTTTGTTAGTTTTATTATTTGCACACTCTCTTTTCTCTCTCCCTTCCATCATTCTTTATTTAGGCTATCTCCAACTGAAGGCTGCCCAGATGACTTGTTTTAACTCTCTGGCCCTTCAAGATATTAATATTTTAATCAACAGTACATTATCATATTTGCCTTCATCTCCAATCAAGGGTCAAACGGTCATAGGGCTCGTTTTAGCCCTGTTACAAAAAACCGTTTCCAACCAAAGGTCATAGGGCCAAACATAATCTATTATTTAAAATTAAAAACTACAACAACTTAAATTTAAAAACAACAACAACTTTAAATTTTAAAACTACGACTTAAATTAAAAAACGACAAATAAATTTAAAAACTACAAATTAATGGTGTAGGAATGGTGAAAATTTTGTGAGGAATGGTGAATGAATAGTCTAGGTATTTATAGGAAAAAAAATTAGAATTTTTAAGAATTTACAAAAAAAAAAAAAAAGCATTCATGTCGGTTATATATGACAGGATTGATGTATTTTCTGGCCAGCCCTTTGGCCCTTTCAGACTCCATGGGGCCCTCTCAGATTACACGAGCCCTCTGGCCTAACACTTGGTTGGAAACGATTTTCGGACTATTTTCGACCCTCTGATCCTCTGGTTGGAGATAGCCTTATACAACTTCTAGATTGAATAAATCAAATAAAAATCAAGAGAAGAAAAGAAGAAGTGCTAAAAACATTAACGTTTAAGGCTAATAGTAACAGACTAAAATCCATTTAATCTAATTTGACCAATAGTAAGAATTCAAAAGTTACTTCAAATCTTCAATACAAAGGAGCATAACTCAAAAGAAAGATAATTAAGAGCATGTTTAGAAGTGTATTTTAAACGTTTTTAGTGAAAATATTTTTAAACTAATTCTTAGTAAAAATGTAAATGTATTTTTGAAAAACGCTTGAAGTGCTTCCTATAAGAAGCTTGTAAGAAACTTACAGAAAGCACTTTAACATTTTAAATACTTTTCGAACCAAAAACCATTTTCTGTAAATTGATACACGACATAATACTCCATGAATAACAATTGAACATCCCTCCTTTTGAACGACAAGGTTTGACTCATAAGCTACTCATGTTTTTTTTTTTTTTTTTTTGTTCTGATATTTTTAAAGATAAAAAAAAAACATTTTGACCGTGTAGATATGAATTAATTAATAGAAAAAGGTCCTATGAGAAAAGGACATAGGGCCATGTGACCAAAAAAAGAAAAATAAAAAATAAAAAAGCAATTTTCCAATTGGGATGTAATTTATGGAGGGAAAACCACAAAATCCCCCGCAAAAATAAAATTAAAAAAAAAAAAAAAAAAAAAAAGCAAGGGAAAGCTTTTCTCTTAAACCTTGCAAGCCCCAAGGCTCCCTGTCTCTATCAACAACTCCTACTCTCTCTCTCTCCTGTGTCTTTCTCTCTACCTCTTCCTCCCGTTAAACTCCTTCAATTCCTTCCCCAATTTCACAAAGCGCCATGGCTGAATCGCTGAAGCTACTGTATGACGTGCCGCGCACGTGCTCGTGAGGGAAGCATCAGAATATCTCCGGTGTCTTTGCTTGCATTGACTGGGGGCTTCGTCAACCCATTGTCGCGGTTGGTGATCTGGTCAGTCCGTACACGTTCAAAAACATCACTGATTTCATATATCTATGTATGTATATATTTTTAAATAAATATTTTCTTGAATTTTTGGTTACAGGGTAGGGTTAGTTCTTGAGAGACAAGCTTTCTAGCTGTTGGGTTTGTGTAATTAAGTTCAAAGCTGAAGTGGGTTTTCTGGGATTAGGGTGTACTGTGAGAGATGTTGAGATCTGGGAAGGTAAGGGGTGAGAGGGATAAGCAAATTGGTGTTCAGATGAAAGGGGATGAGTTGAAGCAGGGAGGTTCGGATTCCGGCGGGGAGAAAACCCGGCATTTGGTTTCGGGTGGGGCGGAGGAATCTGAGAAAGAATTGGTGGGGGAAGGTGGAGAAGATGGTGATGTGGGTGGGAATGAAAATGGTGGAGCAACTGAGAGTGGGAAGAAGAGGTGTGTTGGTAACGGTGAAGAAATTGGTGATGATAAAAAGAGAGTAAAGGAAAAAGAGGCAGATGGTGAAGTGCGAAGTTTCGGGCGGGTTTTGCAATCACGGTCAGCGGCGAATGGAGGGGGTGATAAGGAGGTGAATGATGGGGAACTGGTTGCGGAACATAGAGAAAACGATGGGACTCAGAAACAATGTAGTGAGGTTAACAACAAGGGGAGGAAGGAAATGGAGGTGGATGGTAAAGTGCAAGCTATTGGTCGGGTTCTGCGGTCACAGTCTGCGGTGAGTGGAGGGTATGATAAGGAAGTGAGTGATGGTGGTCTGGTTGATGAAGGTAGAGAAAATGACGAGTCTCATAAACAACGTAGTGAGGTAAACAATGAAGGGAGGAAGGAAATGGAGGTGGATGGTAAAGTGCAAGTTGTTGATCGGGTTCTGCAGGCACAGTCAGCGGTGAATGGAGGGCGTGATAAGGGTGTTCTGGTTGCCGGAAGTAGAGAAAGTGATGGGTCTGACAAGCAATGTAGTGAGGTAAACGATGAAGGGGCTGATCTGTTGGGCCAGAGTGAAAATGTGGGAGTAGGTGAGATTGGGAAGAAGAGGAGGTGGGGTGATAATGGCGAAGAAATTGATGATGATACTTTTGAGGAAAAAAAGGTGAAGGAAGATGAGGTGGATAGTAAAGTGCTAACTACAGTTAGGGTTCTTCGGTCACGAGTTGTGGTGAATGAGGGGTGTGATAAGGCAGGGAGTGATGGTAGAGGGAGTGACGGGTCTTGCAAGAAATCTTCCAAGGTTAATAATGAAGGGGGTGATCAGTTGGTTGAACGGTTTACGAAGAAGTTGAAAGGCAAGAGAGGGAGCCCACTCAAGGTTGAAAAGGAAGAAGGTGATGGTTCGGGTGCTGGGCTACATAAGATGAAGAATTTGAAACGCAAGCGTGGGAGACCTAAGAAGGTAGAAAAGGAAGAGAGTGATCTGTCAGTTGGTCAGTTGAGAAAGGAAGAAGGTGATGGTTCGGGTGCTGGGCTACATAAGATGAAGAATTTTAAACGCAAGCGTGGGAGACCTAAGAAGGTAGAAAAGGAAGAGAGTGATCTGTCAGTTGGTCGGTTGAGAAAGGAAGAAAGTGATGGTTCGGGTGCTGGGCTACAGAAGATGATGAATTTGAAACGTAAGCGTGGGAGACCTAAGAAGGTAGAAAGGGAAGAGAGTGATCTGTCAGTTGGTCGGTTGAGAAAGGAAGAAAGTCATGGCTTGGGTGCTGGGCTACAGAAGATGAAGAATTTTAAACGCAAGCGTGGGAGACCTAAGAAGGTAGAAAAGGAGGAGAGTGATCTGTCAGCTGGTCGGTTGAGAAAGAAGTCAAAATTGAAGCACAAGAGACCACTTAAGGTGCAGAAGACTAATGTGGCTTTCAAAGGAAAGCTTGCTAAGGAAGGCAATATGGTTTTGAGATCACATGAAAGAATCAAAGCGAATATGACAACTAATGGTTCATATCTGGAAAGGAGGATTATTGGGAAAGAGCTGGATGTGAAGGCCTTTTCTCCAGCTAAAACGGATAAAAAAGGAAATGATTTGGAGACTGAGGATAGTGAGGATGGAGAAGGAAGTAATGAATGGAAACAGAAACAGAAGGGAAATAAAGGACAGAAAAATAAGCAGAAGGGTTGGGATGGAGATAGCGCCAGAAGTAGGCAAAAACAGTTGGTGAGAGATAAGATAGTGGATCTAATTATGCGTGCAGGTTGGACCATTCAATATAGGCCTAGGAATGGCAAAGATTACAAGGATGCAGTGTACGTAACTCCAGCAGGACAGACTCACTGGTCAGTCACCAAGGCTTACACAACTCTTAAAGTGCATTGTGAAAATGGTGAAAATAATTCCAAGTTTTGTAAGCCTGGCTTCAAATTTACTTTGATACCACCAGAGGAAATCGACATGCTAGCAAGGATACAAGTCGTGAAAAGGGTGGGGAAAAAGAAAGGGAAGAAGGGTGAAATTAACAAAAAACAAAAGAAGAAAAAGGGTGGGAATACAGTGGATGGAGTTACCGAAGAGAAAAAGAAAAAGAAATTGGGTAGGCCATTCAAAGGGAAACGTTTGCTTCTTGAAAAGGATCATTCAGCACGTGCAGCATGCAAGGGAAGGCGAAGTTTATATAAGACAAAAAGTAGAAAGCGATGTGCTTTACTGGTTCGGAACTCTGAGAATGCCGATTCAGATGATGATGGCCATGTACTATATGACGGGAAAAGAACAGTACTTGCCTGGATGATTGATTTGGGAACCCTATCACTTAATTCGAAGGTGAAGTACATGAACAGGAGAAAGACACAGGTGCTTCTTGAGGGTAACATTACTAGAGATGGAATTCATTGTGGTTGCTGTGGAGATACAATCTCAATTTCAAAGTTTGTAACCCATGCCAGAAGTGATTACTCTGAGCCATTTAAACATATATATCTAGACTCAGGGTCTACCCTTTTGCAATGCCTGCTTAACTCATGGAATAAACAGGATGAATACGACCGTCGGGGATTCCATTTTGTGGGTGTTAACAGGGAAGACCCAAACGATGATACATGTGGAATCTGTGGAGATGGTGGGAACTTGATTTGTTGTGATGGCTGTCCATCAACATTCCACCAAAATTGTTTAGAGATAAAGGTACGTTTATGGTGCCAATTTATAAATTGTTCTAACTACATGGATAAAGTGCTATTTAGATTAATTTAGAGTAGGCTGAAAGCTCTTAAGACAGCTTGCTTTCTATCCAATTCGATATTTTTATCGGAATTAAGTGCTATTTCAATGTCTTTAGTATACTATGAGGGGATAATTACTTGTTTTTGCCTTCAATGCTAAAGTTTATACTTTCCGTTACGTTGCACTTATTCTACAGTAGCATTTATGGAATTAAGAATTGATTGATATGCCTAGAAACTGAAAATGTTTATGTTTCTGGTTTGTTTAAGAGCAGATGAGAACTCTATTCTTAATTTTTGCAGAAGTTCCCCTCAGGTGATTGGCATTGTGTATATTGTTCATGCAAATTTTGTGGGATGTTTGGCGGTAATATATGCGAAACCGATGGCAATGACAATGAAAATGTAGCTGCATCAGCATTAATTACCTGCCATTTGTGTGAGGAAAAATGTATTAACTCTTCCTCCTATCCTTTTTCGTCTTCCTGGGTTACGTAAATTTAGTACATTTGGCAAAATTTCATGGAAAACGTTTTCTTTTTAGATCACAAATCCTGTATTCAGGCAAAGGATGCTGTAAATGATGATGCCAATGATCCATCCTTCTGCGGCAAGAATTGTCAAGAGGTATTACATTTGTGATCCATTGCTGTAATGTTAGCTTGGATTGCAGTATTTGTGTAGGCTTTGGTGCATGCCTTCGTATTTTCATGTACTATTTATAGTAGTAAAATGATATTGTGCTGCATGCATTCGTGATCTGCATGCAACAAGGGCTAAAGGATTTGACAGTTTGTCTCTTAATGCTTCAGTTGTAGGAAGATTGCTTACACTATTTTTAAGAGATGCTTACAAAGCATTATTTAGGTATTTAGGAATTTTTAACAATGCATGCAGATTTAAATGTTCATTTATTTATAAATCTGAGTTGTTTTCAATTTTCAGTTTTAAGTTTGATGAGATATATAAATTCTTTTGATCAATTTCTCTACCCATTTTGTATTGTCAGTATGTAATTAATAATGTTTTTGTCATACCAGCTATTTGCGAGTCTTCAGATGCTTCTTGGAGTGAGGCAAGAAATCGAAGATGGATTTTCATTGACTCTGATTCACCGATCTGATACGAGCTCAATTTCTATTTGTGACACACCACAGATAGATGATTGTGATTCAAAGCTAATTGAATGCAATTCCAAGCTGGCTGTTGCATTTTTACTAATGGATGAGTGTTTTTTACCTATGGTTGACCACAGAAGTGGAGTCAATTTGATTCATAATATTCTGTATAATCGTGGGTAAGCATACTTTAATCTGCAATTTTGTGTGTGTGTGTGTGTGTGTGTCTATGTGGATGCCAAACTACTTTTGATTGGTTTGGAATAGTTTAATGTCTTTGTCTTGAAATAAGTACGATCGGTGTGCAATATGTCACTGCAAACATATAACTGATGTTCATGATATATGATATTTCGAGTTCAAGGTGGTTGCTGTTGGGATTATGTACCTAGGAAAATTTTTTGGTGCTTGACCATATGAAAATCAATTTCTGTTTCTAATCGTGTATATCTAATTTTATGTAAAGATCTCTACGTAATTTACTTTGTCCTTTTATCTTCTATGTCGCTGTACTTTTTGCATTCAAACAAGTTTGAAAGAAGCTTTCCTTCCACGTATTGCAAATTGTCTCTTCGACTTTTTGACATGTAGAAAAATAGACTTACCGTTACTTATTTTTTAATTTTCTATTATCAGGTCAAATTTTAGTAGACTGAATTATAGTGGTTTCTTGACTGCAATTCTAGAAAGAGGTGATGAGATCATATCAGCGGCATCCATCCGGTATGTTACTGCAAACATATCACATTTAATCAATGCAGAATTTCTAGTTCTTGTGGTCAAGTTATTCTGAAAAATATAGTTGACATGGACTGCAAACTAAGTCTTATTGTAGAACATTTCAGCCAAATGAACAATAAATAAAAAAGAAACATTGAGCTGTACAGGTTGGTTTTCCTTGTATCTTTTGATAGCTATGTTTTTTGTAAATGATGCCAAAACTTTTGGATGTCTCTCGGAGTCTTTCTTCCAACCATAACTTTAGTAATTAGCAGTCAGCACTGGTTTGGAATTCTAGTTTTCTTAGAATTTATTTTCTGCTCTTTTACCTCTCCCTGCAAATTTCTTAGAAGCAAAAGATCAGAATTCGAACTTTAGATTTTGTCTCGTGACACAGAATCGAGCGCAATTGCGTTCTAGGGTTCATATAGCCGACCCCACTTAGTGGGAAAAGGCTTTGTTGTTGTTGTTGTCTGTTTTTGAATTCTGATACTTTCACCTTCTCATTGCTAGAAGATTTACTGTTAAATAATGGTTGTGATCATTCTTTAAAACCCTCTCCCCTTGCTGTTTCTTTATTATTTATCCATAAACCCTCTCGTGATTGGGTTACATGTTGCTGTAATCCTAATCGAGTAGAATTGCTTTTACGAGTTTGTGTGCTTTTTGCTCTATGTTCTGACACTATGTTGCTGCTTGGTCGATCAGGATTCATGGGAACTATTTAGCAGAGATGCCATTTGTTGGGACCCGATATATGTACAGGCGTCAAGGAATGTGCCGTCGGCTTCTAACTGGAATTGAATCTGTATGTTCGTTGCTAAATAGAAATACATTGCTTTTTTTCTTGTCCTCACATTTGCTTACAAGTCAGTTTCTTCTTAAATTTGAAACTCTGTTTTTATGCGGAGATATCTTATTAAGGAAAATCATGAATTTTCATAATCTTGCAAAGAATCATAACTTTCTAGTTCTTTTGTGCCATTTTTCTGATCCATGATTAGGCTCTCAGCTCGTTGAATGTTGAAAGATTGGTTATACCTGCAATCTCGGAACTCAGAGAAACATGGACTTCTGTTTTTGGTTTTAAGCCCCTTGAAGAATCAAGCAAGCAGAGGATGAAGAGCATGAACATATTGGTTTTCCCTGGTGTAGATATCTTAGAGAAGCCAGTGTCGAAGCAGTTAACAGAAGCAAATATGATTCCCGCTGAAGGTATTTATGAAATCAGCAGAGACGAGCATGCGTGTGTTTGGCACATCTTTCTGTCAGTTGTATCTTCTTATTGTATAACTTACGCTGAATTTGCTCTTGTAGGTGTGAGGTCCATTGAACTTGAGCATCAGCAACTCGAGCAAGAGGTTTTATGTGATACTAATGACAAACGTTTGGTTGCGTCTGGAATTGAAGCATCTGCACCCTGTGGAAATGAGGCAAATGATGAACTTACTGATGTTAAATCCTATACACAGCATCAGTGTGGTGTTTCTCAGGATAATCTAGAGGAGAAAAGCAATACAATTATGATTCCTCCTCAACCAACGTGTGATATTCATGAACAAACTGAGGAGGTCAATGAACACCAGAGCTCTGCTTCAGTTCCTGATGTAGGGACAGTGCAAGTGGACACCCAACATGTCCAGCATATCATGCTTGAAGTCGAAAACAAATCTTTGACATCACATCATAGTAGTTCTGTTAGGAGCCACAATTCTCATGACGAAGGATCCATTTGCCGCTCTACTGAAAATAATACCACCGAGCAGCAGCACATAGGACTTGAAGTAAGGGTTTCCGATGAATTTACTGTCTGCCATGATTCAGCGACTACAACTGAGGCATCTCATGAGGCAAGTGACCTTAAGCATCAGGATTCTCTAAGTGTGCAGGTTGCAGGATCTATTTCCTGTCCGGATGGAAAGATGTTTGAGACTTGTGAAGCGGAATGTAACCATCCTTCTACTCAGCATACACCTGCAGTGATAGTCGAGGAGCATCCAGAATCTATCAAGTGTTATGGCTCTGAAATTCTGACCGAAACTAGTGAGGTCGCCAGTGATGTACTTCACCCAACTCCCCTGTTGCCTCACCAGAAAGCAGATGAGCTTGAAGGTAACAGGCTCAACACTCATAAAGTTGCAGATGGGTTTGAAGGCAACGGGCTCAACACTCGTAATGTTGCAGATGAGTTTGAAGGCAATGGGCTCAACACTCAAAAAGTCGACACTGCTCTCACATGTGGACATGCCAAGTCCCCGGAGGTTACTGATTTGAATTTAACTCCCGAGGAGTCTCAGAACACAACATCCATAAAGCAATCTGAACTCGATTCTCAGACAAGTCCCACACAGTGCAACTCGAGCAATACGCCTGTTGTGGCTCTTCACTGCGCATCCGGTGGGGGTACTTCGGGGGCGGTTATTCTATCAAATCAGGCTAGGTGATATCTTATCTCGATACACCGACAGAAGTAAAGGCAGGAGGCTTTTTGGTAACAGCAGAGTCTCCAACCGAAAGAGTAGCAGAAGTATTTTGGCAAAGGGTTGAAAACTGTTTTTATCGCTTGTTAGAAAGCAACCCAGTTTTTGGTTCCTTCGACTAGCTGAGAACTTGGGAGTAAATATATAGGTTTTTTCGGGAAATGATTCATGCACGCCTCTTTTTACCTTCTGCACGCCTCTATTTTTTTCTAGCCACTGGATTGAATAAATCAATGGCCCGATTTTAGAGAACTGTGCGGAAGCTGCGAAAGAGTGTTCATCAATCACTCCCATTTTTTTTTTAGCATTTTATGGCATCTGGGCAGTGGCAGGATAAAAGTGCCCTTTGGTGGGTTGTATAATTTTTGGCCTCTAAGTGTAGTGACGTTCGAGGATTCATACAACCAACGTCACATAGCGGGGTAAGGTTTTGTTGTTGTTGTTGTTTGGTGTTCATTGTATTATCAAAACATGCATTGCTTCAACCCTGAAAAACCAGCCTATCATTTTTGTATAGATCTCTTGCTATGCATTGTTGAAGTTTGCTTTTGTTGGTATTAGTAAAAACTTGTAGCAAGGAGAGATTCTTTGGCGCCACCGATTGTATGCGGTCGTTTTTTATTTCAACTGTTCACCCAACGAGACACATGATTATGTATAACTAATTAAACATTAATGTGGTAGCATTGGCTTTGATGAAAAATTCTTCAAACCAATAGTGATATGTAGTGAGTATCTTGGTATGTATTTTTTTACCTCTTCGTCCTTTCTCGTGTTTGTTTTTGTGCACTTAAGTTTGAATCCTTATTATAATCAAGATTAATTTATGATAATATTGCTTCTATTAAGAAAAAAAACTTGATAAACAAAACCCCTTATGGAACAAGCTATCTTTTATACAAAATAACATTTTAAACTACTTTAATTTACGTCGAAAATGAATTTCAATTTTGTCATCAAGGAGAAAGACTTAATTTGACCAAGTACAACCACAATGGCATCCTTGTCTAATTACACACAGTAATGTGTAGTGAGATCAACATGTCACATTGTGTTAATAGACCGGGAAGCTACCGTATCTCATAATTGAGAGGATAGACATGTTACTAAACTAACTAACATAACTCACGTATGTAATAAGACGTAGCCTTAATTAATGTTGTTGGACATTTTATCAATTGGGCTTGAGATAAAAAGAACTACAACAAAACATGAAATGGGCTAAAATATTTACATTGGCCCAGACCCACAATTGGTGGGTATATAAAATCATTTACAAAACCCGCGGCGCCCATTTTTAGGGTTTCGCTCTGCTTCGCTTCCGTCTTCACGGCACACAGAGGCGTAGAGCTGTTCCAAAAGCTTCAAGATCCGAAACCCTAGCCATGGTCATCTTTCTCTCTCTCTCTTCTTTCTCTCTCCTTGCAAACCCTAATATTTAAAATGTTTGATAATGTATGAAATTAATTTGTGTGTACGTGAATTGGAATTTGCTGCAGTCTCTGGTAGCGAACGAAGAGTTCCAGCACATTCTGCGTGTGCTGAACACGAATGTGGACGGGAAGCAGAAGATTATGTTTGCCCTGACCTCCATCAAAGGTATCGGCCGCCGTTTCGCCAACATTGTCTGCAAGAAGGCAGACGTCGACATGAACAAGAGGTGCCCTTTCTCTTCAACTCCCCTTCTCCAATTTCATCTGATTTTATGTGGGTATTGGAAATTAAGTTGCTTTTGCGTGCCATTAGAATTTAATGGAAAAACGAAAACTTAGAAGTGATTTTTTATAATAAAACTCTTCAAGTGCTTCCTGGAAAAGTACTTAGAAGTGCTTCTCGAAGAAGCATATAGCAGGTGCATCTCCAGAGTGCTTGTACGACCCAGAATGTCTTTCGAAACTGTACTGCCAATCATAGGTAGAAGCTCTTTTTGTTGTCGGAAAGCACTTTAAGCCCAGAAGAAGTCCCAAACAGACTATTAGATTAGGTTTAGTGAAACTTTGGTTGTGCATATGCTTATGGTTGCATTCTAAGCACTTTTATAACCATATAGTTGGGGTGCTTATCGTTTTTGCTAGACATTGTAATCTTCTGACAAATTATGGGAGTTTATTTTTCCCTTTGAATTGTAGAATTCGTATACATGCATAAGTTCGCAGTCTGAATTTAGTTGTGGTAGTGAAAGTGCTTGTGGAGAAGCTAGTTTATTGTTGGAAGACTTATTTCAGCTTTGGAAATTATGGGTTTAATGTAAGTGATTCATTGCAGAGCTGGTGAACTGTCTGCTGCGGAGCTTGATACCCTCATGACGATTGTTGCGAATCCTCGCCAGTTCAAAATTCCAGACTGGTTTTTGAACAGGAAGAAGGATTACAAGGATGGGAGGTACTCTCAAGTTGTTTCCAATGCATTGGACATGAAGCTGAGGGATGACCTTGAGCGCTTGAAGAAGATCAGGTTTGTTATTTACTATTAAGTAATTGTCACCATTTGTGTGCGTTTGGCAGTTGATTTTGATTGGGTTCTTATGTTAGGCTGAGGCCCGAGGACAACCTTGGCTTGCTTTTGCAGCTTTTTAAATGTTATTGAGTTGATAATTGTCTGTACTGTGGCAGAAACCACCGTGGTCTCCGTCACTACTGGGGTCTCCGGGTGCGTGGGCAGCACACCAAGACTACCGGTCGCAGAGGAAAGACCGTTGGTGTCTCCAAGAAGCGATAGAGTCTGCCCTTGCATTTTCCATTTCTTAAGCTCGTTGCGTATGTTTACATGTTAGCTTGAGAACTTTTTGCTTCTTGAGTATATCTGAGAATGTTTTTGAATTCTGAAAATGCCATTTTGGATTTGTTTCTGGGATTTATTTTCTTATTTAAACCGAAGGCATGTTTTCGTTAATTGTAAGTTCACTAATTTCCATAGTGAAGGTTTTCAAGTTTATATTCTCAAATGCTCCGTTTCTTGTTTTTCTTATCTCCCTTGCATTTTTGCCGGCCTTGGTAATTTAATCTTCATGAAACCGCCATATAATTGGTTGTATGCGTCAATTCTCTGATCTGTCTTATCACGTGGCTAGTCATATGTTAAGAATTGAAACAGAGATGCCCGTAAGTGCGGGCTTCGGCTTGGGTTTGACCTTGGTCTGTATTAAGCTGTTCGTTTTATAGCTGGTGTGTTTGTATGTTGGATCACTGTGGTTAGAGTCCTGGTCTATCTTGAAGACATCTGAAGCCCTTAACATAAAATCAGTGGGCACAGCGTGACCCTAAAATTTTCTATATTCTGGCTCCGCCACAAAAAAAAAAAAAAAAAAAAAAAATCATTACTACTATGTTCGTTTGGTGGTTGCTGGGTTGGAGAGATTTTCTTGCAACTAAAATAGTCTTGGCGGCATACTTGCATGTATTCGGAAAGTGCACAACCCATTCTAAAAGATGCTTGCTGCATAGTGCATCTGGTTACAAGGGAGTTTCTCTTCTCTGGACGATATTGGTAATGAGTCTAGTCCATTCCAATCCAATAGGGTTAACTGCTCTTAGCCAATTGGGCTACAAACCCCATTGGTTTATGACAATTCTTTTTGGGAAAGGAGGTAGCAAGTGCAATATACTTTAAATTTTGATATTAAAAGTGGAGAATAAATTGATGTGCTTGTAATGTTTTAATCTTAGTTCTTGATAATAAATTCAATGGTGAGTGGCGATAATGATAATGATACTACGTTAACACGAGGTCCTTTCCGACCCCAACCGGCCCAAGGAACACATGCCCAAAGAACACCGGTCCAAGGAATACAATGCTCAAAGGAAGAGGCCAAGACTTGACAAGATTAGGAGGACAATTCGGAGCGCTACAAAAGACTGTTTAGTGGTCCAAATTGTCTATCAATAATGAGGCTAAATGTTTTCCCAAAAAGTACTTTTCGACCGTCGAGAGCAAGTTGATGTACTGACAACTTTATAGTAAGAAGTCCCAGGACATAGGACATGTCTGCTCAGACGTCAACTCTAGCCAAGAGAACGAAACCCTATAAAGGGACATAAAAGGTTGACAGATAGGGGGCTTGGGTGCAAATTCACCAACTCTAGAGCTGAGCAAGGCGCTTGGTATGTGTTGTCCCAAGAAAGCATGCAAGTAAACCTGAATGGATGTCACTTTGTTGTCATGTGCTATAAAGAATCGAGGGGCAACTAGCATGTCAAGTCTACGTATTTGGCACATTAAATGCAAAGGTAGGGAAAGCTTGAATCCAGGGACTTGTGATCATTGAGTGCCTATACAAAGAGGATGAATACTCCTTATGACAAGTCCAACAAATTGAGAGAAAAGAGGTAGTGTTCATCTGAGCGCTATTTATAACCTCTAATTCAAAATATACGAGAAATTTAGTTTATGTAATCAGTTTGAAGGATAAACTACTTAAACATCGTTGTTCAGTTCTTATTATTCTAAAGCCTGAGCCCACTAAAAACTGACACACGACCATTTTGATTTTTGTTGACCTCACTAATTTTGAGCGCCAACAAATAATAATAATACGATGCATCTCATCTGTCCTCATCCTTCAAGTTGAAGCATAAACAAAGATATTTGGGCAGAATCATTGAGGTAAAAAAAATAGAGACAAAAACAAGATTCCCTGATTTCTTTTTGCGCTTAAGACTTTGCCAATCAAACAGACCCACCTCTGAGTCTGCACCCCCTCTCTTATTCATAATAATTTGTCTCCAGGTGCATCGTTTAATTAATTTAATCCCCACCCCCACCCCCTAAATCAGCATCAGTTACTGCCAATTAGACTTCGTGATTAGAGTTTATAATGTTCTTAATCAAGGATTAACTTCTGATTGAGTATGAAACCATGGGCTCACAGAGGATTTGCTCTTTAAAAGTTAGAATTCAAGTACGGACCTCCTTTTGTGGTTTGTGTTGGATGGAAGAGTATTTCAATATTTTAGTGTGGCTTATATGATTTGTGATGTATTCGGTTTAATGAATATTATTTTGGAAGCAATCCTATTAGTTAAATGATGAGATTTGGTTATTTATTTTGTTATTGTGATAGGTGATAATTAATTATAGGCTTCATTAGAAAATGAGTCATCTCGATTGTCTATAATAGTGTACATACTCATTTAAGGTATAAAAGGAAAAGTTTTTATGGAAATGAGAATGCAAAAATCATTGCTTTCTTATTTTACTTTGTGGGAATTAATAGATTTACAAGAAAAAATGATCATGTTGCTTAAAAGTGAAGTGTGAGTCCACATCAAAGCATATCAAGATTAAGAAATGTTACCGAGCAGTTATATTATAAGGTGATGGGGACTAAACAAGCATAAATAATAGCAATGACATGTTTGTTTATCTTTAACAAAATGTTTTAGAAAGTAAAATCACTCTTTTCAAACTTAAAGTGTAAGAGCGACACATACTTCTCTGACCAACTTGAGTTAATGCACATTTGCCAATATGTAAATTAGATTAGATGATGGAGAGCGGATCCAAAATTATATTGAAATGCACAAATTCGATAGCAAAATCTAAGCTTTGCATATTTGAGTTTTGATGTTTATTTTGGACTCATGACTTCTCGTTTTGAAGAAAAAGCGCTACGAGTCTAACTTATAACTATGCCATGACATTTAGACTTTTAAATATCGTGCTCCACTACATGTCGTTTTGTTACTTTCTGAGTTGGTTATCTATTTGTACTTCTGTCTAGGGCTACGAGGCACCATATAAGCATCTCTTAGGGTGATAGGGTTTGTAATCTTTCATATTATTTAATTAAGGGTAATTTCAACATTTAATACATGAAGTTTTTTTCGTCTTAGAGTCATACCTAAAATGTCAATTTTGGGACAGTCTCATACATCCGTTAGTCTGGCTGTCAAGTTTTCCGTTAACTGATGACGTGATGCCCAGATGTCAATAAAGGTCCTACGTGAATATTAAAAATAAAAATAAAAATAAAAATTAAACATTAAAAAAAATAAAGAATTACAAAAAAATAAAATAAATAAAAGGTCTTCTTCCTCGAACTCCCTTCTCCCTCCCTTCTCTCCTCTGCACCTACCCAACCTCTGCACATCCATCCTTCCCCCTCCCTCTTTGACTCCACCTACTCAACCTCTTCGACGGCCCCGTGACCTCGAAGGAGTGGTGATTGACTGTGAGCGGTGATACTCTTAGATCTCGGGGCAGAGATCTTGAAGCTATGGGGGCGTCGATACTCCCAAATCTCGGGGCGGAGATTTTGATTTCGCTGTGCTTGGTGATCGACATTGCCTTCTCCTTGGTCCAGTGGATGTGTGTTTCACAGGTTAAGCTCTTCCTAGGAGGCCCAAGTCGTCCTCGAAACTCAACAGGAGGCCGGAGTCGCCGTTGCCGAGCAGGAAGTACTTCTCTGCGTGCTGCTTGGGAATTGGAGTTGGTCTGATTCGTTGGGGTAGACGGCGTCGTGGTGGTTGAGGTTGAAATTGAGGGTGGCGGTGGGGGTATGGAAATGGGTAGAGGACATGGGGAAGACGAAGGTGTTATGCGCCTTTTTATTACTTTTATTTAATTAATTATTTTATTATTTTAATATTTTTAAAATTTTAATATCCACGTGGGACTTTATTGACACGTGGCGCCTAATCATTGTTTACATGGACGCCAGTTAACTGGAGACTTAATAGCTAGACTAATGGATGTATAAAACTGTCCCAAATTTAACACTTTCGGTATGACTCTGGGAGGAAAAAAAAACTTCATCTACTAAATGTTAAAAACCACTAAATTTAAGAGTAGTAAACTGAGATTTACCCTTTAATTAAATACTTTGAGGTTTTTTCAAATTTTCATGTAAATTCCATTTTTTCTTGTGCCTTAAGGTTATCGTTGAATGCATTTTTTTTTATTTATTATTTTAAATTTTTTATTTTATTTTATCACGCTGCGTTAGAAAGTAAAATTCATTTTAATTGTTATAAATCCAATCTGTCTATTTCATTAAGTAGATGGAGGGTGCAGCATGAAGCCACGAGTAGTTGGACTTGAACATGCATGGTTGTGTCTTTGCATACCACAAAAGGCGACAAGAGAAGCAGTAGGCCCCCTCAGCACATGTTTTTCTATCGATCCAAGTTAGGGGTATTGCTATTTTCTACTTGCTCCTATATACACACAGAGAGGCCGACTTAACCTAATGGCCATAGCTAGCCAAAAAGTACTGGAAGCAGGCTCGCAGGCTTTTTAGGTTGAACACTTGAACCCTCGTTGTCAACTGAAGGTGTGTAAGATGTTGAATTTGGTGAGTAGTGAGTACCACTGTAACTCTGTCTCCACATGTGTAGGTTGCACCATGATCCACATTTCCCAAGAAGTTTAACTTTATCATTAGCTTTCAACAATAATTGGATGTAGTACTTTATATAGTGTTACATACGCGTAATGCTATTTACGCATATTTTTATCGTTTAAATTAAATAAATAAATAAATAAAGAAAAAAAACTTTATTATTTATTTTTATTGTCTAAATTACTTATTAATAGAATCTTTTTTGTTAATCAAATAATAGTGAAAAGATTACGTAATCTTCTATCGCATGAAAAAAAAAAACTAATGGCCAATAATGTAATTTTACAAAACCAAATTTTGTTGTTTTTTTTATTAAAATCTAACCTATAGCCTATAGGCTATAGGTGATGAATTTAGCATATATCTAATACTAAAAAATAAAAAATAAAAACCTCTCATCCCCACTCTCACTCCCACGTTCTCTCTAACTCTCTCTTTCCAATTTTAAAAATAAAAAATAAAAAATGTTCACACACACAAAACAAAGACGTATGCTGGTTTAGAATAATAAAACAAAAAATAAAAATAAACTAACTAGTCAATGTTATAGATTTTTTGTGAGAAAATTAGGCAATGGTCATGTCAAAATTCATTTTCCTAACAACTCGAAAATATACACGTGGAAGTTGAACTACCCAGCTTCAAACGTTTAATCAAATCAGTCCTGCTCTCCTAATGTCTTCATTTTGAGGGACATGACCAAATGCATATTAGCCACAATATTGTATTAATTTAGATTTAAAGTCTTAAAATATTTGACAATTTAATAAAGAAAACCAAATCAATTTAATGATTTGATAATAAACATGTTAATCAATACTTATCTAATAATTCATTTATTAACAACTATGTCTTTTGGTTGACAATTTCCCTAACATTGCACTTAATCAAAACATACAATTGGAATGTAAATTTTTGGGTACATCAGAGAGTTCAAACCCATGCTATAGCCTATTCTTATTCATCATCTTATATATATGGTTCATTGTTGGACTAATCTCAACATTAAAAATAATACTAGATCATGCTTTATATATTGACGGTTTATTGTCGATTTAGTGTCCCAGTTCCAGTTACTTTTTGGATAAAATTTTACAACCAGTCAGTCATATATACAGCTAAAAACAGCTAATCCTAGAAACAAGGACAAGGACCAGATACTGGAGAAGAAGAAAATGGGGGGACAAGATTCAATAAGATTTGTCGATTGAAAACAACAAAAAAAAGATGGACTGATCGACTTCAATATTATACATAATAACAAATTCGGATATTTTTTAATTTCCACTGAATATTGACAAATAATGAAGTCAATATTATAACCGTTTAATTACTGACTAGACGCACCGTGAAACCTCACAAACGCCGGCGGTGAACTCCGGTTCTAATTCAATGCGGGCGCCTCCGCAGGGAGATGGCATGAGGCTGACGAGAAGATCGGCGAAAGCGCCGATAATAAACTTGTGAGTGCTCTTAGGATTCAGCGCAAGATAGCACAGGAGGAGCTCATGCAAAAACTCCCAGTTGGATTTCTTCTTCACGTCCTCCGAATCTGGCGTTCTCTCACGCGCCTCCACCATCTCCTGCATGGACCGCAGGAAGTCCCGATATGGATCGGGGGAGAATGTGGGGACCGCCACGCTGTGGTTGATGAAGAGCTTGCGGTCTTCGGTCTCGGAGGTTGATGTTTTGGAGGATGATGAGGTGGCGGCGAATGATGATTGGTCGACAATGGAGTTGGAGAGGCCGGGAGAGGAGAAGAAGAAGCGTCGGGAGGCGAAGGCGGTGGCAAAGTCGGGGGCAGGGGCATCGGTGTTGGAGTAGTCGTCGGGGGTGGAGAGGAGGGAAGAGCTGAGGGATTTTGAGGTGGTGGTGGTGGAGTCGAACAGCGTGGATTTGTCGTCGTAGAGGGAGTTGAAGTTTTTAATCATGGACGTTGATGTGGATGCGGTGGCGGTGGCGGTTGGTAATGGACGGCTGTGATCGTTGTCATCTAGGGTTGTACTCATTGGTGGCCGTCGGATCTTTGTGAAGCAAAGATTTAGGTTTCTTCCCAGTGTGTTTTGCATTTTTTCTCACAACTTAGAAGCGACTGCAGAGAGAGAGAGAGAGAGAGAGAAAGCGTGTGTGAGAACATTGTGTGAAGTCTTTATATATAGTTGGTGCCTTGGTGGTATGTAACTTGTAGTTTGGGTTCAAAGCGGCGACTGGACAGCCGTAAGAAGACTCTATAAGCTTGGAGAAATTTTTTCATGTAATTAGAACACAAGTTGGTACAACACGTGTCATAATATAAGTGAAGCGATGAGTATTTTTTAGCGTGTTTCCGTTTGTATCATGAAACCATTAAATTCATATCAAACCGCAAGACATCTGTTAAACCGTCAAAAAATAAAAAGATAATTTTAGTAATTTCTTATAGAGTTCACGTAAAACTTTTGATTGTCGTACTATTCCCCAGCTTCCTCTCTCCTTTTATGAAGTACATTTTAGCAGTAGTTTCGGTTCATGTTTTTCTTGCATCGAAAATGGATTAAATTTGATGTTGTTACTGTGATGCTATCATCTTACGTTTCACGTTATAGTATGTGTACTTATTTGTTATATATATATAATTAATATCAATCATTTTGCCATTAATACTGTAATTCTTTCGTAGCGTATAAACAACATGAAATTGTGACAGATGTATTTGAGGAGGGATGGAGGAGTAGTACGTAGGCCGCATTTACTGAAAATTGAGGAGCTTTCACATCATGGGATGGGAGAAATTATCTGTATCAAGTTGAGATAACGCAGATCAGCTACATGAGAGGAAGAAAGAGATTGATCAACAACGCTTGGATTTCCTTATCACTTTTTGATCTTCCAATTAGGACCTCTCATATTACGGGGTCCCATTTATGTAGTAAACTTTCCTGCAACACAGCCTCATTTGTCAATTATCTTTTTTCTTTATCTGCCCCTTTATCGCGTAGTAATGTTCTTTCAATGTGAACATGTAATGTATAATATGCATATTCTGAATATACATGCAATGTTCAAATGTTCTAAACTACACTAATTTAATGATCGAGAAAATTCAAACTTGCATGCAAGTGGGATGAGATTGTTTGGGCAAACTCTGTTGTATAAACAAATATTAGTAAGGATTATGCTTAACTGTAGCAAAAACGAGTAAAGTATAGGATCATCGGAAGGACCATGTATTCATCATATAAAACCTTATATATGTTCTTGTATATTTCATTGTTTCTCCCTTTTTGGTCCTAGAATACAGAGGTCTCATAAGATAAATACATTATCCGTACGAGATCTTTTTATCTCATTTTTGCTTATAATAGAACGGAATTCTTGTTAAGAAAAGACTTGTGATGTTATAATTAATTATTTAATTAGTTTTTGTGCTAAGTTTGAAGAAAAATATTGAGTGAAGTTGAAGATTTTAAGGAGGGAATAAATCGGCCGGGGGTACGAACTCACATATGGATGTAACGAATGCTCCAACTCCAAACCAAATCTCAAAATAGGGCAGACACCATGCACATGGTGGGTGACACATTTAGTCACAGAACCAACTAATGTATTGCGTAAATTCGTGTTCCAAAACCGTATCCGCCATTTTTCTGGTAGCAATGTAAGAAAACTAGCGCTCTTTCCTTTTGTCAATATCCATATGAATTATTAGCTTCTCTTTCGTCGGTCGGTACAAAATGCAACCTGCTATCCGTAGCCTGAGCATGAAGATCGATCCATGATGATAGATGCATGCAACACAGAAAAGTTGTGTCTAAAAAAGAAATACTTTCACTATTTTTCAACGGGAGAGAAGGACATTGCACTGCCAGAAAACAAAACTAGCCGTGTATGAATGATCAACATCACCTGAGGTTTGTACACGATCGCTAGTAAAAGGTTAACTATTAGTGTTACATTAGTTGGCCAGTCAGTGGTCACTTTTATTTTTTTATTTTTAATTTAGTTAAAAATAATGCTAAGTAGATCGACTTTTTAAATTAAATTTATAAATTATATAATGTGTGACCAATAAACAATAAGTACATTTATTAACACTTAAATAATAATTTAATTATTTCCAACCATATCATGTGTTTTAAACAATTCGGTTTAAAATTTTGATCTCCTTAACATTACATGTGTAGATTATTATTTTACCCGAAATGTAAATATTTGGCATTCTGTTTGTTTAATAACCATAAATGGCTTCTCTTCCACAATTAGGATAACTGACCACTTGCTTAAATTTCTCCAAATCTCATGTCTTTAATTTCAGAGTTCCACGAGGAATGCCATAGACCCTACTAGGGTTTATTATTCGTATATGGACAAAATTAAGTTACAATGACGATCAAATTCAGAATTTACTGCATGTTACCTAATATTTATTAGATTTAACTGCAGTTACTTTTCTTATATACATTCATTATCCGTCAACACATATTCTTACTTCTGTCTGCTAATTGGGTTAAATATAATTTGTTTCCTGTCGAGTCAAAATAATTGATATGAACCCCTCTTTCCTTTTCCTTTCTGCATTCTGACCTTGTGAGGTGTGGTGGTCATCAGGATATTATAAGTAAGCCAGAGTACATAATAAACTAAGCCTATTTGACACGAAGCATTCAATAATTTATACACGCATGATCTCTTTTATTAGAGAATAACTTGCATGTGACACAAAAATATACTGTAACCGTGAGGTATCGTGTTAATAATACAGTGGGATGTAAAGGAAATCTCAAAAAACCACCGTGTCAATATAGACCTATCATAACGTTTCTCTCATTCTACTGACTTAAGGATTGTGCGAAGCAAGGAGGCAAACACAAGAAGATTACAATAGAAGCAATTTCAGTGGAGGTTCTTTTGGCATACAAGATCTTGAGATCTTAGAGATACCGTGGATGTTTGCTGGATCAAACTATGTTGCCAAAGCCAAATACCAACAGCCAACCAAGCCATATGTAACGGGCAACAGCAAGAGAAACTTCCTCAAACAAGAGTACAATTATTAGTATTATCCGATCCTCCTAAATTATTTGGTTTTATTATAAATGATTCATCTACTTGCTGCTACACCCTACAGAGTGTCTCACTCTTCTGCCACTAGTCTTGAACTTCAGTTTTGTGCCTTAGCTCAACGTAGACGTGCAGTTGACTAGAATAATATACTACCCAATAATATATACTCTGATAAAAATCGCATCTCACAATACAGAGATAATCAAAGTTGACTATAACAATATGCACCGTCAAATATGACTATTAGTCAAATGGATTATAATTGCATTTACCAGCATAACATCATAAAGTTAACATTTCTAACAAAACAAGAGAAACATGTTGACATTAAACGAGATATTTACATAACAAGGTTGATTTTTTATGTCCACATTCTTGTAGAAACGTAGTAGTACAACAAAAGTAACCGCGACTTATCCACACAGAAAACTTTCAACCCATATTCTTACGCCCAAACTTCAACATGCATCCGTATATGTACAATATTGAAATAGTAGTAATAAGTTTATCCCCCATTCTGGTTAAGCCCAGCCGTGCCGCCAGCGATTCAGCAACTCCGCCTGGAGTGGTGGCCATATTTGGACTGTTACGTATCTCTGCTCCTATCACCGCCCTTGCATCCTCTCTAGTCACAGGTTTGTCCGCAGGCAACTTCTCAGTTGCATCCTGCATTATTTTCACGAAAAGAGAAACGAAATTGATTAAACCCCCTAGAATGTTAAACATAATTACTGATGTACCATATTAAATGTTAATTTGTACCTCTAACACGTCACCAAGTTTCGTTTTATTGACGTCGCGCGGGTTAACCGAGGCTGCATACTGAGCTACAGCCGCCACACCTCCGGGTGCTATCTCATTGCGTCCAGTGGCTCTCATTTCAGCAGCTTGTATTGCAGCGGCGTCGCTTTGTTCAATTGGTTTGTCTCCTGCCGTCAAAGCACTGGCCTCCAGCGCTTCACCAATCGTAATTACATCTCGATCAAGCGCTCCTCCTGGAGATGCCATTGGCACCGGTGGCTCCACATATTGGGCCACAACCTTCAAACGAAGGTAACCAATACATACAGTCATATACATATGCATAAACGCTCACTTTGTTGTTTGAAGCCAACAACGTTCACTATCAATTAGATGTTCCAATTCTTGTATTCTTAAAATATATATAGTGTGAGACAGAAAATAAACACAACATGTAAAATATCTGAAGATAACATATGTACAAAGTTAAAAGAAAAAATTGCAACTTATCTGTTGAGGCCCAACGGGAAATTAGAGTAATTACATGCGCTTATAAAGAGTTTTAGCTATTGTCAATATCCCTAATTAGTTTTATATCGACAATTATATATACAGAAAGAGTTGAGTTACTCTTGATACTCGACTTTTTGCGATTATCGTATTAGAGCAGGTTAACTTCTATTATATGTGAAAATCCCGACATATTTGTCTGTGATACACATAAAATGACATGTGACATGTGCTCTTTATGTGCTTAATTACGAACTAAGACTCCTTTCTATGTAACCAATATGGTTTTACGTTGGAACTAGATCAAACGAAAATAAATTGTAACGATACTACAAATTGAAATAGAAAAATATATACCTGTCCAGCAACTTTTTCAGTGACAACGCGGTTGCCATCGGGATTAATTGTTTCAGTAACGGTGACACCTTCCTCTCGGGCGACTTTAGTGGAGTCAAGGTGGCCAACAAGGCCAAAGCGCTCGTTGTACGTAGCTGCCGACTGCATGACAGCAGCTGGGCCACCCCTCGGATTCTCTCCAAGGACTAGGTTTTCAGCAGCTTGGGCAGTGGCGGCGTCGCGGGGCGCGACGGGCCTGTCAGCCAATTCGCCGGAGACATTGAAGACGTCTCCGTATTTTATGGGTTCCTGAACCTCGGACTGGTCCGGTCGGCGTCTTTGTGGCTGTCCCTGGCTCATGTTTTGGGCTTGAATATGACAGATTATTAGGTTACTTAGAATGTTATTTTACAAGTAGTGCAAGTATAATGTACGTTCCAAATCAAGCAATATATATATATGAAATTTGTTGTGGAAGGATGAATATGTATGAGTACGGATTGGGATAAGTGAGAACTGGACAGCAGGATTCTTCAAGTATACAGGTGGCGGATGGAGAATGAGGGTTTTGGATATAGCTCACAGGTGGACGCCATGTTTCATGTTGAACACAAACTCCGGCGACACTTGGACTTGGGTCGGTGTACGGCTTTATACTACTATAAGAGCTTTGACACATGCCATAATTGGCCTCGATAAGTTAGTTAGGGCAACTCTTGTAAGAATAAACTAGACTTAAAAGATTAATACACTAGCCAAGAACACAAGGATTAATCAACTAAATCACAATCCTTAAATTATGTATGTAATATAAGTGTAAGAACTGCAGCAATTATACCAACGCATACCTGCAGACATGTTCATGGATGAAGAAGCCATGAAAACCTACACACAACCTTCTCTTCTCTGCAAAACTCAATGCTCTCCAAGTTATAGGTAATTAGAACAATAAGAGCATGCTTTGTGAGAGCAGGGGCTTGTGGTTTTATACTACAAGACCTGGATTGCCCTATAACAATCCCACAAGGAATACAAGATTGCATTCCTTATATCAGTATGAGTCCTATAAACGAGCAAACACAAGAGTCCTCAATATACCAATATGATTGGATTAACTCTTGTCAACATGATTTAGACTTCTTTATAATATCAATTATCCCAAGACTTGTAAGAATCATACTCATACTCTTACATTCTCCCACTTGAGTATGATTCATCACAACAGAGAATCATCTCAAATTATTATAAAGGTGATCACAAAAATCGTTCATCAACACACTAGTACATAGACACAACCAGCTTACATAAGCCAAAACAATGAATTTATAATTACATCTGCAACACAAAATACAGATTTAACTTACAAATCATAATGTCTAGTTCATGTTCATAGCAATGTATCTAAGCTCAAGAGTAAACCAAGACGTCTACTCCCACTCATATAGCCCAAAATTAATATAAAAAAATACCAAACATTCTTGACAGTAAGCTGTCAACTTAAAATTATTCATAATTGTTTGAATAAACACACCTATGCATTTTAAAGTATTGAACTTAAGAATCTTTTCTGTTACATCATAGAATTAACTCAAAAGTCACAACATACTTAATTTGCACTTTGTAATTATGTGAACCAATATAGTAAAACCAAACCAATTTGCTCCCACTCATCTAGGCCATACTTAACACAAACAAGTTAAGTACAAGTTAATAGCAACTATATTAACTAAAGTCATTCCAATACAATGAATGACTAATCATAATTCATATGGAAACCAAATTCATTTTCTTTTGAATGCTAACCGACATAATAGGACCCTTCTCATTACTCAAACAAATTAAGTAACACAAATAATTCAACCAATTGCTTCAATAAAACCAAAAACTGGTTTTTAAGCATCCAAATGAATTATAATGGCCGGCCTAAATACTCTTAGCCTTATGCTTACATTCAAACATACGGTTCTCCCACTTAAGTATAAGCAGAATGTACTGCACAGCCAATAAAGAAACCAGAGATATGAACCAATTGGTTCCTGATTCCTCACCAATTGCATAATCTTAGTTTAGTCATATACACCTAAACCATTATACAAACAGTCTATGTATCAAAAGATAGTCACAATCCATTCGGAAAAACTTATCTCACATAAACCCAAACTCACTAGTTTCAACAACGATCAAAATCTGAATTGCAAGCACAATATTTTTGCATTCAATTTGATCCTAACTAGTTCAATATCCATCGAGCAAGATCAACTAAAATTTGATACTGTTTGGACATAGAAGCACAAGTTATCTCGATTAAAACGAGATAATCAAGATCTCAACTTTTTAACAATATGATTTACATATAATAATTCTTTAACAAGATCGACATGTATCATAATTCAATCTAGTCCAAAAATCAATTGCAAAAATACTAATTGACGCTTCAAAATCTCAAACAATTCCAATCAATAGAAAACCCATAATTTGTCAAAATTTCAAAATTAATATCTTATGAACTTTGAGATCGCATCAGATATGAATTAAAGGATACATACCAATTAATCAGCAAATTTTCATTAAGAGTAGCGGAAGTAAACGAGAAACGAAAATTTCAGAGCAAATCTTGTCAATCGATGAGTTCCACTATCACAGCGAAATAGAATGCATTCTTGCCAACAAGACTTCACCAAAACAATTTATATCATTCCATACAAGGAATAAGTACAAGAACCTTCACATGTTTTCGGTTATACACTGCAAAGATTGACATTTATCGAACCCAAAGATTCCAAACTCCATCATTCATATCTACGGAAAGCCCCCAAAACATATTATATGTAGTCTAACCAAAACTGGGGATATGAATTACACTCATAATTTTAAAGTCATCATTATGGATACTTGTATAATCTAATTTTGCCTTCTTTTATTTTTATTTTTATTTTTTTTAAATAATAATTCAAACCAGACCAATGCATTGTAACTATATGTATCATAAATACAAACAATGGCATCGAAATCCATTAGTTTAATATTAGAATCGCTTGATCATTAAGCATACTTGCCCAGACAATATCAATTCATGGAGTACTTGTGCAGTCAGATCGATTCCATTCCAAATTGATATTCATCATATATGTCCCAAAACCAAACAGACAAAAGAGAACGATAGGTGTTGTATATGAACAAGTTTTATCCTCCACCAAGACTAATTTAATCAGAACCATAAACTCTTTAATGAAAAATAAAGAGTATACATAGACTAAATGTTACACTAATTTATTTATGCAGCAAAATATGATTTCAGACATCTCACATAAATCACAAGTTGGCATCCATAGGGATTTCGAGTTTAATCATGCCCTCATAGTATATATACAAATAATTAAACAGGCATACTCGAAATAGCAAAAGCCCTAATTCATCATGTTCAAACACATCACACTATAATCATGAATATAAGAAAACAATTAATCATGCATGATACAATGAACTAAGTTACCATCACTGGATTCATATTCGTCAACCCGATTGCAATTCCTCGGCTCTAAATCAATGAAACAAATTATCCATCAATGCCTGAGACCCATCCATGCGGATTGCCATCACTTCAAATTCCCATCGACCCCATATCATTGAGAGTCAGCAATAAACCAATGTCTCGCCTCCACTTCTTGTAATTACTTCCCCAATGAGAATAAGCACACTTGCAAGATTAAGTGAAACTGCAGACAATTGAAATCTCAAAAGAAGAACCAAAAGTTCTTGATTTCAATCTACTTTCACTTAATACACACTGATATGAACCAACTTAGTCATATATATAGATTTTTCATTATGAATGAAAAGTATATATAGATTAAACAACTCATTAGTAAGAGACAACTCTCAATGCAGATGCAGATTTCAATTTCAATTAAAATAGGAAACAATAAAACAATAAATGAGTCAATACCAATATGAAGAATCAGAAAGATAACACGATCTTCGTTCAATGATTTTTAACAACATAATTAGTTGATCAGAATACAAGTTTATTCATTACACTAATAATACAAGGAGGATTAATAAACCAAAATCATCTCAATCTGCAGACATCATAATCAACACAGCGGAAGCAATAATTTCAAAAATCAGAATTATGATGTTTAAGAGAGATGTATACTGCTATATTACTATACTTATCATCAAATAAGCAAGCATGAAAAGGTTTTCTCAACCCCATATTGAAAAAACACGAGTTTCTCCCTTTCCAGACTGATCACAGTCAAAAATTGAACTAAAGGTTATTTCTTAAACGATGTTGTACCACTCGTCTTTAAAAACCAATTAAACAGACTTGCTCTTCAAACCAGTTCGTTTTTGCAATTTTTTAGGAACCAATTTATGATCGAATTTAGTTGTAAAATCCAATGGCTCTAATACCACATGAAGTATAAACTAGACTTAAAAGATTAATACACTAGCCAAGAACACAAGGATTGATCAACTAAATCACAATCCTTAAATTATGTATGTAATATAAGTGTAAGAATTGTAGCAATTATACCAACGCATACCTGCAGACATGTTCATGGATGAAGAAGCCACGAAAACCTGCACACAACCTTCTCTTCTCTGCAAAACTCAATGCTCTCCAAGTTATAGGTAATTGGAACAATAAGAGCGTGCTTTGTGAGAGCAGGGGCTTGTAGTTTTATACTACAAGACCTGGATCGCCCTATAACAATCCCACAAGGAATACAAGACTGCATTCCTTATATCAGTATGAGTCCTATAAACGAGCAAACACAAGAGTCCTCAATATACCAATATGATTGGATTAACTCTTATCAACATGATTTAGACTTCTTTATAATATCAATTATCCCAAGACTTGTAAGAATCATACTCATACTCATACTCTTACAACTCTTACACGAGGTGAGTTACAACAAAGTCGAGTGTTATGGATGACACAGTCGGGCACCGATTTGATCACTCTCAAGACACAATCACATCACCAGTAAGAGTGTATTTAGTTTTGATTGTCAATTCAAAGAAATATATAATTTATTTCATCTTAGGAGAAGAAATTGCGCTCTTGACCTAATCTTAATTGTTTAGTGTCTAAAATTTTGGATTTGGAATTTGGAATTTTGGCTTTGCAAATAAATATTTCCAAGATCTCGAGTGAAAGTGTTCAATGACAAAAAGTTGATGGTTCCATTTACCATATCATACATAATAGGCATCCAAAAAAAAGTTAAAATGTGATGCAGAAGAGAGAATTTTCTTGGAACATGAAATCAGTGGAAGTCTATTTTTTCTTTGAGTAAAGTACAAAAAACTATCTCAACTGGTGTCACGACATTTTCATACCTTATCTTTTAAAATTGACAATGTCCTACCACATCTTTAGAATTTGTGTCAATGTTCTACCTTCCGTTAGCTTGGCCGTTTATTTTTTAGTTAAATGCTGACGTGACTTGATCCGAACCTATTTTTTATTAAAAAATTATTAAAAACAAAAAACAATCATTTTATATTATTTAAATATTAAAATAATAAAAAAAAAGTACATAAAAAAAACCTCTGCTTTCATCCCTCCCCCCTCTCTCTTCCCCATCTTCCTCCAACCCAGAAAGAAGAAGAAGAGGAAGAAGAAGAAGAAAAGGAAAAAAAAAAAACCCAAACCAATCCCAGTTTGTCCCCCCTCCCCCCACCACAAACCTAACCCCCTGCAACCCAGAAAGAAGGAGGAGGAAGAAGAAGAAAAATTAAAAAAATTAAAAAAAAAATCCCAACCCAACCAGATATATATATATATATATATATATATATAGGAAACCCAGTTCGTCCTCCCCCCCCCCACCCCCACCCTGCAGAAGAAGAACAAGAAGAAGAAGAGAGAAGAAAAAAAATAAAAACCCAGTTCGTCCGTCCCCCCCCCCCCGCACCCACCCTCTTCCCTCCACACCCATTCCCCCCCCCCCCCCCCAAAAAAAAATTTCTCTGCGCCCAGGTTCTCAACCTTTGGAATCGGGCTGGCGAAGGTTTCCCAATTCCACCTCAACGGGATCTGGGTTTTTTTTTTTTTTTTTTTTGGGTTGCAGGTAGTGGGTGCGAGGTTGGGTGCAGAGGGTGGGTGCGAAGGTGGGGAGGTTGGGTGCGGGGAGAAGTGAGGGTGGGGAACGGGGAAAACAAATTGGTTTTTTTTTTTTTCTCTCTTCTTTTTTTCTGGGTTGTAGTTGCAAAAAAAGGGAAGAAGATGTAGATGGGGAGAAGAGAGAGAAGGGGGGAAGGGACGAACTGATGTTGGTTTTTTTGTTTTTTTGTTTTTTTTTTTAACTTTTGTTTATTATTTTAATATTTAAAAATATTAAATGATTTTTTTTTTTTAAGTTTTTAATAATTTTTAATAAAAAATGGGTCCCGGATTAAGTCACATCAGTATTTAACTGAGAAATTCACGCCTAGCTAATGGAAGGTATAACATTGACACAAATTCGTAAGATGAGGTATGACATTGTCAATTTTAAAAGATGAAGTATGAAAATGTCGTGACACCAATAATTAAAGTAGTTTTTTATACTTTACCCTTTTCCTTTTCTCCTCCCAAGACTTAGCCTAGTTTAGAAAGGAAATGGCCACATTTTGTATTCCCTTGTCAATTCAACAAGAAAGGATAAGTCATTTTCTAAGTGCGTGGCTTGCACAAGGTGGGTGGTGAGCAAGCCAAATTAAGGGTCCACAACTTTCATAGCAATCGCATCCATATTTTGTGAGTGGGTGATATTTATACGTATCTTTTTTATTTTATATTTTTTTAAATTTTTAATTGTCGAATCGAATTAATTGAAGATAATTAAAGAACAAAAATTAATAA
Organism: Pyrus communis; assembly: GCF_041283825.1. Taxonomy (NCBI): domain Eukaryota; kingdom Viridiplantae; phylum Streptophyta; class Magnoliopsida; order Rosales; family Rosaceae; genus Pyrus; species Pyrus communis. Next base: position 2,250,407 of record NC_142567.1, read on the forward strand.
TTTATGTGTTAAAAGTACAAATAGTGTGTAGATAGCACCGCTATGTAATAAAAATAGAAACATTTTGATGATAATACCTTTTTAATATTCGATCCACCAGCATCAATCCAAAGAAAAGTGAATCAAAAGATAAAGATGAAGGTGTTTATGAACTTACCATAGGCAAATGTACGAAGCACATGAACAACCCGACGTAAGTAGAGTGTAAATTAACCAAGTTTTTGTACGTAATAACATTGGTCTAATTTTTCTTCATTCAAAACGATGCTTTAGGTGTTTCTGACTATGAAAGTGAGTTTCACAGACTATTGTGAAAAAATAAAATAAAATAATTGTTTTATTTAAACACAAAAAAACAATACGTCTAAATGATGTGGAGTTCTGAGTATATTAAATAGCGCGTCGGCAATTGTGTTAATTTTGTCCACTTACTCAAAATAATATTACTCTTACTGTAACTTGACCCTCAATTGTTTTTTTCTACGTCTTAGGTGATGAGCTTGTCAAAATTTTTAGATACAATTTAGTAGTTTACTATCAATCAATATCGATATTATTGTGGGTGTAAATTTCTGTTTTCTTCTTTTTGGACGAAAATGTATCTGCAAAACAATTAATACTTTTGGTTAAGACCAAAAACCTCACACGCCCACGATGAATGGGGGCGCCCCGGGGGGGGTGTGGGGGGGCTTTAGCCGAAGAACCTTCGATGCCAAAGTTAGAATTTGAGAGAAAAATGTTTAGAGAAATTTGGAGAACTTTGCGAGAGAGTTAGAATTAAGTTTTTGGAAGAAATGGGAGCTATTTATAGGAGTGTGGTCGGCCCCTATTTGGAGAAAATGGGTCCGGCCACTTATAGTGATTTTTGGGTGTAATTGCAAGGTATTATGTCAAAATAATATCTTGCAATCAATTAGGAAATTATTCAATTAATTTAGGTAATTAATCCTATTTTGAATGAATAATTGAAGGTTACCTTATGAGGAGGATTTGATGAGATGAATGAAATATGTTTTGAATAAATACCTATTTTAAGTACTTTTGACCTTGATTGAGTCATGATTGTCCGCTGCATGCGTGTAAGAGTTCCGGTGTACCTACGAAGTTCGAACCCATGTCATCAAGAAATGACTCAACTCATTTCCACCCATTATACAAGAGATTTAGCATACGCCTCTACAGAGCCTACTATTCATACTATGATTAACTTCATGTCCGCATGAAGATAATTTAGAAACTCATCACATATGAATATTACAACATTCATATGCAAAACATATTGTAGCAAATAACAAATAATTTTGAAAAATTGATCTCGAAACGTTCATATGCATTATTATTAAGATATTCCAACTTGAAAGAGAAGTATTAATTATTGTACAAGAATTAGCCTCCCATTTTCTTCACCCAAAACCTCTTCTTCGGAACTGTTACAACCAGTTTTTCCCCAGTACACGTAGTCCTGGCCAACTCCGGTCTCGTCGAAGCCGGCAGCCGATACCTCCAGAGATCAAGATCGTCCACTACTCCTCCGTCCAACCACCACAAATCACTACCGTCCGTTTTCCTTATCACAGTCTTTGTCACTCCGGAATAAATCTCTGTCGTGTGAGCCCGCACAGCAACGTGGTCGCCAGTTATTCGTTGGGTGGTGGGCGACTGCACATGCGTGGGCATGGAGACGGAGAAAATGAAAGAGTCAGAGGTTTCTTGGATGGAAACGTCGGCGTTTGAGTGGAAGGGGAGCTCGAGGACGCTGGCGAACAGGTGGGGGAGTCTCCGGAGCTTCTTTGGCGGCGTGGAAGAGGGGTGGACTTTCTTCTTCATGGGTTACTGGCTTTTTTTTATTTTTTATTTTTATTTTTTTGCAGCGAAGAAGATGAAGAAGAATTTGGATTCAAGTTTGTTCACAGTTCGCTTCTTGCAGCTCAATTGCAAGGGTGATAATTTATTGAGGGAATTTGCAGCAAGTTGTGAAAATTGGGCCCTAAAAATGCTCATGTTGTTGTAGATTAAACATAGAGCCCAAATGGATTGTTTGAATCCAATTTTTAGCTCGCTAAAGAACCCTTAATATCACTTTCGTGGTTAAGAGGATTTACTCTTGTAATTACATCTAAGATCTTATGATCGAATCATTTCGTTACCCGTTATTATTTGTATAAACAAAAACACATACAAGTTTTTTTTTATCAATCTTAGTTACAAGTTATATCTCCATCCAAATTTTGTCCAATTTTATCCATCCAAAATAGTGAAAGTCATTTAAAAGTATTTAAACTTGGTTAAGCCACTTTGTATTACGATAGAGTGGTATTTCTTTTTATTTGCAAGTGAGAGATCTTGGTATTTCTTTTTATTTGTAAGTGAGAGATCCTAGGTTCAATTCTCGCAAAGGTGAATTTGAACCACATTAGCGCTAGCTCATTGTGAGACTTAGCTTACTCTCCCACCCCCTTAGTATAAATAATATCGTTTATTCTGAAAAATAAGAACACCGTGGTAACCTTTAAACCATTCTTGAATTAAAGTATTTGTTTTCAATTTGAATTTAAAATAACCACAAGGGTATTATTAAAACTTTATTTTAACTGTTTTTACCACAATAGTAAAATTGATATAAGACCAACACCATAGAAAAAAATGGACAGAGATTGTACCAAAGATCGGTTTAAGGGACACTATATTTAATTTTTTTTTTTTTTTTAAAAGAAGATATTTAAAAGGAACATGTCTTGTTTGTCACCTACCACTACTATTAACTGCAAAAGGAATTATGAAAAGATTATGAGGAAAACTAACGAAAAGTTTAAAAAACTTTAGTTTTTAAAAAACTGTTGTGCCCTCGTTTGAGGGTGCCATGATTGACTTTTCACTCTCTGAAGTAAAGGTGCCAATTGGCAATGGAATATAAAAAAATGGAGAAGTGGGGTATCGATCCCCATACCTCTCGCATGCTAAGCGAGCGCTCTACCATCTGAGCTACATCCCCGTTTTGATTATTGTGTCACATTTATAATTATTCAAAGGATAACTGTGGTAATTTAGGAATATTTTCTTGGGAGCTTTCCACTTTTGAAACCCACCCACCGAAGCAAAGATCCCCGCACAAAGATTGTCTGCCCTCCCATTTCTGTTTGTGTGGTCACGATTAAACCACGTCAATATTTTATATTATTATTCATTTTTGTCTTATTATCTTTATAAAAAAAATAATATAAAATATTGACGTGACTTAACCGTGACCATACAAAACAGGAGGGCACAGAAGGACACCGGAAGTGAGAGGGCAAACAATCTTTGTCCGAATTCCCCACTTTGGGATTTTATTGGTTGGGAAAAAGAGAAAACCCCAAATCTGCTTTTACTTTTCGCTACTAACGGGTCTAAGTTGATAACCCTTTCTTGAACTGTTCAGATGTTTCAGTTCATTAAGTTTTAAAATGTACCAAGCACATGCTAGTGCTTGGATACGGTTTTCCGATTGGACAATATTTTTTAATTTTCTATTTTTCTTAGTCCATGCATATTTTTGTTCATCTTACACACACCAAAAAAAAAAAATCCATCCTGCTCTAATTTTAAAATATTACATTACAAACACTAAATTAAAACGCTAAGCTGACGCTAAACGTTTTATACATAAGTTGTATTCTTATTGAAAAAATGTTAAAGAGAAAAAGAATGTGGAAACTACAATTTTTGTTATTGGAAGTGTTATTGGCACACCAAAAATCTCGTTTTATACTCTTCATAAGTTTATTTTTCTTTCTAAATATAGAAAATTTGAAGTGTAAAATAAAAATTTTAAAGTACCAATAACAATTATCTTTTTTAATACGACAATATATGTAAAAGATTAAAAATTTAAATTAAAGCATGCATTATGATAAAAAAAATTTAAAGTCATAATAGCGTAAAAGATTAAATTTATAATTTAATAATAAAATAGATACTACTAAAGTTGGAGAGCAAAATGCCTTCAATCGTGACATTATGTGACCGACCCAAAAAAAAAAAAAGCAACTTTATCTTCAAACACAAGTTTGACAAGACATCAACTACGATACTTTCATTTTTTATATAAACACATGTTTCGAACCATCAATCTGTCAAGATTGACGTAATAAGACCGATGGAACAATAAATAAATAAAACTATTTTTAGCGACAAATCTTTGTTCCTCTAGTCAATTGTGGAATGAGATTCTTTTCGAATTATTTTTGTGAGGATTTCGGAGATACTTATATTGTGTTTGGATTCGAAAATACGAAATGATCCGAGGAAGAAGGTTTGGCTGGCCTTACATTGATTGATAATTGTAGGGTCAAGCTGGGAATTAGTAGGCCCTTCCTGCACTGCTGACTTTGATCGATGATATCTTATCGAAGAACCCGACGGCCGAGATGTCATCAAGTGAGGAGAAGGGAGGAGCTGCAACTCCTTTTGATCATCTCCTTCCATTGGAGATAAAAAAGAAGCAAATGAAAGGTTTTGAGTACAGATATGACTAATGCAAAATAGCTTGTGTGATATTCCAAAAGTTGTGTGCTATACACGCAACCCAAGCATGCCCAAATTACCATCATGCCCATATTTAATGTTAATTTTTGGATTATTCAAGGGGATAATGGAACTCAGAAAGGTAATCTAGAAAGTTAAAAATACTAATTAAGATAGTCGTTGTCTATTTATTATCAAACAGTCTCACATGTTATATTATTTCAAAATTAATTATTTAAAAGAGAAGTCAAGGAGATTAATCAATCAAAAAAAGGCATAATGGGTAATGAAAATAGGTAACGAGGATATTTAACATATAATTTGAGAGATATTCTCGTGTCAAACTCTCTCACATGTTATATTCTAAGATCTGCCTTAGACATTTATAACCTTCATTCGCATATAGTTCGATAAATGTTTTATGGTCAAACAGTCTTACATATATCCAAGAAATGTTTACTGTTCAATCCATCTATTTGTCAAACTCATCTCATTACTGCTTGTTGGGAGTATTGCGGAGGAATTGGATTAGCTAACCTTCACATGTGTTATCGTGAAAATAATAAAATGACTGATGGCAGAATTAGGCTATGAGTTTGACATTGGTCTTCATGTATTTTATGCTCCTCCTCCTCTGGTGGATGCATTGATCTTTGAGGATGCAGTTGGGTTTCCTCAAACCCGTTTTGTCAATAGTAATTGTTGTTCTTCGGTCCCTTGACCCCCAATTTACTAAAAAAACATATCTAGTAAGAAAACGTTACTCCACATGAGTTTTAAACGTCCTACTCTTAAGTAGAAGGGTATATTGGTGAATTTACACAATTTTAGAAAGATTTGAACAACGGTAATCCCAATGTCCGTTGTAGAAGAGCCAAACCCTATGAAAAAATAACGGATCACGTAATTGGGGTATGATTTGCCTTTTTTGTGTTCATGTGGACTTATATGGAATGGTATTTCCTTTTTTCCCCTTTATTCTTAATATTTAATCTCTTTGACTTTTTCTTTTTGGAAGAGATGAGTAATCGAGATTCTCCTTGAATTTATGTGTTTAAAGTTTGAGAATTTAGAGATTCGAACTAATGAAGAGAGAGAAAGAGGGACTTGGACTCTTAGTTCGTGCACGGTAGACATGCAAAATGCATTAATAAGAACAACGCAATTTAAAATAAATAGTCTGAATTTCTGAATTCGTTGTATCTAAATACAGAGATCCGAAAAGAATTGCAATTCAAAAACAAGGAGGAAAGGGCGTGTAATAATTACAGTCGCAAGTGCGTTTAGGTTTTGGGATGGGCTTTTTGTTTTCCTTACATTTTTTTTTAATTTGTTTTTTGGACGTGGATTTATAAGCTTTATTGGTAGGCCCAAGGTTGCCTCTTGTTCCACAAAAGCGACCCACTTTCTATCTCGGCAGCTCACGCTTCGGGCAGATTGGCCGTGGGGATGGGCTCACCCTCAAAGTGTGAACCATGAGATGAGGACCATGATTGGGTCTCTGATCCTGCCACTTGAACCGTTGGATCACCGGGTCCCCCTTAGAGACCCCTCTTATTGTAACATCGTGTGATTGGGAGGTTCACCGAAAAAATGGTGGCACGCAGTTGAACGCACAACTTTGCTTTACTTTAGTACTTTATGTGACCGACCCAAAAAGATGGACACGTGTAGGTTGCCAAACCCATTACACAACAAGTCAAAAAGTCTCCAACAGCTCTTTTTATTTATCTTTTAATTTTACTTTATCTTTTTGTCCCCGATATTTTTGCCACCCATTCGTGGGTCCGAGCTTTTTGATTCATAATTATCCAGGTTCCCCAAAATGCCCTCATCACTCATCAGTTTTTATTGTGTTTTTTGATATAGTTTTTAAAATAAAAAAAATAAAGAAAGAGATTTAATTAAAATTTGAAATCTCGAATACCACTGTTTCCATACAATCAAATTTAAAGCTCTCTTGTTCAAAAAAAAAAAAAAAAAAAAAAAAAGAGAGAAAAAAAAAAGGAAGCTCTCCAAAGCCGAAATCAATAAACAATACTACCAAAAATATTGGTTCGCTATAGCAAGGTCAAAGTCAGCTAAAGTATTAGCTACACAGTTTGTTTCCTTGAAGATATGATTCCGCCTTTTGCAATGAAAATCAGAGGCTAGCCATCTAATATCATCCACAATTGGTTTGAGATGGGCACTACCTGAATCACTAGTTGCTTGGAGTCCCCTTCCACTGTTAAGTTCCTAAAACCCTTACGTCGGACATACAAAGGACCTTCTTTTAAAGCAATAAGAAAACTAAGTCAACTACTTGCATTGTTTACAGACATGCGTAACTAAAGACGATACTAAGCATTTTCTGTAAATAAATGAAGTTAGCGTCCAAAGTTGTACTGCTGATATATGTTCAAATGTAGTTACTTCAGCAATCTTGAGGATCCTCAAAGCAACATTATCAGTTTCCCAAAAAAAAAAAAAAAAAAAAAAACAAGCAACTTTATCTTCAAACACAAGTTTGACAAGACATCAACTACAACACTTTCATTTTTTACATAAACACATGTTTCGAACCATCAATCTATCAAGAGTGACGTAATAAGACCGATATGACAATAAAAAAAAACTATTGTTAGCGACAAATCTTTGTTCCTCTAGTCAATTGTGGAATGAGATCCTGTTCGGATAATTTTTGTGAGAATTTCCGGGATTCTTAAATTATGTTCGTTAATTATATATCATATGATTAATTTTCGTCATATACTATTCATATTTAATTTTAAATAAAATAATTTTTGACTGGACGATATACGATGAACATACATGATTTGAAGATTCCCCAGGATCCTCATTCGTCAATTATGCTTGAAGCTATGACATAAGTTCCAATTTTTTTTGAACAAATGATATTATCTACATTAAAGAGAAGATGGTGGGTTAACCTCACAATAGATTAAGCATTAATGTAGTTCAAATTTGCCTTACCAAAAATCAAATTTAAGACATTTCACTTATTAGTGTAGCAGAATACTACTATATTGTGGTACTAAATGGCTACGTAAGTCATAATTTAGGATTTGCATAATCACAAATGATTCTTGTTCGCTCAAAAGGGCAATTGCATAGGGTATAATAGTAAATACACAAATGGGCTCCCGTAAATCCAACGAAAACCAGACCCACTTGTTTAACTATGCTAACAAGACAGTTGTAGTGTACATTTCTTATATACAATGCAAGAACTGTAGATAGTCATTTCAGATTTGTGCTTTCTTCTTCTCTCTTTTTTCCTCTCTCTCCTCTTCGGGGCTCAATTCCCCACTTCATTCCGATCCCCAAAAAATCAGTTTGCGAGAACCAGTAGCAGAGCAAAGGAGAGGTGATTACTGCCTCTGGTCCAAGTGAGAATTTTCTCGCTCGATTTGGTAATTTCCCATCACTTTCTAGAGAAAATAATCATGGGTTTTCATTTTGAATTTTTAATTTTCATGGGTTGTGTTTTTCGTGTTTTGGGTAATCGTTTTTACGCCGTTCTTGAATCTAATTTTCAGTTTTGATATTTTGATTTACAGAGAAATAGGTGATTTTTCTGATCTGAATCTGATCCGGATCTGGGTCTTCGATTGGACTGACTTTCCGTGCGATTATTACCGTAAATTTGTAATCTTTGAGCATTTTGAGCCCTGGGGCTGAGTTGTAGAAGTGGATCTAGTCGTTTACTCTGAAAATCGGACTGACTCGGCCGAGTTATACTCGTTGACTCGCTGAATCTTTGGTAATGGAGACTCTTCATGTTGTGGCGCAGCATAAGAACCAGTACTACAGCCGGGGGAAGCCACACGGTCCGGGCAGAGTCGGCCCCTCGCCGTCCAAGGGCTTCCGAGGGATCAATTGCCGGACTTTCCATTCCGGGTCAGGTATGCTCCCTACCCCATCCAAGGCTTACTCTACTCCTGTATCCAAACAGAGAGCATGCTCTGCTTCTCCTTCTCGTAGGATAACTGCACCTAGTCCAAACAAGACGCATACACCTAGTCCAGTTTCACAGTATGATAGCAGGACACCGAGTAAAAGCACCCCAATTGCTATCGATGTCAAAAACTCGAAGAAAGGCAAGCACTTCAATGGAAGATTTTCATTTTCTGAGCTCTGGGCCGGCCCGGCTTACTCCAACTCTCCCCCACCGAGTTCGTTGCCAATTCCCAAGTTTTCAATCCGTCCCAAGAGAACCGTGTCGCTCGAATTGCCCAAGTCGCCTGCTGACATCGAAATGCACCACCCAATTGCCAAGTCTGCACCTGCATCCCCATCCAGGGAGCATGGTGGGTCTGCTGCTAGAGATCTCTTTGACAATGCTGACTCCGCGACCAAGACTCTGCGTCGCATTCTGAATCTCGATGTTGACGATGAATGAATGGCGGATGGAGCACTAGGCTCCTGTAAATAGGTTTAGATTGTTTATAGAATGAATAAATTGGTTGGTAGACTTGGTAGTCTTGGGTTGTGATGAGTGTATTTAGTTTTCTGTGGTGTTGCTACAAGTTAAAGTCATGGTTGTGGTGGGTTAACGATCTCTGGCTGTTGGATGTGGAGTTGGTATTGGGAGATGAATGGTTTGTTCGGAGAAATTAGCATGGTATGTGTAATACGGGATTTTCGACATGGATGGAACTGACCCAAATTTTTAAGGAAGCGGAAGGAAATATTGGTAGGCTTGTACTTTCGAAGCGGATGGTTGTCTGCACTATTGAATGCGGGAGATGAATGTTGGGAAGAATTGGCATTGAATGTGTGATATGGGATTTTCGACATGGAACTTAAATGAATTTTTAAGGAAGCAGAAGGGAAATAGTGGTACAAGGCTTACTTTTGAAGCGGATGGTTGCCAGCAATCTGGGATGGGAGGGATTGTGCAACTTGTCATTACATATGAAAGCAGATGGAAACTACATTAGACTTGAATGTTCCAATGTAATCCCCTCACAAGTTTGCCAATTCTTGTTAACCCTTTTAGAGTTAGGTTTAGGTGTCTTGTTTCGTTTACTGCGTGTATACTGTAGAATGTGTAGTGATCTGTCCATACAGAACTCTGTAGGTTTCTATTGGTTTCGTTTTTCTTCTGCATTGCGTCTTTGCTTCCTTAGGATTTAGAGTTAGGGTCCTTATAAATAGTCTAACATTGGTTAGTCTCTTTGTTCCGTAGTTCAGGATTGTCCCAATAGCTGCTTAGGTAATCTTCTTTCATTAAACTCTCTGCCTTTGTTGTTATAGCTTCGTTTGCCTTCATATTCAACGTAACGTTCTTTACTTCTGATAACAATCTAACCTCTTTAAGTACACTCTTATCAAAGGGTGTTCCGCCCCCTCCACCATCTTTTCTGTTTTTTAAGAAAGAAAAGAGGGAAGGGGGAGCGATTGTTCATTCGTACTTCTGCTTCATTGCTTCTTCAGTCTTTAGGGTTGGTCAATCTGTGGTTCTGTCCTGTAAGATGTCCTGAGTTGTTCTTGTAAATGAAATGTGCCGGTCATGGTCTTCACATCGTTTTCATACCTGGAGGTTGTTAATCTCGCCCCGCCATCAACAAGGTAATAAATCTGTTTTCCAGTTCCCTTTCATTGTTTTGTTTGCCGACTATTCTTCTATAGTTTGTTTCAGTTGTAACTAATATCTTGTTAATGCGTGTGAAACAGGGTGCAAGTTGGGAAAGTATTCCGGAGGTGTTTTCGTTAGCAGTTCATGATGTAGTCCTTTACGCGTATGATGGTTCCTTGGTGAAGGCAAATGCAGTTCCAGCATATCATCACTTGTGTTGAGGAATGGATGATGTGTGGAAAATCTCTCTGTCTTGTGTACCGGGGATTCCATCGATCGGACAATTGTCTTTGTCGGGTGGAGTATTGTAGCGTTGGACAAATATGTGGTCGCCATTTATATCGTCTACTTAAATTTCAATGTTGAGTTTGTTCTTCTGTTGTCTAATTTAAACTTGGATGCTAGCTTGTTTATCTTCGTCTTTCGGATTCGTACTTTAATTTTATGGAAGTTAACATTATTTATCTTTACAGTTTTTATGTTTGCGAATTATGTGCTTTGTTGTTTGAAAGCTTATTACTGCGCTCGCTGATTCGTACAGTTTCAAGGGTTTGAATCTGCGAGTTAGTGATGTTTTGTTGCTATGAGAATTTGAAACTTGACACTGTTCACAAAAAATTTCAGTCCGAATGACTGCCTTCTGAGAGATTTTGGCAGCCCTTCGGGAAGATTATTGGGTACGGCTGCCAGTGTCACAACCCGCTGCTTTCGAGTCCCATACAGACATTTTGCGGGACTCGACATGAGGGTCGTCCAACTGGCAAATTGTGAAAATTCACCCATTTAGTTAAACAGTCTCGCAACTCTAATTGTGCAATGTGCAAACCGGTTCGTACACAATTGCGGAGGTTGTCAAGTTAAACAAGATTTTAACAAAACGGATTTTCGTTTGAGCATCTCCTACGAACCAAGCTATTGGTGCTCTTTCCATGGTTGATTTGTCTTATCAACAAAGTATTCGAGTATTAGGAAAGCGACTTATGTGAAACAGGGATGCTGAGGTGGGCGGTATCTTAAACATGTTATGTGTGTTCAATGTATGATGTGCGGCCACTTTAGAGTCTCGTTTCATGATAGTTTTTCAATAGGGGAGTGATGGCAGTACCCTTTCTATCATCTTGCACACTTTTGTTTTTTATTGTTTTTTGTCTTGGTTTATTGATCCAATCCAAGGTGTGAAAGGAGAAAGTGTGTTTATCATTTCCCTTCTCGATAATTTGTATGCAATTTGCTTCTCTGAATTATTACAACTGAGTGTTCTTTTCCTTTTCCTAGTTTTTTTCACTTCAATCACTGCTGCTCTGTGGTCCAATTTTTCACTGTGGTATAGGCGTGGAACGTGAACAGAAGAAAGGGATGAATGCCAAAGCCAAATTTGACAGACAGCCATCCTTTTTGTTCGATCCCTTTAAGCACCCCTTTGGCCTAAACTAGTCTTCTTTTACCTCTTCCCTCTTCCCTCTTCACATCTTCAAAGTGCTTTTGGCTTTTCTTGGTAAGCTGGCCTCATCATTAGCTTTGCTCACTCATGCGAAGAGATTCTGTCTTGCAACCGAGGACATACTCTATTGTTTTTAACTCTATTATATACTTTCATCTCGTGATATTAGATATAGGTATAAAAAGATATTTTATCGAATACACTATAATCTCTTCATTTATACATCTGTCGTTAGCTTTGCTCATTTACACTGAGAATCTATTGTGTAACCTAACTACCTAAGATATACTGTATCCACCCACCATCCATCCACCACAAGTTTGTTGATACAAGGAGGATATATCTTCAGATGTACAACGTAGTTTCTGTACTTATACATCCATCACAAGTTTTGCTTACTCACACAAGAACTTATATTGTGCAACCAAAGATATACCTCTCATTTAATACATCACCACATGATCATAGACGACGGAAAAATATGATATCCCGGATACGCAGCAGAATCTCTCAATTTGTATACCATCATGGTATGATGGATGATGCAAGCAGAGAAGTTGGTAATGATAGGGCAAACTAATGTAATAAAAATGACAGTAAAAGTTTCGATATTTGGGACTACCTTCTGCAATTTGCATCACGGTTCTCAACTGCTACCGATATTTAATTGTCCGGGCCATCGAGTAAAGTATAATATTGGTCTGCAACTTTGGATCTATTTCTTCTCTATTTATTTTAACTTTATCCCATCAAAATGTCGCCACTTTTTAATTATTCTGATTTGTTTATTGGAGATGAGAGGACCTCATTGTTTAGAGTCTAAGGGTTTACCATTCAAAAGAGAAAGAACATGGATTCTTAGTTTACGTGAGGTGAGCTATTAGAATGAGTTAACGGAAACTGCTAGTTTTAATTTAAGTAGTTCGAATTTTGCTGTCCTTGGCCTTTTAGACAATAAGATCGGAGGGGATCCCAAGTCTCAACTCTGTATATTGTACAGTTCAAAATATCATGATTGATTAGAAAAAACAAAAGTTTGGGCAGGTTTTGAGTCTTTCATCCAAAGCAGGTGGGGAGGAGAAAATTCTACATATAATCGGGACGTCGATATTACAAGTATATCACTCGATGTCAGGTAAAAATGTTCAAATACATAACAACTCGTGATAGTTATGAGGAATTAGCATCTCGATTGCATGTAAGTTTCACTTAAACAGAAGAGTAGCAAAGACAAATCAAATAATTTATTAATTAAATAAAATCAAAACTCTACAAACTTACAATATCTCATCCTCTCTTATTTCTATCTGCAGTGGAGAGGGTAAAAAAAGGCAAATACAAAACTTAAATAGCAAAACCTTACATTTTTGGTCTCTTTAATCAATCATTCAAGAACAACTCCTAAAAGAATCATCCAAGTTCTGTGCTCCCAACTTCATCCAAGAGCATTTCTTGGTTGCGGCATTCTCGACTGCAAAAAGCCTTCTCACCTCTACACGAGACATTAAACAGACAATGAATCGTTATTTGAATAAAACAATCGAAAAAATGAGTTAAGGGTAGGATACACACAACGGCTATAAACGTTTAATTAAAAGTAGAATTAGAAACACTAAACAAACAATAAGTTGTATATACACTTTTTGTGATTATTAAGAGCAGCATGCAATCCAATATCTTTTTCTTCAAACATGAAACTTCTAATAATTGACTAAGAACTTGTTTGAGACGTCTTTTAGAAGAGCTAAAAGTGTTTTTTGACAATCAAAGCACTTTTGATTACGCTAGACAGGAAAACTTATAAACATCGTAGTAGGTCGTAGAAGTGTGTTCTAGGATATTCTTTTAAGAAAAAGCACATACAAGTGCTTTTAATAAAAAACTTACAAAAGCGCTTATGGACAGAAATACTTGCCACAAAAACAGTTTCAAAGTAATCATCTGAGTAAGAAAGGGGCCATTGAAACAAACCTGTAAATGTAGATGTCAATCTTCTGCTCAAGATTCTTCTTGCATGTGTAACAAAAGCTAAGAAAATTCTCAGAACAGGAGCTCGACTGATCTGACAAAGTATAGTAACTTTCCACAATGCAGTTATCAAATATGTGAGTCGTTCTCGGATTCGCCCCACGAGAAATCACACAAGTGTAATCCTCAGAAAGCTCCATTTCACTTTTCTCACTCACACAACCACACCCTGAAGCCGAATTCGAACCCGAATTCAGGTTCTCTGTTTGGGTGCCTGAGTTAAAAGTTCCAGTTTCTGAAAACTGGGAACTCTCAGTCTTGGGGATTTGAACTCTGAGCTTAGTGCCAAACAGGACCTTACGGCTACTGGGTTTTGAATTTTTGTCTTCAAAGTTTTCATCTTTTAGTGTTTGAAGCATAGCAAGGCCAATGCCCTTGGCCTCAGATTTTTCCCATAAGGGTTTGTTTCCGGATTGAGTTTTTGGGGTTCTGGGTTGGATTTGATCACCCGAAAACGGGCTTTTTCCGAAAGCAAATGGCTTGGTAGCGTCAAGAATTGAAGTTGGGCTGATAAAATTTGGATCGTTTTCAGAACTGCCCCTTATTGTGAAGGCTCTGAACCTTGGAGAATCGAAAAAAGATGGGATGTTTGAGTAGTTCCTTTGAGTTGGAGATGGTTGAGAATCCGCCATCAGAGGTTGCTTGCTGGTCACTGCTCTGGATCTGTTCCTCAGCATTACTTTGCACTATAGCAAATGATCAAATTAATCACCGCAAAACAGGGAGAAAAAAACAAAATTAATCCGAAATATGCATGAGAGATGGTAACAATATTCGAAAAGCAGTAATTGGGAACTTACCCTAATAGTCCGGCTATGGAGCACCAAAGGTAGAGCAAAATTAATCCAAGATTGCCATGAGAGATACTATAGCAACAACAAAGAAAATACATATGAGAACTTAGTAGTTACTTCACTAGGTCAATAATTCGGCTATGAAACAAACGTCTGGCTCAAAAATCACTTTGAATTTGAAAAGTAGAGTAAATTAAAGGGTCTTTTTTATTTTCAAGGAAGAAAAAGGAAGAAAGGGAAGAATCTCAGAGGAAAAAAATGTGAAATGGGTTTTTGCTAAATCTCAGTGGCCTCCATGGCTGAAAGCTTAAAAAAAAAAAAAAAACAAAAACAAATTGAAGTGGGGTTTTTTTTCAGTTGGAGTTAACTTTTTGGGGGATTGGAACAAAATTGGGACTCAAATTCCCATCATAACAAAGGGCATGCATGCCATGTGATCGGGGCAGGGAAATATAAGAAGAGAGCAGCTCTGCGATTTGCAGCACAAGAAGTTCTCTCTCTCTCTCAAAAAAAAAAAAATTCACCTTTTGCTTAGTGGGTTTTGCATCCCATCCATCGACTTCACTTCCTCTTTATTCAGTTTTCAATTCCTGTGAAAAAAACATCAGGGCAGGAATTTTCAACTTGGCCAACAGAGAAAGTGAAAGATGAGAAGGGACCAGACCCCATGTTTTAAAGGGAAAGAGAAGGGTTGGGTTTAGTGAGCCTTTTCTCCTTTTAAAGAGTGAGAAACAAGATCTTCCAAAAAAAAACAAAACAAAAAAAAAAAAAAAAAAAGAGTGAGAAACAAGATACAATTTTTAGCTGGACTGGTCATGTCATTTATAAGACAATTATCTAAATATAAATGAGAGGTTGTAATCAATGGTGAATTCATAATTTGAACATTGGGTGGTCCAGATTAAGGTACATTAGACGCTAGTCGAGGAGCGAGCCGACGTCTAGCGCCTATGCACCTAAATGAGGTCTAAACAGGGACTTAGGCATATTAGACGGATTTAATTAAATTTATTATATGCCATAAGCGTCTAAAACTATATTTGTATTGACAATTTGAGTTTATTATTCTAATTAGGTATATTATTTAACATATGGTGTCACATCCCGGCCCGCGGCGGATCACTTCCCGGGCCCGCTCCACCATCCGTAGCACGATATTGTCCGCTTTGGGCTTACCATTCCCTCACGGTTTTGTTTTTGGGAACTCAGGAGCAACTTCCCAGTGGGTCACCCATCATGGGATTGCTCTAGCCCTTTTCTCGCTTAACTTCGGAGTTCCTACGGAACCCGAAGCCAGTGAGCTCCCAAAAGGCCTCGTACTAGGTAAAGATGAGAATATGCATTTAAGGATCACTCCCCTGGGCGATGTGGGATGTCACAATCCACCCCCCTTAGGGGCCCGAAGTCCTGTCGGCACATTTCCGGCCAGGGATTAGCTCTGATACCAATTGTCACATCCCGGCCCGGGACGGATCACTTCCCGGGCCCGCTCCACCACCGTAGCACGATATTGTCCGCTTTGGGCTTACCATTCCCTCATGGTTTTGTTTTTGGGAACTCATGAGCAACTTCCCAGTGGGTCACCCATCATGTGATTGCTCTAGCCCCTTTCTCGCTTAACTTCGGAGTTCCTACGGAACCCGAAGCCAGTGAGCTCCCAAAAGGCCTCGTACTAGGTAAAGATGAGAATATGCATTTAAGGATCACTCCCCTGGGCGATGTGGGATGTCATAATCCACCCCCCTTAGGGGCCCGACGTCCTCGTCGGCACATTTCCGGCCAGGGATTGGCTCTGATACCAATTGTCACATCCCGGCCAGGGGCGGATCACTTCCCGGGCCCGCTCCACCACCGTAGCACGATATTGTCCGCTTTGGGCTTACCATTCCCTCACGGTTTTGTTTTTGAGAACTCATGAGCAACTTCCCAGTGGGTCACCCATCATGGGATTGCTCTAGCCCCTTTCTCGCTTAACTTCGGAGTTCCTACGGAACCCGAAGCCAGTGAGCTCCCAAAAGGCCTCGTGCTAGGTAAAAATGTGAATATATATTTAAGAATCACTCCCCTGGGCGATGTAGGATGTCACATATGGCATACTAAAATATCATAATTTTTACTTTAGTAGTGAATTTGATGGTCTGCAATGAAAGTTTAAGTGACTATGAGTTCATAGTACGTTACGAAATATTTTTCAAATTTTTTATGAATTTATAGTGAATTAAAAAACTAACAGTGTTAAACCTTTGATATAAAAAGTATTATTTGAGTAGTATACCATATCTTTATTAATTAAATACTAGGTGGCACAATCTGATTGGACAATAATTAAAAAAACAAAAGAGAAAAATGAGGAGTTGGTCACATGAAAAATAGAGTCTTTCTTCTACCAAGGTTTAAGAACAATAGAGCCATGTGGTTCTTCATCTAAAATTAGATTTTTCTTCTTGGTTTAAAGTTTCTATTGCACAACATTTGCACATCCATGATGATCTTCTCTCTCAGCATATGCTTAAACCGTTGGATGGTCATTGAAAGGTCCTCACAGACGATTCTTGGGCTTTCGAGGGGTCCCGGGACCACAACATACATGAGTGAATCCACCCTTGGTTGTAATGGACATTTGTAAAATTGATGAAAGTCTTGAATTGGCCAATTATATCTAGTTCATCGGGGTAAAATAGCTAAAAAGATAGTTCATAAAGGAAATTGACAATTAGGTTATAGACTTTGAGTAATCCTCTGTATCTAGTTTAAGAGTAATCGACAATAAAAGGAGTAACTTAACATATAAAGCAAAATTCCTTAATCAACCAATGTAAAATTCAGGACTCTTACAGATTTCCTATATTTTAATATTTTATGTTTCACCGTTCGGATACGGTCCTCATGATAATAAAAAACTTAAAAATTACTTGCGAATGACATGATCAAACTGCCATATGCCAATTTTTTCGAGAAACAAAAGGAGGCGTGTGCATGAGAAATTGTGGTTTTGACCACACAGCCTCAAAACCCAGAAATTCCATTTTTTTCTTCTTTTTAATAAGCTTCTTTTTGTAGTTTTCTGATATGATTAGCTTTCTCTCTAATAAAATAGGCATCCCATTTCTCAAACAGATAGAATTTTGTCTTTTGTAAAGAGTCTTTGTGAGTGTATTTTGTCGTGGCTGGCTTGGACTTTGTGTGAAAGTCTCTGTGTGGACTGTGCAATTAGGAACGCAGAAATAAACGCACGCACTCATAGGAAATGTTGAGCTCATCCCTACGTTTCTGATTCATTTTTTCATATATATTCACCATGCAAAATTGTTATATATTTAATATTTTGGTAATTCCTATGCACAAATTATTGGTGCTATTTCTGGACTTGAGAAACAGTTAGTGTAATATCGGATATATCTTTTCTTATTACGTGATTAAAAACGTGATTACAACCTGTAAATCATGAGTATATCATTATTTTATTGGAAGAATTGCAATTAGTAAGGCGGAGTCAATTATAGGCTTTTTAGGGATCGATTGCGCGAAAAAAACATTTTAAAACTTAGAGTTTGAAAAAGCTACTGACTAAATTATCATTCTACAGTTGGACACAACATGATGGCACGCGGCTAAATACTTACTTCAACTCCAACAATCAACTACAAAATCATATTTCGAAAAATCTAAAACTTAGATTTAAAAAAAAGCTATTGACTGAATTATATCCAAGAGTTGGACAAAACAAAATAGCACACGGCTAAATACACTTTTCAACTCCAACTATCAACTATGCTTGGCTTTTCTTCTTCATTTCAAAATCATTCACCGAAATTAACTCGCTTCACTCAAATCTCTCCATCTAACTTTTTTCCTTAATCTCTCAAGCGGAACGATCGCTAGCACTTACCTACCGAATAAGGAAACTTAGACAATAACCACCAAGCTTTTATACTTTGCCCAATCAAAGAAAAAAAAAAGTTCTGAATTCGCCAACGACAATTAGTAGGTTTCGTAGTAAGACCAACCTGTTGTATGATAAAATCACTTCCACGACTCATCTTCTTGATTAACCTAGATTAGGTTAAAAATTGGGAGAATACCAAAATTTCATGAAGCAACAGTTGAAAAGATTTTTTTTTTTTAGTACATCGATATTTTTTACACTAAAGGGAGGGAGAGTTCGGCTAAGCTACACAATGAGCAGCCGAATTTCGTATTAAATTTGCCATCCACGAGATTCGAACCTAAGACCTCTCACAAGATCATAGTACTAAATGACAAAAGTTAAAATACTTTCAAAAGAAGAAGTTTTATACATACGATAAAATGAGCATATCACATGTGCTACATTACTTGTGTAGTACACACTTACTCTTCTTTGCACATAATTAGAAGAGTAATGCAAAGAGAACTCTCTCAAAGTGAGACTCTTTATGGACTTTCTGTTACCTCATAGTTTAATGTCAATTATCGTGTTAACATTATAAACCATTGTGCCAAAAACATAAGGTGGCAGAAAGTCTCACTTTTAAGAGGGTCTCCATAGCATTTCTATAGTTAGAAATATTAATCCATTCATCCTTTAGCGGATTTCGAATTTTGAGTTTAGTCTAAAATGTCCGGCCTTTCCCAGTACTATTTAAATGTCTTCAGTTATATGTTATCTTTGAACAATTTAGCTTTGGGACCCCAGAGTTTACAGAGTCTGGAACTTTCAGTTTACTCCAATAATAATCAAGTTTTTATGGAGGCCATGTCCTCGCAACATGAAAAAGTTGGTCCAGAATTAACATGGTAAATGTATCCTATTCTTGACTTTGTTTTTCCTACATTTCACACTCTATTTCTTGATACAATATTTAAAAAATTAGAAGGTGCGTTTTATAATTATCTCGTTTTTAATTTTTGTGTTGATAAACAGAAGGAAAATACATAGAAAATGATGGATGAAGAATATTGAATGAAGAATTTTGGGAGAGCGGTGGAAGAACTGTATAAGAAAAAAATACAGTGAAAATTAAAACAAAAAATAAAAAAATATTAGATTTTATTTTCATCCATTCCTCTTTGTTTCTTCCTATCCCTCTCATTACCTTCTTCACCTATCATTTCCCCTCATATTTTTTTATATTTTTTTTAGTCTCAAGCACGTATAAAAAGTAAAAACAGAAAAGTTATCAAACGAGCTAAATTGATTAGGTTCATCTACTTTGCCGTATTTTTTATGTTTCTGTATTATATCTGAGTAAGCATTCGTGTAATTCACCCCACTTTTTCCTTGACTTGAGAGATCAAATCTTAGAGAAGTTACACAATTATATTTTTATATACAACCAACGGTGCTCATTTCTATAAGGATTTTTAACGAAAAACTCTCGGTATTGTTCATTTTAACGAAAAATCACATTTTACACTAAAAAGTCAATCCTGGTATTATTCACTTTATCCTTTATTTTGTTCTTATCGCTAAAACTCAAAATTTTCAATCAATTTTTATTAGTTTTCCTTGTTCTAAATGAGTTTTTCGACTAAGTGATACCAGATAGACAACGCTAATTATCAAGTATTGTAATTAGTACTTGTCATTTCCATTTCGGTTTTAGTTTCAGAACCGCATCAAACCAAATTGCAAGAATTTTTTATTTTAATTTCATTTAAAATCGCATCAAATTGAACCATGCCTATTGCCTACCCCCTCTGTCAATTCCGAAGAGGGGTGGGGACTCTGGGTTTGGCCCAATTATGTGATTAGGGTTTGTGGGGATTGCTTGTTTGTTAGCTCTCGAATAAGTGACTAGTGGGGCCCTTCAAAATTAAAATGGGCGTGGCTAGAGTGAGTGGGTGGGCTCATTGAGAGTAACGGGTAGCGAGAAAATTTTCGCTTTTTTCTTTCGCACCGGAGGAGACGTACAAACCGATCCCAACTCCTTTGCCGTTGGTTACGTAAACCTGTGGGGGCCTTTGACAAAAGAAACATAAAAAACTGTGGGAGCCGTTTTGTTTTTTCAAATGCAAAGGTTTTGAGGTGAGCGATTGGCTATAGAACATACGAGGTGAACGATAATTTGGTATTGAATTGGTATTCGTAATATTTAAATTTAAGATATCTTATTTGTAAATAAAGATGATTCATCTTGCATTGGTTTTCCAATACAATAACAGCCTCACCAATTACCAACTTGCCATCGTCCTCATTGGCAATAGAGGTGGACTAGGCGAACTTGTTGAAAGTGATCATATCATCGCCTAGTGCATCTTTATAGTTATTATCATCATTGGTGGTAGAGATGCAATAAACGATCATGACGGATGCGCTCATATCATCATCGAAAAACTATTGTTGAATATCACTAGATTGTAATGTTAATAGACCTGATCATTAACTCTACTAAAAAAATCCATCTGGATGTGTATCGTGAACCCCACTATGGACCCGGGTCGAACACTTAGGCCTAAGTTTTAAGTTTCAGTCAAAATGTGGGCTCTATAGTGATACAGGACTGCACTCGGTACTTTCTAACTCAAGACAAAGTGGTGATATATGTAACTAAGAAATGGGAAACAGAATCATTACTAATTGTATAAGTGGCTTTAATAATTTGCTTTTCTTGACAGCTCAGATTTTTACCGAAATGACACAACAAATAGGAAAGCAAACAAAAGGTTGTTTATGCTCAAATAGTTACATTCGAAAAAGAAAAAAAAAAAAAAAAAAAAAAAAAAAAACTCAAAAGTGCTTTTAGAAAAAAAAAAAATGATAGAATATGATTGTCAATATGAAAATCTCATTTATTGGTATTATACGTTCACTTGCCTTAAATGAAAAAAACGTTTTGTGAGAAGTATGTGTAGAGTTGCTTATGCTGTTTTGAATCCATAATTTTGAAAAGAAAAAAAGTTTTTTTCTTTTGTTTACCAAACACAATTAAGTTCCCAACTTTTCTTAGAAGCTGCTTTAAAAAAAAAAAATATATATATATATATATAAGCCATCCCAAACCAACGAAAAATGTGATACAAAAATTGGCATAAGAGGAAATTGATCGTGTAACACATCTCTTACTACAACTGTGAAATAGTTGTCGTCTTTATGATTTGCGATCTTTGACCACCCTAAATACGAGATATTTTTGGCGTCATTAGTTAAATTTAACTATAAATTTATCTTTACATCTTATAATAATTTCTTCGAACAGAAACGTGATAAGAGAAATAGACGTAGATTTTCTCTCAAAGCCTAACTCTCTCTCCTTCAATGATATGAAAGGAGTAGGTGGCAATATGTAAATGCAACACACTCGAGGCATCGTCCAAATGCAGGGATGGATAACGAACCACTCGAGATGTCTTGATCGATGGGGTTAAAACTTACGATAACAAATGAGCCCGCTGCAATTGCTATCAAACAAGTTTCAGTCACTTTCACCGTTGCCAAGCGGCATTAATATGATCTCAAACAAGAAAGAAAATTTTCATCGTGTTGAAAATAGTCATTCAACACCAAGTGTTATAATATAAATGATTAATTTTTTTTTAAAATATCTAACCACTTGTATTATGATATTTTGTACACGCATCATGTTCCCGACCCACTAAAAAATCTTTCCGAATAAAATAATGTTGTAAGTCAATTGTTTTTTGGTAAGCCTCAATTCTATAGAGAGAAAGAAAGAAAGATAAATACAATGCATATTTGGTTTATTGACTTTGCTCAATTACTCAAGGCATTGATAATTTTTTCATGGATAAGATAGGATTATATTGTTGGCACCAAGTCGACTGATTTGGACATTTCATCATCCGCGTAAAAATAGAGTTTGAAAAAGAAAATGAAAAACTAGTTACATTTTAAAGTCTTTGTTTTATGTGACTTGCGGGATTTCAGTTTTCTTATATTGCATCATTATGATTTTAAAATTATTTCAATTTATGCTTTTTGTCTCTTTTGATCATATGATCCTTCATTATATTGTTGACGTGACAGAAGTAAGATCTCTTGGTATGCACATGTGTGATTGATTTGTCATTTTGAAATATGAAACATAGAGTTAGAAAAGGCGAAGCTCCAATTTATGTCTATGTTGTGCAATTGCGGCTTCCACCTCAACTCCCATGTTTGCTATGTCATCAATTTAGAATGACCAGACAATCAAACAAGCGAAAGATACAAAGTGACACAATTTCAGACCTCCATGATGCAATGTGAGAAAATCTAAACCTCGTAATTAACCGCTTTTAAAAATTACTCCAAACTTAAAAGGCGTAATATAATTAGGCAAGAAGAAAAAAAATGTTATTGGATTAAGTAAATGATTAGTTTAATTAGACATGATTATGTGATCCCCTTGACGTCTTCCATTTGTTTTTGCGTGATGATTTGTAATGACCACGTGGAAGGAGAGAAATGAAAGAGGGCAATGAAGTGGAAAATGGGGTCCAAATTTGTCTTTTGGTGGAGTAATGCATTAGGATAATCAACTTTGACTAATTAGGATAATCAACTTCGATTAATTAAGATAACCAACTTTTCGAATAAGAATAAAAGAAGGTACTTAACGCTTTTGGGGTTTATTAAGATGATAATTACAAAATGTTCAAAACACCTGGTGGATACAGTAGACAATTCCCGGACGGATTTGTCTGTCTGTATTGTGATTGTGAAGACCTAATTAGGTATTGGATAAGGTGTTAAATTTTCACCTATGCGTTCTGAATTCAGAACTTTTCTTCCTCCCCAAAAAGATCAAAGAATAAAATAAAACCACTAACTCGATTAAAATTTAAGGAAAGAAACTTACATGTCACATGTGAAAAAAGATAAAATATAATGGTGTATTACAGACATTTCGTGACAGATATGTTAATTTTTTCTGCATTGTAGTCAACTTCAAAACCATTATGTTTATATAAAGAAGCATGAATGTCACACGAGAAGAGAGACGGACACAAGGTGTATTACAGACCTTCTGATGGGTTAGTTATTTCCCTATGTGCGGTAGCGGACTTCAAGACCATAATAGAGATGAACAATAAAGGTGAAATAATCCAAGTTACGAGTTAAATTAGAGGGTAATTAGTACAAGAAAAACATCGTCATTTGTATTTTTATTGAAATTAAATTTTAATGATTTCAGGTTTGATTTATTGTTTTTCTTCTAAAGTCAATATCCAAAACATGTTTAGGCAGGATTTGATTAAATATCGATACCAATAATCTTCGCTTGTAACTGAAAAAAAAATGTTGACTTTGATTTTTTTTTTTTTTTTTTTTTTTTAATAAACGATATTATCTATATTAGAAAGAGGGATAAACTTAACCTTATAATTGACTAGCATATGATTCAAACTCGCTTTTGACGAGATCGAACCTAACATCAAACTTATAAGTGAATATAAGCATTATTAGATCGTAGTATCAAGTGGCCGTTGACTTAGATTGTTTGACTTAAAGCAGATACAAGCCCTTCATTTGCTGTGGTAGGTCCATAGTCTGTATTTTGCGGGTAGTAGGTTGTACCACACAGGATCCACTATATTGCACACAAAATTTATGGCATTGGAAGAATTGACCAAAAAAATAATTTTTCAAGAAAACTTAGGAACGGGGCGGCTCCCATCACGTTATAGGTAAGTCAAACTTTCACAAATGCATAAGGGCCGTGTATTTTGGTCTCAATGATCCCACATTGGTTTCAAATTGTATAAGAGTAGCCCTACTGAAGATTCTCTACAAAACTTTACCAGATAACAATTACTGTAGTTAAAAGCAATCACTTGAATACAAACATGAGAGTAGAAATCCTCTCCTAATCTCTATGTCGGAGCTCAAGGATCCAAAGATCTAGGCTATTGAAGAAAGAGAGATTCAAACCCTTGGTTTGTCCGAGGTGAGTTAGTGGATTAGACTGTTAAACTAGAAACTTAAAATGAATGGTTCGAATCTCTAGATCCGTTGGTTCCAGACACATAGATCTGAAATGGATCTCAGTTGCAAACGCGGCTCAAAATTGTTGACTTTGAGTTGATTGCAACTTGCAGAGGCGCAGATTTTCTAATCTCTCAAAACAATACAACCATTTTCTTACAAAGATATGAAAAAAATAAATATATATGGAAAGGGAATATGATGATACTATTGTAGATTGATCTATATTAATCTATATTAAATTAACCCGCATTACAATACAACTTTACACACTACAAGAACAATACTAGATACATTAGACACTTTTTATGAATGTCAACTAAGTATCATAAGTAAATTACTTCCGGTTGTTCAATCATTTGATCACCAAAATCATTTTTTGATAAATGATTACTATGAGTTAGACTCAATAGAATTTGATCAATCATTTTTTCTGTCATTAAGGTAGAGATCTGAACCAAGAATATGAAAAAAATAAATCCCTAGGGTTACACAAGCTAATAGTAATACAAGTAGTTCACAGTAGGCCTTCTCAAAACAGATTTCTAGAGGAGCTTTTGCCGGTTTTGTAATCCCATCACTGCTTGAGTTTCTTATCATTTCTGGTTCTCTTTCTAAACTCTCGATTCTCCGTAGAGTACTGCTTTTTTATTAACAAATTGCTCATGGATGTTTTCAAAGCCTCAGCAGCTGTCAAGAAAAAGTTATCGTCAAACGACACTCTTCCCTGCAGCTTCTCGAGCAATTTCTCACCTCCGGGGATCTCAGCGTCTTTCAATACAATTGGCCCATGCTCAACTGAATCAGGACTGGTTTCCTTAACGCCAGAGATAACCTTGATACGGGCCACACAAGGGTACTGAGAATCATGCAAGTTAGAGGCACCCGTTACCATCCACAATAATCCTGACGATAAGCTAGTTCCCAAGCTTGTAGGAATAAAGGCATCTCCCTCGATAGAAACCACCTGTTCGAATCACACGAAATGTCAATGTCTACTTGATGTGCGTGTCATGATAGATCTTCAGCAATTTAGCTCCAAGGAGCTATATTTCATGCTAATGAGGTAGTTAAGACTTAGGATAAAGGTGTTAACAGGAAGGGCAAATGATAAAAATCAATGGTAACGCTATGCAAGATGTAAAGTGTATAAAGAAGAAAAACTCTTGTGAAGTAAATTCAACTACAACTGCCTGATAACAGGTCAGCGTGTACTTTTGTACGGATGTGTACTTACAGTTCATATTACTTAACTAATCGAGGTCCTTACCTTGGCGACATGGAGTGTTTTAGCAGAAAGATCACAGCTCAATAATGTTATTCCTTGCAAACTACAATGGAATATCAAATTGAGGATCAAGTAATGAAATAAACAACCGCACAACGAAAGAAGAGATAAAGTCCAACAGATAGAAACTTGCCTTTGAACAGCCACTGCAACAAGGGTGCTATCTGGGATGGTGCACAAATCTGTAACGGCCCCATGGCACTCTTCTATTCCATTGGACCCTAAAAGTCCTGCCTTCAGAATGAAATCAAGTAAACAGCATGCCAACAGAAAAATTACAAGACTCTCATAGTGCTAGTAAGTATCAGCTAGAGAAATAGGAAAATTTTAGCCGAACATGCTAAAGTATTTCAGAAACAACAAAAAGGTGAATGGGAATCCCAGGAAACATAGAACTATTGAAGTACCTTTTCTCTGATATCAAATGTGTTTAGGAGAGATCCTGAGGAAATATCCCATAGACGAACCTGCAAAATCAATGTGGATCAATTAATCTACCGTACACAAGATGCATGTGGAATCAATTCAAAGACCATGAGTTATTACGATTGCTTACTGTCGAATCACCACTTCCAGAGACAAGAAACCCCTGGGGGCATTCCTGAGTGCAAACAAAGGCAAGGCATGAGACAAACCTGCCAATAGATGCATGAAAGTGAAGATAAGTGAAAATTTAGTAACCAGAAGATTTCCTAAACATGTTTTAGATCGAATTGCCAAAATTAATAAGAAACACTGAGCCCTGTATATTTAATTTCGAGTTCACTGCATGTTTTGTGCATATCGGGTTGAAGTTTAAAGGAAGGACTTGACTAAGTACATAGCAAATACGACTGTTTGCATAATGCTTCTTCCTTTATCTATATAGTTTCTCCGTTGTCTTATAACAGAAGAGATAGCCACTCACTCTGTATGACCAAGGGAGAAACTTTGTATCTCGTGAGCTCCATCTAAAGGCTTCTTGGGAAACACTGTAACCTGCCAAAAGAAAAATCATGTAAACTATGTGCAAATGTAGCTATCAGATTATTCAAAAGGATTGTAATGTTGGATTACTCGAATTTTGAAATCCCGGTCAGCACTAACGAAAAATCGTCCATCTGGTGAAAATTCCTGTCAAAATTACAATGTTAATTACTACTCATCTCATGAATACCATGCGGTCATAGAAACAATGTTCACCTACGATATAAGAACCACTATTATCTACGTGTGAGTAAGATACAAAGAAATGCCGAGCAACAGAAGACAACTCACCAGGCTTGTTATGATGCTACAATAGTGAGAAAGCAGTGGTGCCGCGTTCTTACTAACAGAAGCTTGATGTCCATCAGACACATCCACATCCACAACCCAAACAACCCCAAACTTGTCAGCAAAACAAACATAGGAACCATCATTGCTTACGGCAACTGCACTCACTCTTTTCTCTGAGCACCTATAACAAAAAAAGGCGGAAATAATATCAGATGATTTCGTTGATATGATCCTCAATACCATTCATAAGATTACCACAATGTCATGGGTGTTTCAATAATTTTTATTTCTA